>NC_133932.1:77968203-78274007 GCF_031877795.1 Strix aluco
ATGCGTATGCCTAAAAAAAAAAAAAGGAGCACTTGAGGAAGGTGATGGAACACCTAATTTATTAATTCAAGTTCTAAACCAATAGACTGTAGAGGAAAAAGCAGGAGATACTGCCTCAAAGTCTGACCCTGCTTTAGAGCTGGAATAGAATCATTGAATGCTAATTGTGTAAAAAAGGGAATAGCCTGTAACGGATGCAACCCAACTTTCAATTTACCAACTCTTCAGGGAGGAGGGACTGAAACCAAAACATTACTTGCTGTCCCAATAACCAGGCTAGAGACTGGTGCTCATATATTCTGGGTAAACAAGTCCCAAATTGTTCAGTGCCAAGCGGAGCATAAGGGTATCCGACTTATTCCTCCTGCCCGTGTATTCATTTTCTTACAGTGATGTTACTGTCTGGAGTCTTGAGATGCTTTGCTGAAAATCAGACGGGTCCCTACAGAGCCAGCTGGAGGGGGTCCCCAGCTGGGCACTGGGAAGCTGCCTGAAAAGGGGGTAAACAGAAACTTGGCATATGCCAAGTTTTGAAACTTTTGCTTCAGCGGGCTCAAAATCACTGTCTACAGCTAAAATCCCTTCTATAGAGTAGTCAGTATCAATATTATTTCAAAATAATAATAAGGGGGTTAAAAAGTTCTCTAAAAACCGAATTTGCTGCCTGGGGTAGTTCCGGCCTCCCCGTGGGGAGGCCCCGGCCGGGGGCTGCCGCTGTGGATTTTTTCGCTGTTGCGGTGCTTTGGGGAGCGGCTCCTCGCGGGGGGCGCAGGGCGCTGCACCCCGCGCCCTTGCTTTCGCAGCTGGCAGGGCCTGCCCCGCTCCCCGCCTCCAGGCCCCGCTCCGGGCCTGCCCTGCCCGTGCTCCGGGCTCCCTCCTCCCCGCCAAACACGCTCCGTCCCTTCGGCAACCGGAGCGACTCGGGTGAAGGACCCCAGCTCGGTGCCCCGGCTGGCGGGAGAGGGGGGGGGGGGGGGCGGGGAGGGAGGGAGGGAGGAGGGGAGGCCCCGCCCCGTGGCCAGCCCCGCCCCGCCGCCTACTCCCCAGAGAGGCGCCCCGGCGCGGGCAGAAGGAGGCGGCCGCGGGCGGGAGCGAGCGAAGGCGCGGAGGCACCGGCAGCCCTGGCGGGTGAGTGTCGTGAGCGGCGGCGGCGGCGGCGGCGGCGGCGAGGGAGGGCGGGCGGGCGCTAGGACGCGCGCCGCCGGGGCAGAGCGGGGCGGGGCGGCCCGCCCTCGCCGCCACGTGACGCGGCGGCGCCGCGCGGTTCGAGCGGCCGGTTCCCCTCCGCGCGCCCCCCTTCCCCGTGACGCTGCCGCCGCCGCGGAGCCTCCTGGCGGCCAGTGAGCCGGTGGCGGAGCGGCGGGCGCTCGCGGCGGGGGGCGGGTCTCCGCGGCAGCCGGTGGGCGGCGGAGGGGAAGCGGGCGGGCGGCCGCGCGGGGCTCGCCATAGGCCGCGGAGGGGCAGCGCTCCGGGACGGGCCCGCTGACACCGGCGGAGAGCACCCTGCGGCGCTGGCCGGCACCCCCGCCTGCGGCCGCCGGGCTCCGCGCCGGGCGGCGGTGGCGTTGCGGTAGCTGCGAGCGGCTCGGCGCCCTCCGGCCGCTGGGCCGAGAGCTTCCCCGCCGGGCGCCGCGCGGCTTGGCCCGGCTCGGCCCGGCCGCGCGGTCCCCGCGGCGGTGTGCCTCGGCAGGCCGCGGCTGCGGCGCCGCTGGCGGCTGCTGCCCCGGTACGGCAGAGAGCACTCGGGAACTCTGAACCCCGAACAGTGCTGACGGGCCGAGGGGCTGAGCGCCTCGCCTCCTCCCGGTGTTCGGGTGCTTGGAGCGCCCTCCAAAACAAAAGTGTTTGTTATGATCCAGATCCTCATTTCAGTAACATACCTTTATCTTGGAAGGATTAGTGACGTGGGTTTGGAGAACAAATATCTAAACTAGAGAGAGAACAGAAAGAGAGTAGTTCAGGTATCATAGCTGTAGTTCAGCTGTGACAGTTGACGTCTATATCCTTACAAGATAACACTTGGGAGCATTTATCTTTTTGCCTGCATTGCCTGGACCGGGTTGCAGTTTTTTATCTTTTTTTATCCTCTTAAGGGTTCCCTTTCACTGTATTTTCATTTCCTGTTTTTTTCTGAATCCTTTTCCATTTTAGAGCTATGTAAACCTTTTGCATTTGATTTAAGATTCATTTAGCTGTATCTGTGTTACCTCCAGACAATTAACCTCCTCATTTTTTGCTTCAGGGCTCTTTAATTTGCTACTTCTGTAATTTTTGCCATATCAAGGTAGCAACTTATATAGAGCTTAATGTACAGAGACACAACTGTAAATATCTCCAGGACCGAGTTGTTCCATGTAGGACTGTGAAGAGTGGACTTGTTTTATATACTCTCTGGCTTAAGCAGGCAGTCAACCTGGAAAAGCAATTTCTTGACAATTAAAATTGTTCATTGTGTGACACAGGCCATTAAGAGAGGCTTTAAATTTTGCATGTCTGAATGAAAAATGGACATATTTCCGTCTTTCTTCTCTCCTCCTCATGAGAAAAGCCTTAAAAACTTGGACTGTGTCCATAAAGTGTATATATTCTTAGCTAGCAATCATCTCCTGTCCTTGCTCCATCATAGCTGTCAGTCATATGAAAACTGATGTGTCTTTTTACCTCTGTATTATAGCATTCTATTGCCATTGGCAAATAAAAGCTAAACAGAACAGATGTCTCTTGTTAGTATCTGTCTCAAAATCTCAATTGTCAAGGGTGTTACATGTTAAAAAAATGGACTTCTCATACATTGCTGATGTTTAAAGCTCTGCATCCTATTGCTGACAAATATTGACAACTTAGTATGTCATACTTCATTTTGCTTGGGTTCTTGCTCCTCGCTTTCCAAATCACTGTGGTGTTCTGCATCAGCTTTGCCAGCAAGTTTCTTTGAGCTTGTTCATGAGTTTGAGACCACTGGAATATTGAACAAAGCTTCACTCGGTGACAGAAGAGAGCGTGTCATGTTGCTGATAACCGTTATGTCATCTGCTCCTTACGATTTTTCTTATGGTGACTTATTTATATGTGTGATCTGAGTTTTTTGCTGATCATTTTCTCATGTCAATTGAGGGTAGAAATACTGCTTTGAACCCTTCATTTACTGCAGTGTCTGCTTTTTATCCTTTAGAAAGGATCATCATGTCAGTTCATGCTTTCCTTAGCTGATTTTTGACGTGAAAAACTATGTGCCTCCGGAGAGTACAGAGCACAAGCCAGGCCTGGTTTTGCACCAGGCATCCCGCTGTCTCTCCCAGCCACTGTTAACGCTGAAAAAGTGTTGTCTAGTGTTGGCTTTAGCCCTGCTCTGAGGAGGAGGATGGGCTACGTGACCTTCAAAGGTCCCTTCCAACCAACATTCCTTTGACTCTGACCGTACATTTTCATGACTCCCAACAGTAATCCAACTATCTATTTCAAAAGATGCTTCCTCTTGAAAATTACTTTCATCTGACTGCTGATGTAACTGCAATTTTTGTCTGTTCCGCTTCTGTTGTTCAAATGGTTGAATTTGTTCTTCCTGGGAAGCTTTTGGGAAGTGAGGTTACATGACTGCCTGATCTATGTTTTGAATTTGTGAGTGTAGGTATAGGCACAAAGGTGCAGTCGTGAGCGTGTCATGAAGTGAAAGAAGATAATAATAAATTCCAGGGGGGTGTTGTAGCATTTGCTTTCTGTTACTAGCTTTGGTACGCTTTTACTCTCTGATGGATTAGTCAAATTATTTTTCTGTGTAATCATAAGCAGCATTGTTAGTGTTCATAGCAAAAAATACATTTCATTTTTGTTGTCTCTTTTTTTTGAGCAATGTACATTTTGGGTTTTTTTTCTATTCCTACTCAAGTCTTAGTGTATATTTCTCATGCTCTAAAAGCATGTGCTTTTCATAGTTGAACCTGGTCAGATAATTTTCATAACTCTTGATTTAAGTAGAATTGAATGTGAAACTTGACATTTTAAGTGATGTGGACTGCTTAAGCAGAGAACACGTGTCATGATAGGATGCATTTTCTGTATGAACTGATGCTACCTTTCTTTTTAAATATTTTTTGCAGCATTCTGACAGAGTGGTTAAGTATTACATAGGTAATAAGAGGGGAAATGGATGGATGTTGTCATGTCATTGAGTTTGCAAATGTAATACCTTTTTCATTCTGTCTAAAGAGTGTGCTTAATACCTTTTTTTCTTCAAAAATAAACTATTCAACCAGTAGTAAATCACTGTTCTTAAATCAAAATCTGTAGCTATTTAGAATTTTCTGCTCTTTTGCACTCCGAAAGTTTAATTACATTTTATGGACCATGTCAGATACAGCTCTCTTTTCCTCACTACCCAAAACTAATTAACGCTAAAGGAGAACAGACTATACCAGGATAACACAACATTCTATTGATTTACTGTTAGAGTGTTTTTCAAGAATGCCCTTTATATTAAGATTTTTGACCACTGTGATTTCTTTAAGTGTGTCAGCTATTTGCTCTTAACATCCTGAGAAAACATACTGAATATCACTGTCACTCCTGATTTCTCCATCCTATAACATGCCTCTTTTCCTTTGGAAGTACCCATATAACCACCTCTCTCTCTCTCTGCAATGTTTTGACTGTAATTGCTCATGTCCTTTACTAACAGCTGGAGTTGCCATCATATTGCTGATGTTCTGACAGAGGTTCTTGGCCACGCAGAATTGCTTTTTCTCATCCCTTCCCTGAAGCATTGCCTTTTTTTAGTGCTGTGTGTTGCCACTGTAACTGTGAGGGAGATCATCCCACCTGTGCCAGGCTTCAGCTGTGCAAGAGTATCTCTACTGGGACAATACTGCAATTTTAAATGTACGTGCTATCAAATAATACCAGAGTAATTACAAGTCTATTTATCTTCTTTCCCTCCACTCATTTTGTCTAGCCTGATACAGTCCCACAACTTTTATCATAGTATAATTCAGGTTGGAAGGGACCTCTGGAGTCTCTAGTCCAACCTCTTTATTCAAAGCAGGATCCCCTGTGTGGGCAGACCAGGCTGTTCAGGGCTTTATCGGATGTGTCTTGAAAACCTGCAGGGATAGAGACTACACAGCCCCTCTGGGCAGCTTGCTTCAATGTTTGTCTGCATCATGGAAACCCTTTTCCTTGAATCAAATCGGGGCCTCTCTTGTTTTGGTTTACACTTGTTGTTTCTCTAACTCCCACATGCACCCCTGTGAAGAGCCCAGCTGCATTTTCAGGATAACCTCCTCGGGGGTATGGGAAGACTGCTATCAGGCCACCCCAAAGCCATCTCTTCTCAAGTTGAACAGGCCCAGTTTCCTGAGCTTTTTTTCACAGAGCAAGTGCTCCCACACCATGGCCATCTGAACTCACTGCAGTTTATCAATATCTTTCTTGTACTGGGGGGCCTGAAGCTGGATGCAGTATTGTAGGGGTGGCCTAATGAGTGTCAAGTAAAGGGAGATCATCACTTCCCTCAATCTGCTGGTTGTGCTTCCGTTAATACAGTGCAGGGTGCTTGTTGCCTTTGCTGCTTTCTTTGTTCAGCAAGGTGTATTCACAAGTCTTAAGGTAAGGACAAGTGAAGTAAATCATGGAGACATCAGAGGAAGCATGGATCCCAGCCAGTGTCATCTCGGCTGCTGTGCTGTACTTCTGTCTGAGTCCTGACTCTCCAACAGCAGACAGGGTTTTAGCTTTCATGTTAGTGAGGAAAGAGATGTGGATGTTCATTTCTCATCACAGGTTTAAAACCCTCACTGTTTACTTACATTTTCCACAAGTCCCAAGAATACTTGTTGGCATTATGCTATTTTCTGGTAACAGTACCATGGACAATTTGAATAGTATTTTGGAATGGTAGTACAAAAGACTTCTCTCTTCTCCAGAATATTTTTTGCTGCATATCTGGACTCAATCTTCTGTATTTTTTCTCTTGCATCTCTCCATATCCTGGATATCAACCTGTATCTCTGCTGCCGCCTTCTGTGTCACAGGGACTAAAAGTTGTCAATGTATCTAGTGAAATATGTTATTTAATACATTTGGCCTTCTGGTAGGCAGACCAGTTTGTGTACAGGACTTTAAATAATTAAGGTTTTATTGTTTCTGCTGACACACAGTGCTGATAAGAATTGTGGGTTTGTACCTCACCACTGCCCTCCTCCCCCTTCATCTGCTTTGGATGACAGACTTGCATTGGAAATGTGAGTTTCTTTCGTAGTTGGTGGCAAGAGATTCAGCTCACATCTCTTTTCATCAACTGGTAAAGCCTGAATGACCAGCCTAGATTCCAAACTTTAGGAAATTAAAGTGAGTTGAATACTACCCTCTGGTTCATAGGAAGTTATTAATTACATTCTTTTTGGATTCTTTTACATTGAACCCAGGTGTTGTTTAATTGCGTATTAAACAGGCTACAGTATAGACACTGAATTTTAGCACTAATATCTAATTTTAATTATGTTTATGGATTCTATCCATTGTCAGTCTTGTAAATAACAGTTTTGTTGTTGCTTGGATCTCAGAATGTGTGAATTTCTCTAGAAATCAAAGGTAACATGTTAGATTATTTCCCGTCGGGAGAAGCACAGTCCACATACACAGTAATACTGAAAGCTAGAAGGAAAATAGAAATAAACCAATTTTCTTTAAAACGTTGCTGAGAAAATGACCTTGAAAGTGAGACTGCAAGTAGTGAGTGAGAAATAAGGGTCTTATTTTGGTTTTGTGTTGGAAGAATGGTGATTGTGGTGGTTTTGAATGATATTTAGACCAAGTGAAGAACAGGGGATTCATGTTAGTTATGTTAGTGATATGAGAGTAAGGCCATGACAGAATTTCATTAGCTAATAGCTTCATTAGAAAAAATGATGGGTTGCTTTAAATGTAGAGGGAAATGATAGGTAGGTAGGCCAAAGTACATAAAGGGCCCTGCTTGAAGTTGTAATCCTCTTGTCTTTAATGTTATTCTTTAAATTACCTCTTTTAATTCTTTTGTTAGCTTTGTCTTTAAGCTAATTTAACTAATTGCATGACCTGCAATTCACTCTGGGTGCTGGAATAAAACATTTCAGATTCTGGTAGCATACAGTATGTGCTTCAAGATTGAAGGGAAGTGTTGAAGGCTGTTTAATCATTGATTTAACATCTATAGTTGCAATTCCTAAACAAGAAGTTACAAAATAATTGGTATCGCAAGAAAGCAAACTTGCAGGCTCAAGTGGTTTGCAAGTCCAGAAGTGCAACTGGAAGATGTTGCTCAGTGAAATAACTGGTTCTGTGACAACATCTTTATAGGTGTCCAGTGAAGGGATATTGGCCCCTTCTTTGGGATCTCCCTAATTTTAGCTTGTAAGACACTATCTAATTGCTCTTCACCATGCAGTCCATCTCCATGCTGCTAGGTACCAGCCTTCTGTTTGTCCTGCTGTATAACTCCTGCCTCCCTTTCGTGATGACATTCTTCTGGCCTCTGTTTTTTATTTATTTTCTTGTGCTCAAGGGGTTATGGGGCTGTACTGGCAATATGTGGAATGAGTGCTGGAATATGCTCTTTTGGATGTATTTACCCAACCCAGCTCACCTGAACCAAGAGGATGTTGCTCTACAGAGAGACAACACGTTCTTGTCAGTGTTTCAGTCTGGGGAAAAATGGGAATCCTTCACAGATCTTGTGAAAAACTCATGCAAAAGGAAGAAAAGTGTTAGGGGGCTAGAGAAGGGGATTAATAACATAAGCATCTATAGTAACAAATTGAAGAGAAGATTACTGGATTCGGATTTCTCTATTATTCAGATTGGATTTAAATTCATAATAGGACTTGCTCAGAGATGTACTGTTATCAGAATATGTGGGTGGAAAAATTGGAGACAACTGAAGAAAAGAGTTTTAAGTAAGAGCAGTTGGGTACAGATGACCAGATGAGGGATGGAAAAAAAAAAATATTACTTGCCAGCTGAGACGTGATACTCTTGGATTTACAGATAGGAGTAAAAGAAGGATATAGGCATTAGGTTTCTTTATTCCCATGACTGCATGCCTGCACAGGTGCTCAGGGGAGATTGTGGATTGAAGAACAACTTAAGTCCAAACATATTCTGGGCAAAGGAAGAGGATGTGACAAGCCTACAGACATTAGAAAAGTGAGGGGAAAAGATTACTAGAGATTACCAAGTGGAAAATGTAATCTTGGAGTGAATATCAGCATTTAAATATGTCCAAGAGTGTGTATCAATTGCTATTGATTTTCTTTGAGGCTGTATTTTAGTGAAGCCATCAAAACTTAGATTTTCTATAGAGTAAGTGAGAATCTGAGCTCAGTGTTGCATAGTATTTTCACTGAAAGGGGATGGAGGACAGCACAAGTATGGAGTGTGGCAACTTGTACTTTGAAGCAGTGCGTTAAAACTACATCACTTTGCACAACACTTAAGTACTGTTTTGTCTTGTGTTGCCTGTGAGGTGTGGAGATACTGTTTGGTAAGTATTACGTTGAGATGTGGGCGTAGTAGAATAAATTAAATTCAGATGGGATTGCACAGAGTTGAGCCTGCACTATATTAGGAAAAATGTATAAATAACTGAGAAACTATATGAATGAGAGAAATGTTTCGACACAATTTATGGAGTGGAGCCCCAGGCTTAATTTTGCTTTAGCTGAAAATTACGTAGGGAATAAATCCCAGCAGGACACTTACCATACACATACACGTTTCACACATCAAACTATTAACCTGCTCCAAGGCTGCAATGCTTGCTGTGATGTAGTTCAAATATACTGCCTATGAAAACTTTCAGAATATGAATCCAGCCATTGGCCAAATCTTACTAAAGCTTTCTGAAGCTCATTTCAAACATGAAAAGTTACGCAAACTTACATGCTTATGAACTTTGTCTGGTTGGGAAGAGTGTCTTTGGGGAAGGTGATATGAAGGGCTCAGGAAGAAGAATCTCTTCCTTCTGTGTACTCTGTAGATAGAAACCTGTTCTCTTAGCTGTGATCTCTATGAGGAGTCAGATTCAAGAGAGAATGAGCATAAAAAAAATCAATATTTAAGATATTTAAATTATATTTTAGGTTAATGATTTCTTTCTTTTGGTTAAACTGACCTAAGGCAGTGGGTCTTATTTCAGGACTTTCACGATTTCTCAGTAATTTGATTATTTATATAGCCATGTGAAGCTTCAGGACACCTGCTTAACAGAAACAAAACATCCTGGAGAAGATAAACAGGTGCAATAAAGAGAGAAAAGAGGTTGGTGGTGGTTTTTCATCTTTCTAGTATGGGGCTTCTTAATGAGATATACTGGCTGGCTGTTTTTTCATCTCTCTTCTATTCTTGTTTATATTTACCTTTATCTTGTCGAAATATCAAGAAATTTAGGTCAAAATATATCTGGATCCATCTGCTCATCTAGTCTGTTCTTTTACTGCTAGCAGTTATTACATCTTTTAATTAAGTATGCTTAATGACAATTTACTACATTAATGGGTGGCATCAAGTATCGTGAATTTTGTACACGATGAACTTGCTAATGCAGAGAAGGGGTTTTTTTCTAATTTCTATATATCAAAACAATTATTTAATCTCTTTAATTTGACTCATTGTAGTCTATATATCTTACCTGTAACCTGTTTCACTGTTGTTTTAGGTGAAAACTCAATTTAGGCTCTATAATTTAGCTGCTTTTACCAAAGGTGTATTATTATCATCACAGTCATATTACAAATACAGGAAATGTTTATTCATTGACATGGTGATTCATTTCCATTTCAAATCTTGTTAATTATGGTTATTCTTTTGATATAAGAATGTTGTGCTCCAAATCTTATGACAGACTTAAAAAATTATAAAGTCCATGACTGACCCTTCAGTTCATCAAATATGTTTTAAATTTTATTTTGTTTTTTGTGGTTGACCATCAATGTTGACGTAACCCGATTTTAAGCAGGGTCTGCAGAGTGGTGCAGCAGACACATGATACTAGAAGGAAGGAGCAGATGATACTGCTTTTAGGGTAATTTGTCTTTCATGACCCTGCCAAATCAGGTAATTTGATTTCACATCAGGTCAAAAATTAATCTGTTGGGCTAATTTTTGAGATTATGTATGGGATGGATTATTTCTCTGACATTCCCCCTAACCCTCTCTGGTTCTCTGCTTGGGCCCATTAAGCCCATCAGCCCAACTACATTACCAGCTGGATTTTTACTTTAGATAATAGTGATGCTTTGGGACTGTGTTTAGGGAAAAGTTTTAAGAAATGTTTTCAGTGACAGTGGAGCAGACAGTCTTAAGATTAATGATTTTTATCTCTTAGCAGGAATAAACTCCCAAGTAATCTTGCACTTCTGTGATCTGTAAAAACTCTGCACAGTATTAACAGCATTCACAAATTTAATATTTACTCAGACAGCTCTTCTTGGATCCCAACTCTTGATTATTTTTGTGCTGTGGGCAGCACTGCTGCAGATGTAACCTTCGTATCATGTTGTCTCAGCTACCACAATATAATCACTTAACTATCTTTCTGAGAAACATGTATTAGTTTACCTTGTTCTTTTTGATAAAGCTTGGGGCATTGCTCTGGATTAGACTCGTATGCATGTGTAGCAATTTACCTGTGAGTCTCCAGTGAGATACCAAAACCAGTCTATGAACAAATGTGCGTGCAAGATTGTTTCCTGTATGTCTATAAAAATAGCAGTATATCTTGTGTACCATTGCTACATTGACAGTTTGAGAAAGATTGCCTGAAGGTATAGATTTTCAATTATTCTATAGCAAAGTGATTTATCTCACCAGCTTGCTATCAATAGAACAAATAAAATAAAGCATGTGCCTATAAACAAAACATAATTTCTATTTTAAAAATCTGTAATAAATGGCAATTACTTCAGAACTACTTGGGATTTAAATGTCTCATATCTGTGTGTTTGAGAAGAAAAACAGACAAAACCAAGGGAAGGCTTGGTTTTTAGATTCAGATTTATAGCTGCCTTTATGTACAGTACATAAAACAGGATGGCTGTCTTGGAAACCATGAAGGGCACACGTGTGTGTAGCTTTCTACCTGAGAAGCAGAAGCTTCAGAGATGGGATGGTAACAGTGAGCTGTGCAGCTATTCTTGAGGCTGTGGGGTGCAGTCCTGGGTCTTTCTCACGCTTTGCCTTCTTTCAGTGCTTTTATCAGCCAGAGATGTACAGCTGGCCTGGCACTGCTCTGCCTTTGAGCCAGACATACTTCGTGTGCCAGATCCAACCAAGCCAGCTTCGTGACAACAGTCTTTGACTGCACCATCTCCTAGAAAGTAGAAAAATTAGATTCATGCCCTCCGCCCCAAGGTTTCTAACCCATTTGGTCTTGTTTGGCCTTTGAAACTGGATCGCAGTGCAGAAAGCAATGCAAGGTTCATGGGGTCACAGAGCATTCAATGTAGTGCCTCCGGATTATATCTCTGAGTGTATCTGGGAGGCGCTATGTGAAGCGACAGTGGGTTTCATTCTCTCTTTTCAGGGTTATTGCTATTTGGGGGAAAATCCTCCAAAATCCAAGTAATTGCATAATGTACCATCTATAAACGGGCAAAGAGTGGGATTTAGAAATTTCTGGAGGTAGCAGGAATCTAATGACTGGACCACAAAATCAGTCTCTTGCCGTCTCCATGAGTCTAGCATTACTCTCCATGCGTAGCATATGAACCAAACTGCCTTTTATTTTTACTTTTTAAAGGAGATCTAAGAGATTGTCATCCAGTTCCTTGGCAAAGGGCAAGTTTGGCAGCAGTCATGTTATTTCTGATACAGATTTGACTGACTTGTTGTTGAGGATAGTCAGCAGTGAAGGATTCCCAGCCTGGATGGTCTAGGCTTTTCCTAGGCATTGTACTTACCAGTGGTTAGTCTTTCCTAATGTCCACCTTTGGAATTTAAGCTTATTTGGTCTTCTATCCAAGTAGATGCAGGAGGAAGCTTACTGCCTCTCTTTTCTATAACAGTACACTTTCATATATTTAAAGGCATGACCCTATATTCTCCAAAACAAGTGATTTCTCTAAAATAAGATGGTACAGTGTCTTTTTCCTCTATAGGTTGTGGTTTCTTGACCTACGATTGCGCTCACTCTTCTTTTTGTCCAACTGATGACATCTCTAAGTATGGTGCTCAAAGCTGGACATACTATTCAATTTGTGACCAAATCATAGCAGGAGATGATGTTCACGTGTCTTAATAGTGATGCGTTTGTATGTAAATATTAGGATATTTTTTTCAAGAGTACCACATTGTTGACTCATGTTGAGTTCAAGATCATTATAACTGCCAGATTAACAGCAGCTCTTTCTGCAGAGCTGGTGTTATGCTAATCTTTCCCCAGATTTTGTTTACGCAGTTGATTTTTCCTGGCTAATCTTAGAACTCTGCAGTGGCCTTACTTGAATGGTGGCTGCTGCAGAGCAGCAGTTGTGCAAGGGCTTGCAGTTGTTTCAGCAGCCTTTTGCATTGTGGCATTAATTGCATCTTTCATGTCCTTGAGTATTTTCATTACCAGTATTTCACTGCTACTAGAATTAATATAACAAGTTTTGTACATATGTCCACTTTTAGATGAACATCTGATAATAGTCTTTCTAAACAGTTTTTTACGGAAGTACCAACAGTTCTTCTTAAATCATGTTTTTCTAGCTTCCTTGTGGGAATATCATGAGCAGCAGTGTCAAAAGTTCTACCAATGTCAAGATAAATAACTAGTATAGATTAAGAAAGATGATTGCTTTTCAGCATCTGCACATCTTAACAGCTGTAGAAGTAGGAAACTACCTCTGTGCATATTCTAAATATTATTTTTTTATTATTAGAAGGTCAGCATCCCTTCTTTCTTCCATAGGAACTGGCACTGGAAATAGTGGGTGTCTCCTTGGTCTGTCTTGGCAGTCCACCGATCAGCCTCACCCAGGCAGTCTGGGCTGGCTCAGCCCCTCTTGCTGAGCACAGGTTGGGCAGGAGATGTCAGGCTACTCTGCTGAGCAGCCCTAGACAAACCTTTTTGACCTCTATATTACTTTACCAGTTGTACTTCTGCTCCTATTCATGTCAAGTTTAAGCACATTCTGATTCAGTGACCACTGAATGCTTTTTTTTTTTTTTTTTCTGAAATGGTAAAGAAGCTGGAAAGAACAAGTGGTGGTGTTATACTAAATATAAGTATAGTAAAAGAAGGGTGGCAAGTGTTTCAGCCACACTGCCCAAGTCGCAGAAGGTAAAGGCAGGGACTGGGAGAAAGAAGAACCACCCACTATATGAGAAGATCAGGTTTGAGATCATCTAAGGAACCTGAAGGTGTACAACTCCATGGGGCCTGATGAGATGCATCTATGGGTCCTGAGGGAACTGGCAGATGAAGGGCCTGAGCCACTGTCAATCATATCTGAGAAGCTGTGGCAGTCCGGTGAAGTTCCCACTGACTGGAAAAGGGGAAACATAATCCCCATTTTTAAAAAGGGAAATAAAGAAGACCTGGGGAACTACAGGCCAGTCAGTCTCACCTCTGTGCCCAGCAAGATCCTGGAGCGGATCCTCCTAGAAACTATGCTAAGGCAGATGGAAAATAAGGAGGTGATTGGTGACAGCCAACACGGCTTCACTAAGGGCAAATCATGCCTGACAAATTTGATGGCCTTCTACGATGGGGTTACCACGTTGGTGGGTAAGGGACGAGCAACTGATGTCATCTACCTGGACTTATGCAAAGCATTTGACTCTGTCCCTCACAACATCCTTGTCTCTAAATTGGAGAGACATGGATTTGATGGATGGATCACTCGGTAGATAAGGAATTGGCTGGATGGTCACACTCAGAGGGTTGCAGTCAATGGCTCGATGTCCAAGCAGTGATGACTGGCATTCCTCAGGGGTTGGGACCAGTGCTGTTTAATGTCTTTGTTGGAGACATGGACAGCGGGATTGAGTGCATCCTCACAAAGTTTGCTGACAACACTGGAGGGAAGGGATGTGCCATCCAGAGGGACCTTGACAGGCTTGAAAGGTGAGCCTGTGAAAACCTCATGAAATTCAATAAAGCCAAGTGCAAGGTCCTGCACATTGGTCAAGGCAATCCTATGCAGAAGTACAGACTGGGTGATGAGTGGATTGAGATCAGCCCTGCAGAAAAGGACTTGAGGGTATCGGTGGATGGAAAACAGAACATGACCCAGCAATGTGTGCTTGCAACCCAGAAAGCCAACCATATCCTGGGCTGCATCAAGAGAAGTGTGGCCAGCAGGTCGAGGGAGGTGATTCTCCTCCTCTACTCTGCTCTCATGAGACCCCACCTGGAGTACTGTGTCCAGCTCTGGGGTCCCCAACATAAGAAAGACATGGACCTGTTGGAGTGGGTCCAGAGGAGGGCCACAAAGATGATCGGGGGGCTGGAGCACCTTCCTTATGAGGACAGGCTGAGAGAGTTGGGGTTGTTCAGCCTGGAGAAGAGAAGGCTCTGGGGAGACCTTATAGCAGCCTTCCAGTACTTAAAGGGGGCCTACAGGAAAGATGGGGAGGGACTCTTTGTCAGGGAGTGTAGTGATAGGATGAGGGGTAATGGTTTTAAGCTGAAAGAGGACAGATTTAGATCAGATATAAGGAAGAAATTCTTTAATGTGAGGGTGGTGAGACAATGAAACAGGTTGCCCAGAGAGGTTGTGGATGTCCCCTCCCTGGCAGTGTTCAAGGCCAGGTTGGACGGGGCTTTGAGCAACCTGATCCAGTGGAAGGTGTCCCTGCCCATGGCAGGGGGGTTGGAACTAGATGGTCTTTAAGGTTCCTTCCAACCCAAACCAGTCAATGATTCTAAACAAATCATCCGCGTAAAACCCATCTAACTTCACTAGTCTACCAGACTTAGGTAGTCTCTTTTTAAAATTGCTTCTGTTAACTTCTGTTTTAATCAAGCAATTGAGAGAAAAGCTTATTTTTATTAATGATTCAGCACTCCTCAGGCTTCAGCTTTTTTGTGCTTTCCATGCCTTTTTTTTCTTTATATGGGCTGTATATCAGATTCTGTTACTTGATAGCAGTATTCAAGGTTGTGTTGCTTGCCTGTCTTCCATTTAGGTGATTTGATTTTTCCATCATCAAAAAGCTGGCCCCACAAATTAGTTGAGAGGTGGTAAATGCCTTGCTAGAGCATAGGGATCTCCTCCAAACGTTGTCTATGGATCTTAAATATATGTTCACCTGAAAATAATTCCTGTATCAATATTAGCCTTTTTGTTCTAGCTTTAAAATCCACAATGGTTGCACTAAAACCTGAGAACTCATACCTACAGAAGTCCCTAAATCTTATTGAAAAAGTATTGAAAGACAATGCAACTTTTGGAAAGTCTGCTGTGGAAAACTTAAGTGTAATTAGTGGAAGTGAAGTGTCAGTCTGAATATGTTTTTATGAAATGAATTACAAATATCTTGACCACATCTTCCCCCGTTTCCTGATACGGAGTTTTCTTCCAAAATGGAGACTTAAGAGCCTTTTGATTCTGCAGTATTGCATTCATTTGTTATAATACAGTATTTTCAATCTACCTTGTATAACAAGCTTATGAACCTTCTTTCAAAAGTTAAGGATTCTTTCACTAATTTATTTGAAAAGCTATATTTTAAAAAAATACAGCGCAACTTATATCTTGTACTAGTTGATCTGACTCCCTACCATAATGCTGTTTGGGTTTTGAAATAAGCATCAAAAGCTGAGAAAGCTTTCATTCTCTCATGCCCATTATCTAAAGTTTAAAGCAAATAAATACATGTACTTTCTCATTATTTTAATGAAATTACAGACTCACCAGTTCTCACTCTTTGCATTTTTCATTAATTTGTCAATTTTTGATTGGCTCTGTCTTGCTGATAGAGTGGAAGGAAGGAGAGATTGCGATTAATTAATTTTTCTTTTATATTTAAATTTTTATTTAATATCTTAGAGATCCAAGGAGCTCCAAACAACAATAAATCAAAATCGCTCTCCTCTGTCTATTCTCAGTGGATCCATCATAATAACCATTTAATACAACCCTAGACTGGACAGAAAATTAGTGATTAGCCAGTACAAAAATTGATTGCAATTAGCTAAATTCTGGGGTAGCAGAAGTCACCAGTTAAAGCCATTTTGGAAAACAGGTATAGGATTTAACTTGTTCAAAATATGGAGATACAGCAGAATTTTCACTTTCCTTCAGGCCTTTTTTGACCTTGACTAAGGGATGAAGGCTTTTAGACACCTTGAGTTTCATTTTTAAAATGACCTGTCGTGGTTAGTTAAATGATAATGTATCAATTAACCACAAAAATCATCTGTGTGCATCACTTCCCATCATTTTCTATGGTTCCACTTCTTTTTGAAGTATTACTGCCCTAAAATCAAAGCGCACACACGCAACTGCAGAGCATTTTAGAAATATACGGTGTTATTCTGGTGACACCAGGTGTTGAAAGCAAAAAATGTAATGCATTATGTATTCAGAAGCATGCCTTTATTAATTGATAGTTATCATGAGGTAAGCAGTGAACTAGTGAAGGTTTGTAATTTGACAGTAATTTGAGTTATCTATTTTAAAAGAAATGTTCACCTGCTGAAAATCAGAAGTAATTTGTTCCTGTCTTTTTAAGCCATATCAAAAAGACAAAATGAAATTCTTGCAGTTTCTCTTCTTCCTAAGTAGTGCACTGTTTCTTGACTTACATCTAGTGTAACTCTCTAATTATATTATTTAATTAGCATCACTAAGTGAGTATTTGCTTAAAGAATGCGGAAGTGAAATTAACTGAGATATCCAGATGTTCCTAGATACTGTTTGTCAAATCTGGGAGAAATGGTGTTCAGAATATTAACATATTCCTGTATTTGGGGATTGGGAGTTACCAGAGACGACTGTACTATGTGATATTGGGGTGGGGAGAGTGGCATTGGGAGGGCAGTGATTGAGTTGTTCAAGAGCTGAATGGTAACTTTCTACAGCCAAGTTGGACTACAGTTATTTAATAAAGTTTTGTGCATTTCCAACACTGTAGGGGTAATGTTTTTCTCTGCAAATTTCAGTTAACATAATCTTAAATCCAAAAATGTGGTATTTGGTTAATCTGTGAAATCATCTCTTCTTATTTCAGCTTTCCCTTGTGAAATGTATTTGATGTGAGGGTGTACAAGTTCACCCATAACTACCTCTTGAAACTCCCAGGCCACAGATCCTATGAGCCAAGACCTTTCAGTGGAAGCAGTCTCTTTTTAAAAACATGGTGCTGACTTCTCCATGGTATTCAGTGGAGGCTCTTCTCTTTAGTTTTGGCATAAAAATAAATTATAAATGGTGGTCATAAATTTACTTTAAATTAGGAGGAAAGTTGCTAACAAGAAGAGCAGTTAGGTGTATATATCAGTTTGTGCCAAGAAGAG
This sequence comes from Strix aluco, assembly GCF_031877795.1. Classification (NCBI taxonomy): domain Eukaryota; kingdom Metazoa; phylum Chordata; class Aves; order Strigiformes; family Strigidae; genus Strix; species Strix aluco. The sequence goes on from NC_133932.1 coordinate 77,985,677, forward strand.
GTGTGTGTTGAAAATGTCTGTTGATCCCAATGCAAGAAGAAAGTGTTCAGTTTTCACTTAGAAGGATAGAGAAGTCTTAGGACTTGCTCTTCCTGTCCAACTCATCCTGTTCACTGACACTGAAACTGGGAAAAGTAAAGTATGAGGAAGTAAACTGAAGGATACTGTACATATTACTGGGTATTTGGGACCTATTTGGAAAGGTGGGATCCCAGTAAAGCACAGGAATAAAATAAAGCCCATTGCAGCAGATATGAAGTGTTTTCTCATTTCCAGAGCAAACCTGGAAAAGAATGAATATAGCGTTTTGTGGTGGTTTAGCCCCTGCCTGGGTCTGAGACCACGCAGCCGCTGCCCCTCCCCCACAAAGGGAGTGAAATACAAAGCCCCGAGACTGAGATAAGGAAAGGTTTAATACAACAGTGCAACAGCAACACAACAAACAACAGCAATAACAATAGCAGTAATAGTGATAGCAATGAACAGAGCAAAATAGCTACCAAATACAGCAGTTTGAAGCACGATGTACAAAACCACGAGTGCACCGAGCTCCCGCGCCAGGAAAATGTGTGACCTGCCAGGATGTGACATCCGCATGGTATCTGAATAACCGGGCTAGAGCTCCCCCCCTCTGCTGGGGAAACTTAACCCTATCCTGGTTAAACCAGGACACGTTTCCATTGTCATTTCTGCCTCACATCCCACGGTATAGATACTAGTTTAGGAGTTACCCTTTTCACACTGAAATCTGTGCATCCTCTTTGGTCTGCTTCATTGACAACTAATGTAGCCAGTTTAGCCATGCTCTTTTCTCATTGTTTTGTCCCATGCTTGGGGGGTGTGAGGAGGTTGTTGTGGGGAGGTACTAAAGCTAGTTGGAGGATACACTAATTTATACTTGAGGCTTAATCACCTTTGCTTGGGATCTGCTCCAGTCCTAAATTGGCTACATCTTAAGATTTGGCTTGAGGCATTAGGAATATTTTATATTGTAATATTGCATTGTCTTCCCTCCGTGCCTTTTTTCTCAACACAAAGTCTAGATGATGGATAGGTATAGTTGGACGCTCTCTTAGATATTTGAATGCCTCTTAAGGTATGTGAGTTTGCTCTGATGTGCACCCAAAGTACCTTTGAAGACTTATGTCCCTAGAATGCTGGTTTTTATCAAAAAAAAATGCTTTTTCAGCTACTCTGTGAGCTGTTATGATACAGGAACATACTGCAGATGGAAAACACCTGGTTTGTAGAAGTAAAATCCTTCATAAAAGTACCGTGTGATCATTCATGTGAGAAGAGGGAAATATCTGAATGGGAATGGTTGGAAAATGAGCATGTGAATTTGAGGACTGCAAAACATATATCATTCTTCTTGAGTATTATTTTCTCCTGGCCTACAGCTTGCTTTTGTTCACTCATCATTCTGCAATCAACTAAAATATACAAGAGTGTTTCACCTTATGACATGATCACCCATCTAGTTGACCAAGGGGATGTAGTGGGTTTGGATTTTAGCAAAGCTTTAGATACTGTCTCTCACAGAATCCTTCTGGATAAACTGTCCAGCACACAGCTAGACAAGTCCATAATATGTTGGGTGGCTGATGGGTCAGGCTCAAAGAGTTATAGTAAATGGGGTCACATCAGTCTGGTGGCCAGTCACCAGTGGGGATCCCCAGGGCTCAGTTTTAGGGCCAGGGCTCTTTAATGTTTTTATAAATGATCTGGATGCAAGAATCAAATGCGTGTTAAGTTTGCCAATGATACTAAACTAGGAGCAGCGGTGGATTCTCACAAGGCTAGAGAGGCCTTACAGAGAGATCTGGGTAGACTAGAGAGGTGGGCAATCACCAACCACATGAAAGAACAAGTGCCGGGTTCTCCACCTGGGATGGAGTAATCCTGGTTATATGTACAAACTGGGGGATGAGAGGCTGGAGAACACCCCTATGGAAAGAGATCTGGGGGTTTGGGTTGGTGGCAGGTTGAATATGAGTCAACATTGTGCCCTGGCAGCCAAAAGGGCCAACTGTGTCCTGGGGTTCATCAAGCGCAGCATCTCTAGCCAGTCGAGGGAGGTGATTGTCCCACTCTACACCGCACTGGTGTGGCCCCACCTTCAGTACTGTGTGCAGTTTTGGGTGCCTCAATACAAGAAGGACATCAAACTATTAGAGTGTGTCCAGAGGAGGGCGACTAAGAGGGTGAAAGGCCTTGAGGGCAGGACTTAGGAGGAGCGGCTGAGGCCACTTGGTTAGTTGAGCTTGGAGAAGAGAAGGCTGAGGGATGACCTCATTGCTGAGGGGTGACCTCATCTCAGTCTACAACTTCCTCAAGGACAGTGGGAGTGGAGGTGCTGATCTCCTGATGACCAGTGACAGGACACGAGGAAATGGAATGAAGCTGCATCAAGGGAAGTGCAGATTGGACATTAGGAAAAGGTTCTTCACTGAGAGAGTGGTCAGTCACTGGCACAGGCTCCCCAGGGAAGCGGTCACAGCACCAAGCCTGTCAGAGTTCAAGAAGCGTCTGGACAATGCTCTTAGACATACAGTTTAGTTTTAGGTAGTCCTGTGAGGAGCAAGGCATTGAACTCTGATCATTATGGGTCCCTTCCAACTTGAGATATTCTATGATTCCTTCATTGCCTTTGAGTCATGAGTCCCCAGAAGTTCTTGTCAGTGGTCCCCAAGCACATGTTTCTGCACTTTGGTTCATTAAAAGCCATCTTATTTCAGTTACACAGTTCATGGGCCATCTAATATGAAGCATAAACCAGTCTTCCTCAGGATGCATCACACAGTTGTGGTAGGCACACAACTACTTGCTGTAGCAAGACCAGTAATAAAAAAAAAACCACTGATTCCTAAGGAAGATGGCTGGTAACTTCTGTCTGTGCTTATTACTCTTTATTTTAATATAGTCCGTTATAATCTTGCCTTAACCAACCCCTTATTCATATACAGTTCTTGCCTATGACTTGATCTGGAGATATTTTCACTGCATATTAAATAAAGTATTTTACTTGACTCCCAAGTTCATTGCGTTATCCTTGTTGAAGGAGGTTGTTTTAATGACATTGGTCTGGCTTTTTTGCATTCAGAACCACATTGCATATTATTCCCCTTCTCATTTACTTCCAGTACTTGATTCTGTTCTTCCTTTATCAAGTTAGTAACAGAAATTCCTTTTCAAAGGTCACTGAAAAGAGGCTGCACAGCATGTATAAAGCTATTTTCATTTATATAAATATTTTATTTGTAAATAATTGTCTCATATAAATGTCTATATAATTCAGATTAATATTATATAATGTTTTCCTATTATAGCCAGACCTCTGGTTTAAGATGCCTTTCATTAAGGCTTCCTTCCAGGAATCCTGGACACTGCCAAGGAGACCTTCAATTACAGTAAATTCTACATGCCATCGTAAAACTAAAATAGCTTTTTTTGCAATTGCAAATGTATATCTAAGTAGAGATATGGAATTATTTCTGTGAGTATTTCTTGTGAGCCTCTTGTGGCTCCAGGAGGATTTAAGGGCTTGTGTAGCTGGTTTTCCTTGTTCTTCATTAAATACAGACCTGTGTTAAATTTTGCATCTGACTACAGAATCTGCTTCTGCATTGGAGACCAAACCATTCCTCACCTGAAAGTAAACATTTCATTCAACACATCCTTATAGGACACACACAAACAAACTGGGAATTTCTTGTCTTCTTGCTTATCTTTGACTCAGCCAGGCAGGAGGATATTTGGTATTCTGGTCAGTGCATCTTCTGGATCTGAACGCAATTACTCCAGTGCCTTGCTGAGTGCCATTTCAGGCTAGTTTTGGATGCCCCCAGAATATGTATTTGTTTCTTCTGTGTAGAAGATAGCAGGCCGGTAAATGTATTTACTTTGAGATAAGGATGCTTTCCCAGTTGATGAAGAAGGACGTGAGGTATGTTTCAGATTTCATTGCAGGACTCTTCAAGTCTTTTTTGGAGAACAAAAATCAGAAAAATTGAAATAACTCATTAGTTCTCATTTCATGATGATCTGTGACTTTTTATCTTTTCTATAGTAAACTCTGTGGGACTGAAGTAATTATATACATCTGCTCATGGTTCTTTGTAGTTTTGATTTGGTGTTCTGTTTTGGTTTGTATTTTCTTACATTTTATTATATTAGAAAATGGTGGAAGAGATTTGCTGAGATATGACTTGGGTTTTGTTTATTTTTTCACTTGTATTGAGCTGTAAGCTGAAATTCACTTTTAAAAAATAAATATTTTTATTAAATAAAACTACCAGTATTTTCAAAGTAAGAATTGCATATACATTTAATTAATTGAGCAAATAAAATAACTGCAGTTAGTGAATTAGAATAGAATCATAGAATCATTTTGGTTGGAAAAGACCCTTAAGATAGAGTTTAACCGTTAACCTAACAAACACTGCCACGTCCACCACTAAGCCATGTCCTGAAGTGCCACATGTACACGTTTTTTAAATACCTCCAGGGATGGGAACTCAACCACTTCCCTGGGCAGCCTGTTGAACTGCTTTGTTTTGTTACCAGTATTTCACATGTTAAATATTATGCTTTTCCACAGATTTGATTCATAGACTGAAAGGGTAGTACAAGTATTCTTTTTTTTTTTAAAAAAAAAAAAAAGGGCAAAAAACTCAATACCCACACCCCACTCCCCAAAAAAAAACAACCCAAACACATAATCAGTTTCTTAGGTTTAAAAAACTTGACCTGAATAAATTACATAAAGTAGAAGGAAAATATTTCTGTGCATCACAGAAAGATCTGTTGAAATTTTTTAATCTTTTCACATTTTCCACTATTTGTCCAATAGCTGTCTCCAGACCAGCGGTTTGACTTGCTTTAGAGCTGTAGCTGCAAACCGGTGATTCTACAATTCTCCTTTTTTATTATGTGAATACTCCACTTCTGTGCACACTTAGTAACTGCAGCTGTGGTCCTCCAAATGTCAAGAAGGGCCTCTCCTCCTTCCACTGCTACCTAGTGGCATCTGTGCAAATAAAAAAGCATTAATGTTAGTATATATTCTATGAGTACAGGTATACCTTATTATCCACTACCCTTTCCAAACCTCACAAAATTTCTATGACCTGCTTCTGAGTGAATATGCTTGGCCATTACTCTGTGCCGTCTGTACTCTTCCTGGTTGAATATTTAAAATATTGTTTGCATTTAAATATGGTGGTTTCTCCAGTACAGCTGGTTTTAATCTTCCTCTCTCCTTTTCTGTGGGCTACTAACACTTTACAAGCAAAGCATGGCTCCATGTAGAAAATCCTTGTGTGTATACAAGGATGCTGTAAATGCCTATGAATTACCTTTCCTTGGCCCTTAAAAACAGGCTGTAGTTTCCCAGGGAATCACAGGCTGAAAAAAACTGTCTGTTAGGGTTTCCTTATGCTTCATTTCTGCCACGCTGGTCAAAGGTTTGTGTTTCAGTAGCTGGTCCGCACTGGGGTAGGTAGGTGTTTCTGGTGGAAAAATAGCGTAGTGTTATGTGACACTGTTCCCAGATTTATACCTGGATTTTCTGTTTGGCTCATTTAGCGGAGCAGATTTGTTCCCTGAACATGTGCGGTTTTGTTTGGTTTTTAGCAGGGTTTGGGAAGCATCATCTTGCAGCAACCCCTCTGCATGGTGCTTCAAGGCTCTGGCACCTCAGCTCATCCCGGTGAGCCATCCTGCTGCCACCTGCGGAGCTGCTGGCTGGAGTGGCTTCCTGCTACTCGATCGGGACGTCCAGCTGCCATCTGGCCCTGCTGGCCACACAGCAAGGCTGGAGAGGCTCCACTGGGTGCTCACAGGGCTGCTGGGTCTCACCTAGGCAGATGCTGCACCCTGGCATCTCCACGCTGGCCGGAGCACAGGCATAAGATGGCCTCCAGAGCCACAGGCTCCTGTCGGCGGGAGGCTCCTGTTACTGAATGATGGGGTTTTATTTAACATCTCCTTTCATGGCTCGATCAGGCTCACGAGGGACAAGGGGACGGTGCTGTGCCATAACCTGAGCACCTCTCCCCTCCTTACAGAGCATCGTTGTGCAGCTGTTCCTCTGTTTCCCTTGTGGAAAGGCACCTCTTGATCTTGCACAAGACACCATCTTTTCTCTCTTCCTTCTCTCTCTCTCACACCATATTTTCAGTGAAGCAAAATACATTCCCATGCTTAGGTACTCAAAGTGTTTGCCATGTTTCGCAGGCCGGGATGCTCTTCTTGGTCCAAAGCAGCAAACTGACCGCTCCGGGTATTGGCATGTAAATCAGTGTGCTGACCTCGCGGGGAACCCGTCCAAGCTGCAGGCTGTGTCCTGAGTTTCAGGATGTCGGCGGTTTGAAACCCTGGGCTATGCTCTGCATGACAATGACAAAAACCACTTCAAATTCACGGTAGCATCCAAAACGGTACCGGGAGCAGGGCTGGCATAGCAGGGCTGCCCTATCAAAAGTTGTTTTTTACTTTTTTCTTGTAACAGCAATCTAGCATTTAAAATCAATGCTCCATTTTCATTTTGTTTTCTTTTTGTATAGTTTAAGCACCTATGCTAAAGGTGCAAAGATGAGACATTTCTGTGTATGTCATTTAAATTAATTGTCATATATTTGAAACAGCAGCATAAGGACCCACCATGCTGAGTGGGATTTTTGAGAAGCCATCTAGTCTGCTACCTTTCCCTAAAGGCAAGTTCATCTTGATAGCTAATTCCAGGCAAGATTAACTGTAGCATCCATGATAGTTGGGACAAATACCTATTTTTCAAGAGTTCCAGTTTTCAAGGCTTCAACACTTGGATTTTCAGTAAATGCTTAACGCCCCGGTTGCCACTCAAGAATAAGATGCTTGATGTGTCACTGTGTTCTTCTGAAACATCAGCTGGTTGCTCAATAGCACTCAAAAAAGCGCTGGGGGAAAGGAGTGTGAACAAAACAGGAGACGTGATTTATATCCCCATATCCATTCTCAAATATTTCAGTTCTCAGAAAAACTATAGGAGAACAAGAAATATTGGAGGAAGAGGTGGCAAAGGTGATTGCAGGTAAGGAGTGTTTTCAGTTCTGTTAAATACACATGGACTCGTCAGCCTAGAAGAGAGTAGGAGCTGGAAAAGTACCTGGTGGCACTGAGGAGGTGCACAGAGACTCATGACTTAGAGGAAGAGCTGTCAGATGAAGCAAGCAGGCGACAGGAAAAAAAAAAAAAAAAAACAATTTGCGTGTCATGCAGCTGCGTGGAGCCAAGGGGTGGGGCTGCCTGCCACACGCTGCTGCCATTGCTGCTGTTCACAAAAGCACTTGTGCAAGCTCACAGGAGGAAAAGGCCTTTACGCACCATGGCTGTCACCACCTCTGGCTTAGGAAGGGTCTGGACCCAAGTCTGGAAGTGCATCACTGTTGCCGTGCCCTGCTCTTGTACTCTTGCTGAAGTATCTGCTGTTCGCTACCGTCAGACAGGGGACACTAGGCTCTCCAGCCTTTTTGTGATTTATGGTTATTCTTATGCCCTGTGTGTTCTTATGATTAGAAAGCTGCTCCTATCCATGTTAATTATTCCGTGCAAAAATTTTGGCTGGCTGTGTGTTCACATATGTGGAGAACAATTGTCTCTTCTATTTACACATATTTGTAAGTGATTATGCCTCATTTCATCAGCTCCTATTTAAGCTCCTGCTTGCTCAGTCTGCACCCCAGAAAAGAGTCCTGGTCTCAGTGCCCTGCCCTGAGGTCTCTCTGAGGACTTCTATAGTCCACAGGTTTCCAAATTGTGGTAGCAAGACCTTGATATAATATTCTGTCTGAGGCTCATACAATATTACTTAATATTAGGACAAAACAGTCCATAATAGTGATATAGTACTCTCTTGGGGGGCAACTCCCCCACCCCCAGCTCAATTTGTCCAAGTCCATTGACTTTCTGTTTTCTTCATCCTCCTTTTCTTGTCCTACAGTCTGACTGGCAATCCCCTCCTGTCACTGCAGTGTCTACAAATGTAGTCTGTTGATCAGTCTAATGGTGTGTCCAGCATGTTTCTAAAACATTGCATCCCCAGTACCTTTTTGCATGTGGTGGTTTTATCTGATTGTCACTTGGAGGCCTCTGTAGCTGCTCCTGACAGTCACTTTGGGAGTGAAACTCTTTCTGGTGGTAGTAAAAATTAATCTAACAAAGTTTCTCTGTGCAGTAGAGTTGAAAGTGATTTGAAACGGTTTCAACAGACAAAAGGCAAATGTTTGCTGTGACGCCGAATGGGTGCGAGGCACGTGAGCAGCACTGATCGGTGCTTGTCCATCCTTGCTCTGCCTCCTGACAGATACTCCAAGATACCTCCAAGATACTCCAGCTTAAGTGCAGGAGTATTTGTTGATTTGGGGATATAAACTATCCAAAGGCAAAATGAAAAGTATCTGCCGAGTATGTTAAGTGGCTTTTCAGGTAGTGCCTGGTAGCGTCCAGCATGGCACTGGTTACTCTAATACTCTTGTTTGTTTTCACAAACCAGCACCTCACAGTTTCTGAGCGGACAACTGCTGCGAGGAGACCATAACCTCTTGATTTCAAAGGAGCCATCATTTTGCTGGTGCCTCTGTGGTTAATGTAAGAAAGGTGTCTTGCCATAAACTTTTTCCGAGGTATTCAGCAAGGTTGGAAAGGGGTCGGCCCGGGCAGGAAGCCCTTGTCTGTGCTATAAAGAAAATAGCAAGCAACAAAATGAAAGCATCAAAGGACCAACAGGATGCAGTCCCAGGAGTCCTCTCTGGCATGTTAGTCCTTCTTGAAAGTTAGCATTGAGTGAAGAGTGACCTTAAAACTCGCTTCATTCAAACAGACTGGGCTCAAGTTTAAAGTTCAAGGCATTTTGTTTTTTCACCTGTTTCCTACAGTTTTAAGAAACTTCTGAAGAATTAATGTGTAACTATATCTGGTCACCGAGCCAACACAGAGAATTTTTCTCAAGGGAAAATAATGTTACTGTATGGAGTGAGAGAAATGGATACCTTCTGAGATGGGAGAAAAAGTTTCAACAAAATAAAACCCAAAGCCACTGCTACCATGATCACAAACAGCCCTGAAGCCAGCATAACAACACACACACTATTTCTTATTTAATTTTCAAAAGGAGCTGGTAGGATCCTGTAATTGTCTGAATCATGATGAAAGGATGGGTTTTGTTGAAGCTGCTGCTGCTTGGGAAGCGAGGTCTTGTTTGGGGCACAACCTGGGAGCCCGACTGCAGCAGCTCAGCTTTGTCTGTGAGTGCGTGTTGACTGAGACAGCGACTGGCCCTGTGGCTGCCCATCCCTGTCTCATCGTGCTGGAGCTGTTGTGCCCCCGAGAGGGAAAACTGAAGCCCTGACCTCAAACTCCATCTGTAGGCAAGGGCAGATGTGGATACAGTGCCGCAGCCCTACCATTGCTAATGCCAAGTGGCAACCTGGGCTGCTGGCCGGCGACGGTTACAAACTGTTTTTAATTTTACCCAACAGAATCTTCTACCTGCATGATCCTGAAATAGTTACTTTATTTTCTGATCTTTGCATCTCATGTAACAAAGCAACTAAATTGATCCCACAAGCGGTTCAGCAGGTCATCTTTCATAGCTAAAAGAAATAGTTTGAAGAGATGACATACAGATTTCACTTGCATTGCCCCATGCCATTAAATTTTAATGATTCTGGCATGAATATTTCATGAAAATACCTCTGAAAGTGTTTGTTTTGCCCTGGCAGCTAATACTCAGTATAGAGTCTGGGGGTTTTTTTGTTTGTTTTTTGGTCGATTTTCTCTTCCTCTTAGGTGGTTTAGTGTAGGTAAGAAGTGTCAAACTGGATTAAGTGAGAAAAGTTAACTTCTTGTTGGTGATTCAGTGAAGGGATGCTGTCTGTAACTCTTTTCAGCTGCTTAGTGGGTCTGTGAAATGACCCTCAAATAAAATTCTGCTTTTTGCTGTCCTGCCACAAGGTGGCTAAAAATGTTTTGAAAGCCCATGATCTGCGAGTACTAGAAATGATGCTAATACATCTACAGCCTGTCTGCAACGCAACACACAGCGCACAGGAGACCAGATTTGTTGCACAGAAAATTGTATGCATCTTATTTATATGGAGCGATGTTCAGAAAATGTTTTTATCAAGTTTATTCCAATCACTCCTCAGCCAGGGTTGTCTGGGCTTGGCTTTGGTTGTTTTGGGGTTTTTTTTAATAGAATGAGAATTCATTGCACCCAGCCCATCCCACTGTGGACTGCAGCGGTGCGATGGGGAGCTCAGTGGCCGCCTGCCCATGAACCCACAGATCTACCAGTACATCAGCTCTACACAAACTGTGGCTGAAACTTCAGGGTCCTACTCCACCTCCACTTAAACCGCCTGATGCAAATGCTAAATTGGAAACGCTTACCCAAGCCTGGGTTAGCAAGCTCTTTTGTTGTTGCTGAGTTTTGTGGGTCCTGTGCTAGGATGATGGGTGCGTTTCTTTAAATCGATAATGTTTCCAAATAGCCGACTGCTGTGCCATCAGAAACATGTACTTCATTTTCACCAGTTTCAGGAGTGGTAACACTTTTCCTTGCAAACTTTTTGGAAGCTTATCTCTAGCTGTACAGTAGGGACAGAGCTTTTGTTTAATGGAAATGAAGCGTATCTTTTTCTTACAGATGCACCAATTGCTCTTGAGCTTTTTATGTGCGTTTTAGGTTTTCCTTTTTATTTTTTAACTTATTAACTCTGACAAGTAACCTCTTGGTTGTGAACAATTTAATTCACAATTCATTTTTCTGATTCAAAGTGAACACGAGTGCCCTAATCCCCTAATGGGAATTAATTGCATGTTTCAGTGCTTAACTCTGATCCTTTCTCAATCCCCACTGGGACAAGTTTCTTCCTGAAGGATCTGTGTTTGTTATTCAAAACACAATCTGAAAGGTAATGATTTTTCTTATAAAAGGGAGTCAGACTGACTGAATATTAATGCTCTTTTTATTGTGAGGGAATGAGCTGCATCCAAAAAAAAACTCATTTATGTCATGAAGGATAAATTACACTGAAGTATATCTGATAAAATAGAGGGGGAAAAAAATCAGTGCAGTCTTCCTTAAGTGAAAGCAGTTTTCCAGTAAATACAGGCACACACTGTTTTTGCTTGGGAAACTGTATTCTGTTACAGAGAAAAACTGTTTACTTCACCAAGGGGGAAACTGCTTTGCTACCGAGTATTTTAAATGGCACTCCTCTTAGCCAGCAACATACCCCTTTTGGATATGGGTATGGATATTACCCACCTCCTCTAACAGTTTATTAAAATAAAAGTAGCAGAAACTTAATCAAGTTTCTACTTGCAGTCTGTTTTTAAAGATTTTTTTCAAACTTGAACTACGTTGTTTAATGACCCTCTTTCCAGAAGGAGCTGCATGTGCTCCTCTGATGTTGGGTGTCTGGCCCAGCGAGACGGCTGGGGGTGAGGCAGGCTCTGCCCAGTCAGTAACCAAGGGCAAAACGTGGGAAATCATCAAGCAGTGCAAGAATTGCTTCTGCCCTACAGAAACGATGGGGGATAAACAGGGCACAGCATGAAAAATAACTTGGGAACTACGAAGGTATTTTTTTTCCCCCCTACCTTTAACTAAAGATGGCCTTTTATCCCATTTAAACCAATTTTGAGTGTTTTATCCTCACAGGTGAAACAGATGATGGTTCAGGGTCTGTTTTCAAGAAAGGACTAGCACATGTGCAGATCGGCTCCTTCAGGTGGCTTAGCACTTTGGGTTCTATCTGGGGAAGAGGGGAGGAGCATGGCCTTACCTGGCCTTTCTGCCAGCATCCCTAGCTTCCAGTTTTGTTAGGGCTGAAACACCACATCCCCCTCCCAGCCCACCCCCAAGGTAAATAAATAGAAATAATGTGTACAGCTCCCTCAGACAGGAGGGGTGAAGGTGCATGTGAAGGCATTACCAGCTCTGCAAAGATCTATCAACAAGGAGAGCCGTCGTCATTCCCCTTCTCTGAAGGAGCAAGACAAATGTGTCCTTGGGCTGGCAATGGCACCTTTCAGACACCACCCGCTTGCTTGGCAGGTGGTGGCTGCAGGCCACCCCGCTTCTCTCCCTGGTGCCGCAGCTTGTTCTTCAGCCTTTCTCAGTCAGCAAGCGGGACCTCAGCACTGGGGTTACCGAAAATCCTTCAGCATGTCCGTGAATTGACTGAACGCCAGGTTAAATTTGCCCTGCTGCCATGCCAGCGTGCCTCATTTTGCTTGTAAGGTCTGGTGTGAAAGCCTTTTTGTCCCTCTTCATGACAGACAGGTCCTCTGTTCGTCTTGGTGATGTCCCAGTTTGTACACAGTTAGCTTGCTGCAGCTACGAGCATCGTGCTGCTTGCTTTTCTTTTCCCTTTTTTTTTGAAAAAATACCATCGAATGCATGCAACTGCAGCACAACAGGATCAGAAGTTTGAATGTGTTCATTTGCTTTCAGATAATTAATGCCACTGTGCTTTATTTTACCATGAAACAAGAGGACACTCAAACTTCCAAACTGCAACCAGGCTCTTCTGTCACTGAATAAAATGTTGTTTCTCAAATACTGAGCACGGCCGTGGTGAAAGGAGAGCCTGAGCAGAAGAGGGAGGGAAGCAGGTGCTTCCCCTGAGCGTGCTGGACTGCACCCGGAGGTAGCAACACAGGGTGTCCCAGGTAGTGTGTGACCAAATCCATCAAGTTCAGGCTTTAATAAACAACCAACCCACCCCAGCAAGGGAAAACAAACTAACTGCGGCTTCACTCCTGCAAATTTTAATAACTGGGCTTGACCTGGACTATTTAAACCATAAATGCAGTGGAGCAGCACAGGAAGGTGTCTGCTGAGCTGAACTGTGATTTTTTAATTTAATCTTTTCCCCCCATAAAGGATATGCTACGTGGAGCATGTTTCCATCATGGGGATGGCTCCCTGGGTTGCTTTTGGGGTGTTACTGAACATGACATCACACTTACTGCAGCACAGCTCGCATAATGGTGAGAAGTTAAAAATTGAGGTTTGGAGCTCTTCCTGAGGCTTGGGGATGCATTGGCTGATGTTGGGGATTCCTTAGAGAAACCATGGGATGTAATTTGATTACAGCAAAGAACTGCAAGGGTGATCTTCTCCTGGGGTCTGTTTTTCACTGTTACATTTTTGACTGAAAATTTTAGAGATACTTGAATTTAGTATGATATTTAAATGACATATAGGCCTAGAAGACCACTTTTGCACACACCTGAACAGTCTTGCGTGTACAACATGTCTTGGCGTGGCTGTGGTTCTCCAGAGCGTTGGCCAAAGCAGCCACGTGGGTAACATATGCCTTTGTCTTTCAGCTTCTTTTGTAGGTACGATGGCTCGTGTCTTCGTCTATGGCACACTGAAGAAGGGCCAGCCCAACTACAAGCACATGATCAACACGGCCAAGGGGCTAGCGAAATTCCAAGGAACGGGCCGCACGGTGGAGAAGTACCCACTGGTGATTGCAGGAAAATACAACATTCCTTACATGCTGAACATCCCGGGCACAGGACACCACGTTGCTGGGGAGATTTACTCTGTTGACGACCAGATGCTGCGGTTCCTGGATGAGTTTGAAGGCTGCCCAGACATGTACCAGCGTACCCTGATGAGAATCGAGGTGGTGGAGTGGGAAGGGAAGGGCGGCGCGGGCGAGGGGCGGGCAGCTGCCGAGGGCATCGTGGAGTGCTTCGTGTACAGCACAACGACATACCCACCCGAGTGGGTCAGCCTCCCCTACCATGACAGTTACGACTCTTCAGGGAAACACGGCCTCTCCTACGTCCTACGTGAAAGCCGGGATTAGAAATGGGAGGTGACACAGCCTGGCCGAAGACGTAGTACTAAGCAAGTGTTGATCGGTAACCTTCCCAGGAAAGCTGTAATACCTTTTTATTAAAACCCAGGATCTCTTGTAACCTTCCCAACCCAGGAGCCTTGGCGCTAGTGTTGAAATCTTGTAGGCCCAGAGATGGGGACTCCTGCCCGGCTAGTTAGTGTCCTCCTCACCCCTGCTAACCTGCTGTGAGTAACCAGGTTTGCACGAGGCGTAAAATAACTGTATCTGTGCACATCAGTTTTGAGGCCTAATTATTTTCTCAATCTCCCCCTTTGTCTCAGTGCATGACTGAGGTCAGTGAAAGGCAGAGGAACTAATTTTATTTTTTTACCTGAATTGACAAATTTTCTTGTGTAGTTCTCCAAGGTGGGTGGAATAATGATGATACTATTGCACTAATACCTGAAACTGATTTTTAAAAAATCATGTCTACAAACAAAGTAAGGCACAACTCACATTTAATATTGCCTTGTAATGGTGTTTAGTAGGTTACTGAATGTAAACAGAGATGACCATATAGATACTACGCACTTCAAGACAAATATGAAATTTTGGGAGAAGTAGAGAAAATTTAAAGACTATTCTTACTCTGTATTGCAATGTTTTTCTGAACTGGAAAAGAGTATTTTTAAAACATGTTTAGTTTTATAAGGTACTGTGAAGAAATATTAGAACAGTATAAGAGAATTACATTTAAAATACTTTTAATTTAACATTCTAAGCACTTTAGGTACCACTTCAGTTCACTGAGTGACTGTAGGGGGGCAGTGGGGGTGGGGGTGGTTTTGGGGACCAGGAAAAGCAAACCTGATTTCAGCTGCCCACCACGCTACAGCAGTTGCAGCTGTTGTGAGCACTCATTCTCAAGGTGACTTTTTGCCAAGCACTTTAACGCAGAACTTGCAACCATATGCAAACTGAATTTCCTAGTGGGGGGAGGATTTTATATACATTATAAAAATATCCAAAGGACCTGTATTGTGGTTATTGCAATATTTAAACTGGAAAAAAAAAAAAAAAAAAAAAGATGGAAAGAAGACTATTGTCCCCCTGACCCAACCAACTGTGCTGGTGTCTGTACAATCTGGGAAAATTGTGGCTTTCTGTTGTTATGCTCCTGTGCCTTATATTTTCCTTCAACTGCAGTGTTTGGTGCATATAGATTGTACAGTATACAAAGCTGCCAAAGGGATGTAAGCAGGGAATGTATGCCATGCAGTGAGTCAAAGTATGATTAAATGTACTAAGGATACCATTATTGTACTTTTGCTTCACTGTCAGTAGCCCTGTGATGGCTGGAGATGAGGGTAGGGAATCAGCCTGAACTTTCATCAGGCATAGGCACTGCTGCATCTCATTTAGAAAAACAGACAGAAAGTAGAATACTTGTGTCGCTTTACAATACTGGTTTTTTGTTTAGGGCAACCTGCAGAAGCTGAACTGTGCTCCTCTAGGAAGGGGCAAGATGGCATTAAGGAGACTTGTAGGAAGATCTGCAGGATGTCTGCCTCAGTTTCTCCAGCTGCAAAAGCATTAATTTTCCCAAAGGGCAGGTACTACCCAAACACTCTCCTTACTCATCTTGATGGGTTTTATAAACTAATTAACAAAGCAGATCCCTGTACTACATAATTCCCCCTTAGCCGTGTGATGTAGTTGACAGTGTCACAGTAACGTGAAAAAATGCCTCTTCAGTCAGTAGTTTCAAGCAGAATCATGAACCTTTTATGTTTGAATATGAGTCACCAGCCCTGTCACACTGTTTTTGTCCTTCACCTTCCGGTAAAGGGCCCAGGCGCCTCTGGCCAGAGGGGGTTTTTCTGGGAAGTAGCATGACTCTGCACATCCTAGGCAAGAAAATGAGAGCAGCCCCCCTCCTCTCTGGAGCAGTGGTCAAGGCACAGCAGGAACGGTGACTTAGAGGTATGTAAAAAAAAAACAGCTGCAGGAGGTGAGACCAAAGGCGGGAGTAACCCAGTGTCCTGTGGCCCAGCAGTGGGCAGCAGTGGAGGCCCAGGCGAGAGCACAGGGAGAGAGATGATGCTTAGAGCGTGCAGGGACTGCGGAGGTATCACAGCGTCTAGTGAGCTGCAGCTGCTGACTTACTGAGCTCAATCAATTAATGGAAGAAAGTGTCTCTGTTAACCACACACTAACATTTTGAACCCAGTAAACTTCTGGTATCTACACCATCCTGTGGCCTGGAGTTCCTGAGCAAGGAAGAAAAACTACACATCCTCTTACCTGTTCTGACCAAGTCACCAGCCTTCTCACTTCTGTTCATGTCTCTTAAATCTTCCTCTCCAGGCCCTCTCCGGTTTCCCACACTGGATACACAGCTCTTCCCATAGAATATAGTCTTGTGTTATGAACAGTCCTAGTTCTTCACACAGTCTTTAGAAAGAGCCTCTGCACAACAAAGGATCAGACACTTGGTCTCCCTTTCCTGTAAGAGTTCGGGAGGAGGCTTGGCCTGAGGGACAGCAAGTGCCTCTAGCAAGACCTTGGGGTGGCTAAGGGGCTTCAAGGACAGTGCCAGCCCCTTCTGTATGGACTGGCATCCAGTAATCAGTTGAAAGAAGATAAAGCGGGGAAAATTAGAGTATGGAGTCTGAATAAAAGAAGAAAATTCCCTTACAACTGTAAATGAAAATACATGGGGGAAGTCTGCAGTAGCAAAATAAAACATCTAACCTGTAATTTACATCTAGTCTATTCGAAGGCTTCAAAATATTGCAATAAATCTGATCAGAATTTAAACCATAGGCAGTACGTGTTCAGTGCTTACACTGAGCATAGGAAAACTGCTCGGTTAACCACTCAGTGGTTCACTTTTCACTCTTACCAACCATTCTGTACAATTTGGCTGGGCCCTCAAACCAGTGATGTTACCATGGAGAAGATGAATCAGATTCAGGCTTCTGTTGTGTTTTCTTTTTTTAAAAAAAGAGGCTTTTCCTGTTTTAAAGCAGTAATGGTATTTTATTGATTTTATTTGATCCTGAAAAATCAAAGAATTACAAAGGTTATGTACAAGTATTTCTGGAAGTAAAAATCTGGGATCTGTTGCCAAGGTTTAACATCTGTGTTTGCTGTCTTAACCACTGATACAATAAATACGATTGTATAAAATCTTGCACATAGGACTGTCCACTTTCTGTGTTGAATTGCCTTAATCTTACTTTACGGATGAAAATAATAAAGGCTTAGATAATTCAACAGTGTGGAGACAACCTTTCATTCCAGTTCCACCAGCAGATCTCCTTCTCCAACAGTATCACCAGCTTTGCAGTGTACAGCTTTCACCTACAGTACAGAAACAGAAATAATTTCAAAACTTCCTCAATAGTATGGTTAAATGGTTTGGTTGACATTGCTTATATAGAGTATCACATCTGCATGCACAGGGTAGATGGCCACTGTGCAACATTATGACCACCGCAGGGATCACAGATGCATGTATGTTGGAAAGGCCTCAAGAGGTTGACAGCTCAACCTCCAGTGTTCAGAGTCCAGCTGAGTTTTGAGTGTGTCTGAGAACGGAGACTCCATCACCTCTCCAGTGCTTCACCAAATTGTGTCCAACTCCCTCAAGGTATTCAGGCACCTGCCACTAACTGGTTTCTTATGACCTAGGTGCTTGAAGACCTGAACATCAGGAGTCGGCACTTTTAAAAATTAAAAAGCACCTTTCTTCCACCTGTGTGCACTGCTGTTCCATTACTACTAAAATTTTAAATCTTTTAGAGGACAGACTGACTCTTCAACACTCACACTTGGACGTTTCAATGAAATATTCCAGTATTTCATGCATTACAGATTTTAAGTAGAACTGAATTTTGGGACTGCAGCCATGAAGTGGGTTTCCCTCAATTCCCAGCCAGCTGGGATAGATTGATTCAAATCTGAATTGGGATCCTTTAACATAACTGAACTTGGGAAAGGGCTATCACTGTCAAATAAATGCAACTACATCTGTAGATGAATTATATACTCACATACAGATTCCTGAATTTTAAAACAAATATACTAGTCTGGTTTCCTCTATAAAAGGCTGTAACGTGTTTGAATTCCCTTTCAGCACATGGAGCTTCAGAAAATATTTGAAGCTGTATATTACAGTTTGCTTGCAATATTAATTCAGAGCTCACACTGACATGCTCAAATCCTTGGTCAAAACCTTGTTCAGCAGTTAGGTCAGCTTAGCCATCCTAATGTTACCTTGGACTCCTAAAGGAAACTTGCAGCATACCCAAAATACTGGGCTACTACAGCTATTAATACAGCTATTACCCACGTCCCAAGTTTGATAGCCTATAGCTACGTGAGCTGTAAGCATACCTTTGTAGCACAGGCATATTCACTGTGTTGCTCAAGAACTGAAGCTGAACACTGTACACGAGCAAAGACACTACGAGACGTACAAAAAAGGGCTTTATTTCTAATCAATAGCTAGGCAGCCTACCCGATTCCTGAGTCTCAATCTTTCAAGAGATGAAAGAAGTGAAAAATATTCTACTTCTTTCTTTTCTTTTTCTACAAAGCCAAGGTTCAGCAAACATTGTAGCTGACTAGTGTTTCAAACCCCCCTAGTGACTTTTGACACGCAGCGGGGCCAGCCCCCCATTCTGACCCACGCGCAGCTGTCCTGTAAGAGACAGGAGGCAACACCAGTTCCTCTCCATCTTTCCCTCATTTTTAAACCACCTGCACCTGGACTAAACTCAAAAGGGGGTGGGTGGGAGGGGGAATGGCATTGTAATTACAAATAGTCACTAAGTAAAACTAGTGGATGCAAAGAGCAGCAATAAGGAGTTAAAAGAAGCAAGGATGAAAAAATAAATGCCAGGGAATATTAATCATGTGAGAAAAAAATCTACAGGAATTAATGCATTGAAGAAAATAACAAAGTGGCAATGTTAGAGCAACAGGAGAAGGTACGTTCCCCCTGTCAGCAATTTTTTTCCTCAAGACCCAATTTTGCACTAGACACACTGGAAGAGGCAAGCCCCAGGTCCCAGTCTCAGTGACGATTTTAGTGCTGTGCCAAATAATCCTTTCTTGTAAACACACAAACAGTCCTTGGCATAAAGACCCATCTTGAGATCTCAGTGAATCTTGCCAGTGACACCCCAGAGCATCAGGCTCCTTGCTGCCTCCCTCTGGGCTAAGGGATCTCGCATTGGGTTTTGTTTTGCTATTTTTAATAACAAAATGGCAGTGCTTCAGGGAGAACAGAGGGGCCTATCCCCAGGCAGAAAAGGGCTTGGCCATGCTAAGAAATATGAGAATATATAATCCAGAACTTTGGCAAGGACTGTGACTAGCGACTCAAGAATGACTCTGTTCCCCCTTTGAAAGGGATGGATCAGGGGCCTGTGTCTCAATGATGGTTTCAGACTGTGAATTATAATCTGGCACAGGGATGCTCTGAGGCCCTGATTTAGGGGGCTGACAGTCCCCAGACCAGATGGGGTTTAAGGCATGCCCCTGTCATAGAAGCTTAACCAGTTCCCTGCCCAGAGCGCTGGTTTTGGTACATCCTGTGCTGCAGGAGGAGAGTCCCAGTGCAGGGGCTGCAACACTGATCCCCCTAGAAGCAAGACACCCCAATGCACAGCCTTGCAAAGCTTAACACATTTGCAGATCTAGGCTTCATATTTAACAGTCACAATAATAAAAAAATTGCTTTTCTCATCTTCCTGCAAAAGCACTTTCTATGCCTTGTTCTGAGTGGTTTTTTAATGTCAAAATGTTTGCCATTAATGAATTAACTGGCGAAGAGATCTCTCTTCTTCAGTTGCTCTCTGGAAAGATAGAATTTGGAGAAATGGTCTGCAACACCTTTCAATTCAACTTGGCATTGTAACATCATAGAAAACAAATCATTTAGGAGTAAAAGTGTTATATGAATTTCTGAAGCCAGTAAAACTATTTCCTGCTGTGCTATCTAAGGCTCAGAACTACTTAACAGCATTCACAGCAGATGCAAATGTTAAAAATTAAAGACACCTCACTTTGAAAGACTTGCAACAATCAGACTTAATTCCTTAACAACCAGAATCCTCCTTTTTTCCTTTTTAAATTCTATCCTATTTGACAAGTTGCATATGGTTTTAAGTGACCCAAGGTAGCTTACCTTGCCTGTTTTAGCAGCAATCATACTGTTCTGCATTTTCATTGCTTCAATTACACAAATCTCTTGACCTTCCGAAACCTGGTAAAATTAAAGCAGTACAAAATGAGGATAGAGGAATTGAAATGCTCTAAGTGCATGTGATTCTTCTGCTACAAAGACTTCGGTGGCACAAGTCAAGTCAGTCAGCTACACAGTCACGACACGATACAATCACAAATCACAGTTGCTTGCAACAAAACTGGCAGCAAAATAGGGAAAAAGGAAACACCTGCTTAAAAGTATCACTCCAGACAAACCTGAAAGGCTCCTCTCCCATCCCATCCATGCAGCTCCAACTTCTACAGTTCAAATTTCACATCCACCACAGTTCGACATCAATTAAATTCAGAGCAAAATTTAATTTGTGCAGTTTTAGCCAGGGAGCCTTTGCTTTGCTTCCCTGGCGCAGATCCCACGGATACTAATCCTGATTCAGAAGCCAAAAGTTTCTTGGCGCATGTCCAGGGGAGCACGGGCTGGAAGCTCTGGCAATACCCAACAGGCTAATGCTGAGCAGAGTCACACCTCTGCACATGGCAGCATCCTGAAGGCGGCTGATGACTTCGAACTGATGGGAGGGAGCATGCCTGTGAGGAACCACCACCTCTCATCCACAGGGGAGGCATCACAGACGCAAAACCATCATTTTCACCACAGCTGATAGCTCTTAAAGGAAAACATTCAAGTCTCCTCTTTCTGCTTGTTTGCACTCTGCAAACAGGCATGCACAAGCTCAAGGTCACCAGTAACCCACTGGGCTTCTCTGCTGGGCTCCCTATGCCTCCCAGATTCTCTCTCCAGTGCTTTGGACCACACTGTGCCAAGGAAACGGCGGCTCAGGGCAGAGGGGGGCTGCCTATACATGAGGGAAAAACCACAGGATTCAGAATTTATCCCTCATGTAACCCAGCGATCAGCCAGTCATCCCACAAAGACAATGTATGCCAGAGAGGGAAGGGCGCTAGGCCCTACATGCTAGTATTTAGGATTTATGCAGCTACAGCCCTCTAGGATGCCTGGCTCTGAGTGCTCACTGCAAGTCTTTTCATCTTTTGCAGATGTAGTCTGCCATTCACTCATCATCCCAGCAAATGTGGGATGCTTTCACTCTGATGTCAAAGTTTCATTAAAGAGGGTGATTTGAGACCTGCAGAGATCTGGTTTATGCGTTGTTCTATGTGCCAGTGCCCTCAAAATGTATTTGTTTATATATATACACACAGATATATTTCTCTAAATATATGTAAAATGAATAATACATCTTTAAGGAGAAGTGTGTACCACTTTGGAGGAATATACTGTCTAAAGACAGGTGTGAAGTCAGAGATCAAGTGCATATTGAAGTACATTCTGAAAATTTAAATAAAGCTTTTTTTCTAAAGCGTGCACTAACAATGACTGAAAAACATCAATATCTGCCTATGGATTCTGAGCAAGACAGAAAAAAAGATGTTACATTAAAAGGTGCTCACACACGCTTTCTCCAACAGACTGCCAACAGCAACATGACAGGCTTTTTGGGCTAAATAAGGAAAACATTTGCTATGGGAACATGGTGTACTAACCAGATACAGAGAATAACCAACACCCAACACTTGCAGAAATTCCATCCTGAGCTTCAAGCGAGCATTTAAGTCATTAGCAGTGTCAAATTCGGTGAATAGTATCAAAGACTTGTTCTCTGTCCCCAGTTATTTCCCCTCTATTCCCTCTCCCCATCTTTTGTCTCCTTCCTTCTACACCTGCTGTTCTGCCTGTAACCCTGTCCCAACAGCTCTTTCTTTACTTCCTCGCTTCTTTTCCTCCTCCCTATCTCACTGCTCAGCTTTTCTTCTGTCTCATCTGAACTTCCCAGGCATTTGTGAGGATAAGACAAAGCTATGAATATCTACTTCTGTTAAAAAAAAAAAAAAAAGGAAAAGGAAGAATGTTTGTTGGAGGGGGTTTTTTAATAGCCTATTTCAGAAAGAAATTTGCCCACCCTCTGGTTAAACTCAGCTATGAGAGCACCAAGAACATGGGCCTCTAAAGGTTGATGAAGATTAAGATGCTAAGGAGTGCAGATCTGAATTGAGTGGCCTGATTTCAAGGGCACAAGAAACTCTTCCCTTGAGCCCCAGTGAGATTCAACTGTAACATGGCTTCATCAGGTGGATGGCATGCAAATGAACCAGTTAGCCATTATCTAAACAGAGTTCTGGAAATACATCTACTGGAAAAGTACAGCGCTAAAATGCCAGGAAGTATTAGTGGTTGAGAGACGGAAATGTCCATGAATTTGAATTTCTCCTCCGTTTCCCCCTTTTCTCAAAAATAAATTTTTGTGTTTTATATAATATCTGCTGGGTTGATGACAAAGGAAGGCCTGGGAAGGAAATACCTCCCCCAACCCACAAAATATATAGACAAAGTATCCAGTTAACGTCTTGTCTTACTAATTTGGAAGAAAGGAGGCACTTTCAGCAGGTACCACATGTGAAAATGCTGTGTCAGTACTTCTGATGATGGGCAATTTGTTGAAAATTACCTTGGTGAAAGTGTCACTTAAGCAAAGAAGTTTAATTACTGTTCTTATGTTAAACCTTTACAGCTCCACTCATTGTGTTGCAAAGCGACAAATCCTAAAATTAGGCACTTGTATCTCTCTTTTCTCTTTTTCAGTCTTTTGGGCATTGTCCAATTTCTTTCATTCCATAATTGCACATATCCTTCTGCCTGTTACTTAGCCTGCAAATGAAAACTGCAGTGATGTGTACAAGTTCTTGCTTTTTAACTTACTTAAGGATTTATTTGGACCATTTTTAATGTTGCATTTTCATCATATAATTTATTTCATTCAGTGGATGGTAAACCAATGTAAACCACTTTACATTGGTTTACATTTACATTCTGGTGCTTTACATTTCCATTTAGAGAGGTCTCAGTGATGACCCAAATCTGTCAAAACAGGCAAATAAAATCAAACAAAAAAATCTGATGGATTGGAACCAAGTGAAATATAAGGGCTCCTTTTCTTAAATTAAACTTGGGTATCTTTCTCACAGAGCTACGCTACAGACAAATCTACCTTTACATTGCTTGGAACATCAAAATAAATGAGCGATTAACTATTAGACCTGCAGTCTGTATTTTAGTAGCTTGTTTCTGCATGGAGCAGTTCAAAGTAGCTGTTCAGTTTTGCTCTCCACAGAGTGAAAAGGAAAACAAAAGAAACCAGAAAGAAAGAAAGGAAAAGAAGAAAAACTCATTGAAGAGGAGGGCGCTTAACATCTCGAGGTTGCTAACAACTCTGATGTGAATTTGGGAACAGTCAACAGCACTGTTTGAATAACTCAGGGACTGCATGGTGGTTGTTATCTCCTCTGGCCAAAAGGTTACACACAGGACAGGGAACTGTCTCCAGTCATTTCCTGACCAAGCAACTCACGACACGGGGTGGAAGCAGAATTTGAGAAGCAGCAACCCCGAGCCACTTTCATTGCACCTACAGGAGGACCGTAAAGACTAATTGCACTTACAGATAGGTCTCTTTAAAACTCAGAAACACAAAAAGACAACGCACACCCGAGGGCATTGCTACCACGGGATCTTTGTGAATATGGTACACTTTCCTCAGACTTTTGTGCATCATCTGATAAAGACTTAATGATTTTGACAGGACGTCTTCAATGTTAGGCTTACAAAATGGTCACAAGCCCCACAAGTCTTTCTGATAAAACCAATCGGCACTGATGTATTCCCCCGCTCCCTGTCTAATTGGTGTAAAGTTTGCAGATCTGAATCCCCTATCTTTTATCCAGCTTGCTGCGTCCTCTCCTTTGACATGAGGTCAGGGTTCACATTCGCATCCGATTATCGAAGTGGCACTCATTAACCGGCAGCCTGCCTCGCACCAAAATGAGTTCGCTGGAAAGGGAACTCAGCCCATTTACTCAGCAGATTTTAGCATTTTAAGGAGGCCTGAATGTCACACAGTATTGCTACGTTTTGAGGAGTTTCAGACATCTCCAGCTGATGATTAATTGTGAGTGATGGGAAATAAAATCCAGTAAAGCCAGCTGCTTGCCATGGTCGGCAAAATTACTATAATGGATATAGGCTGCCAATTTTCCAGTTTTACTGGCAAGTCTTCCAAGTGTAATTAAGGGAAGTTATAAATGATATGGAAATCTATCAAGTCCCATTTATTTTCAGAGGACTCTTTCCCCTGAGACTTTTATCTTCAAGCTTATAGTTTGCTTTGTTGTGCTAATGATTTAAACCACTTCTTATTTCTGATTAAAGCCCCCAATATCCTTCATAAGAAGTTAGATCCACTTTATTCAGAAGGATTTAAAGAAACAGAACCCTCTTTAAAGTTGTGTTTGTTAACTGTACTGAGCTCTCGCTTCCTCTGTGGATGCACAACAGAGCATCCTCCATCTTAGGCACCTCGCTACTGTCTAGATTTCTGCTTCTGACAAATTCTGGGGATTGGGAAGGATCTGGTGGGGGGAAAGGAGGGAGGGAGGGTGGGAAAAGAGGAAAAAAAAAAAATTTAAAAAAAAAATCCACCCTCAACAAACCCCCAACTTCCCTCCAAATCCTAAATCCTCAAAAAACAAAGATCGTAGGTGCTGCCTTAGAAGCTGGGCATTTAGCACAGGGTGGTGTTGCTCACTAATGTTGTTTGATTTGGAATAAAAGCATGAAAATGATGTGCAAAGGCCTAAAATTGGAGATGTAAAGGATGACTGCACAGTATTCCATTTCTCAATTTCATCCTTCAGAGCCACAAAATGGGGGTGATACAGTTACTGGATGAGATTTACAGTAACAGCTGTGGTCTTCCCACACAAGGGAGGACCTTCTAATGGGCTAAGGTCTGTTTTGAACAGACGGGGAGTAGCAAAACAAGGTTCCCTATTAAGGGTGTGCAGTAATATTCCTGATAAAGAAAATGAGTAGTGGTAGTCAGATTGCTTTAAGAGACCTAAATCTCCTCTTGCTGTTAAAAAAAAAAAAATAGAGCTATTTTAGAAAATGCTAACTGCTAAATAAATGAAAGACATGTAAATGTAAGGGTTTGTTTTTTTCTTAATCTCCTCGCTACAAACTGTAAAGAATGCATAGGAACCAGTGCCAGGGGCATATGGCTTTCTCCTGTGCTGAACATTCATACGAAAGACAGGTTCATCAGTCATTGGAGTATCTGGATAAAAAATTAGCTCCTGATGGATGGTATTTAGAGCTTACCTGCTGCTAGTACATTACCAGAGAAACACAGGTTTTGAAACCCACATGACATTAGAAACTGCAGACCATGAAATACTCCACGTGCAAGCGCACTCATAATGTACGCCAGGTTATACAAAATAAGAAATAAGCTATTTAAACCCTCTGCCTAAAATTGGGCCCGCTGCAAGGAACCCTGGGTCAGCCCTACACAGGCCAATTAATGCACAGCATCTGCTGTATAGAAGCCGTGCATGAAGCACTTCCGAATGATTTCAGCAATTAAAAGAAAACTGTTTCCTGCCTGTTCTGACAGCAACTGTTTCAATGCAAGAGTGAGCACCAAATCATTGTGTGCAGCTGAAAAAATTAAGTCTTTTTTTTTTTTTTAATCTTGTGAAAAGGGGGTGGGAGGGATGAAGATTTCTTACAGAATCGGATCGTTCTTTTGTTGTCCGACATTCTGTGTTTTTCTGCCAAATTAGACAGAAGGCTCCGAGGGTTTATGGGGCCCTCTACAGTATCACCTTCTGGTGCACTGTGGCTCCCTAAAAAGATGGATCAATATCAACCCTGCTGATTTGCCTACAAAAGTGAAAATCCCTCAATTACATTTTTAAGACCATTATATTTAGAACACAGGTGCTCTGATGCGTAACATTTTTAAGGCTCTCGGAGCTGAAGGGAAAAAAACAATGACAGCCCCGAGCAAAAACAGTCTTAGGTTTGGTTAAAAGTGAAGTGAGAATTGGATTTTATTGATATCTCCTTTCTCAGCTTTGGGGAGACACCAGTAAATATCCCTTGCAATTTCCACTATGCTGTGACTTATGTCCCCGTTAAGCCTTGTAAGTAAGAAGGGACAATGCAAGACAGTGCCATATGAAATCCAGTTACCGTCTCTTGTAGCCTTCTACAAAATAATCACAAAAATTCATCTTTTTTATGCCTGCACAAAACCACCAAA
This sequence comes from Strix aluco, assembly GCF_031877795.1. Classification (NCBI taxonomy): domain Eukaryota; kingdom Metazoa; phylum Chordata; class Aves; order Strigiformes; family Strigidae; genus Strix; species Strix aluco. Next base: position 78,011,943 of record NC_133932.1, read on the forward strand.
CAGTGAATTAAGTATGCATTCACTATCTAAAACCCTTATGAAGATACTGGGATTTTTGTTTGTTTGTTGTTTAAACTTAGTCCATGCTGGTATCATTCCCTTCCCAGATTTTTTTCTCTCTGACTTGGCAATCTGGCAGCAAGCATCCAACAAGAAAACAAATCAAGAGGAATTGGATGAGCAGCAATTGAAATTCCTTGACATTGTCCATTACCATGTAACATAATTAGTGCAGGTTTTCCCTTCTTTCCAAATTAACTTTGAAACCAGAGCTACAGAGCTGCAAATATAATTAGCGGCAATTAATAGTACTTGACAAATCATTATTAAACTTTTTTTGCCACGCTCCTTTAACAAATGAATCCAAAGATAGCACATCCCAAATTTTGTGACCTCTGACTAACCAAAGGTCAGTGATGTCCCCCTGACAGCACTCAGCACTGGTCACTGCACTCTCACTTATCCAAAACACACTTCCCCAACTGCTTCCGAGACCCCAGCGTGTTGGGGAAGTGATACACAGGCAGAGCACTCCTGGGGGCGATTCTTGTGCTACTCAGCACAAGGTAAGGCTTAGTTTCCATCACACCAATCTTTATCAGTCACAACTTTTTTAGTAACAGCTAAAAAGTTGCTTATCATTTGAAAAGGCAAAGCACACCAATAAAACAAAACAAATAAAATAAAACAAACAACACCAAAAACACACACACACACACCCCCCAAAAAAAACCCCACAAACTATGAATTCTTTGCAAAGGATGGTAGCATATTTCCCCTAGGAGGAAACTCTAATAATATTGACTACTTGTACCTCATCATCAGAATAGGATTTCATTCTTAATTACACCCTACTTGAACACAAATCTTAAAACTGTGCAACTGCATAAAGATATAGAAGAAAAATCGATTCAAGTCAAATATAAAAAATGACATAAATATGTTATGAGCAATTACTTAAGGGGTTTTTTAATGTAACCACAGTTACTACTTGAAGCCTCATTTTATAAGAATGGTGAAGTATTTGAATGCTTTTACTCTTGAAATTTCACAACTGTGAAAATGTTTTCATTTCCTGTTTGCCCATAGTTTCTTCCCCACCAAAAATAGACCCTAAAAAATTATTTAATACACAGAATCATAAAAACTACATGAGGTTTGTGACCACATTTGGTCAAGTTTGCAAACTCCCTTTAACTGAAAAATGCAGTTTATATCTGCTCTGGGAACACTGAAGAACAGGAGCGAGGAAACAAGGGGAAAAGGGAAAGAAAAAGGAAAAACAACAGAAAAAAAAGGTTCACACACAAGAGAAAAATCTTATTTGAATTTAAGAATGTCTTACTAAATTATTGATACCATATTCGTCTAAATAAAATGTGAAACTGTTACTTAAGCAAATATATTTTTACTGTTCTTCCTGGTTGTTATTTCTCGGTTATAAAGATTTTAATTTTTTTTTAGATTTTGAGGTCTGAACAGCAAATATGATTTAAAACAACACACAACTGGCTGATGGCAACAGGTAACTTTATAACTTCACCATTTTTTTCACGAGAACGAATGATGTAGTGAGAAACAGAATTTAGGAAGCTGGTTTGGTTTGTTTTTTAGTAGTGAGCATTTCAGCAGTAGAGGTCAAGCAAAACATATCTTTTCCCATAGCAAGAACTTTCCAAGGCTTATGAAATGGAAAATTATGGAGAAAGGCTTTTTTAAAAAAAACTATTCTTCTAAAGAATAACAAGAGAAATTGAAATAACATGCAGACAACTGAACTGGAAGAGGAATGCAGTTTAAAAGGACTGGAATGCAGCTTAAAACATCTTCCTTGGTTGTTTTTAAAATGTGGAATCACTGACAGTAATGTGTTTTGTAAGTTATACAACTAAAAAAGCAGCCTTCAAGTTACCCACTTTTGAAATTACTGAGATAATTAGCATATACATTTAACAGCTGACATCTTGGGAGAAAAAAATCATCCCATGCAGTATCAATACTCATGGCTACACTAGCATCAATGTGAAATCACAATAAATTTTAATATGAGAAAAGTCCATTTAAAGATTGGCTTGAATGGTGATAACTTCCAAAACCCAGGGTAATCTTGAATTACTGGAAAGAGAGGAAATTTAGAAGCTTAGGTAAAAATAATTAACTGTCCTTTTAACTGTAGTCCTACAAAAATTCAGGAACCCTGGGGTGTTTACCCAGAGGTGCTTTCCTTTTACATATTTATGGATGGAGGAATCATTAAAGTGATTTAGGATACCAGTAACTGTGTTAGCTTATTGACCAAGACTTGGCTTAGTAATGCCACCTGTTCTGCCTTATTTAACTAAAAAACAACGAACAGAAACATACAGCTAAAAGAAAAATATCTTTTCATTTCTAACAGATAGAAAGCTGAAAAGGCAAAAACTATATCCATAGGCAAAAATACAGCAAAGGCTACAAGGCAATCAGGACAGTTAGTATCTTTTTTTGTTTCTGTGGACAGTTCAGACTACCAAAGTCGGAATCAGTTGTGGGAGCATTTCATGTGGCTTGCTTTAAATGGGGTACAACAACATTGCTTTACCTGTTCAACCAATAGGATCTTGGGCTTTCCTTTCTCCTGCAATTTCAGTGCACAGAATCCTACATGCACAAAAATCAAGCCAAGCAACTCAAGACAAAGAAGAAATATTTGCAAGTGCCTGCCTATTTCCTGCCCTCTGAGTAAAACAGTGAATTGGTGTAGCTTTAGTAGGTTTTTATGGTGCTTTATTTGTGGTAGTTGTGGTGAGATTAAAAACACGTGCAGTGCCATCTCCACACTCTGGCATAAAAATGCTGTGGTGTGCTGGCAGGGCTGGCTTGTGCTGCCATTGGTGTCAGCAGAAACAGAACGAGTCCCTTGTCTGGACTCTTGAAGGCCAGTGATTTCTCTGGCCCTTGGCACCATGGGGAACCAAAATGTAACTCTCCCAAAACCAAATTTCATCCTAATGCACACTCATCATTAACAATCTGATAACAAAATAAACATGCAAACACATGACTGTGTTATCAAGAGTAATGTAAGCTAAATTTATATCTTCTTTCCCTAAATAATATTAACCTCCTTTCCAGTCGGCCAGATTTCAAATTGTTTTGTTGTTTATGTTGCTTTCTGCTTCTGAGTGCCTTCATTGTGTTTCCAGGAATAATTGAGTGACAACTAATTACAGTCTTCTGATCACATGAAGGAAAATAAAGAAAGTAGAAAGTAACTAAAAAGCTAAAAAAATTGGCAGCATCACAAGTTCTGCTTCTCCCTAAATGACTTCCCCACTGTGTTACTAAAATCTATAGATCATCTTACAGACAAAAGAAAATAAATTCCTTGCATATGCAATATCTTTTGGCAAAAATGAATTGAAAACTGCTTATCAGACCAGCTGGATAGAGGATGCTCACACAATCTTCTATCGGGCTTCATCAGACCAAAGTATTTTTCAGCAACAGCAGTCAAACAAGAACACTATGCTTCAAGGAAAAACAATGATACATTGAGTGAGGAAAACTAATGCAGAGATCAGCATCGCCTTCTCATTTGGCTAAGGACACACAGAGAGGGACTAACAAACACCATATGCTTTACCTGACCGGGTGTGATGCCCTATAGCTGAACTGCAGGCAATAAACACGAGTTTGCACGTGTGGCAGCCATTCAGACAAAACCAAGATGTCCCTCTTCTAGGACTTTCTTTACCATTTGTAAAGTTACACCTGAAGGAAGGGTACAGCAGCCCAGCTCCCTGTGTTACCGACCGCTCTGAGAGCACCTCTGTGAGCGCAGCACTGTTGCAGAGACTGTGCAGCACGAACACTGTTTAGCACAGACCACACGTTAGGAGAAAACTATCTCAGAGCAGGTAATAACCAGGCAGCTTTACTGCTAGTGGCAGCAACACCTGAGTGGAAGGATGGACAGCTACCTCATGCTCTCCCATTTTTCAGCCGTGCTGTTTTCACACGCCATGCAAATTTGAGCTGCCCAAACCCAGATGCAAACACAGAATAGTAGCTATTTAAATTCCCATTTCTCCAGCACACTAAAGAAATCAAGACTCTTCCCAAGCAGTGCAACAAAAAGAGCTGTATTTATCAGGGAGCTACAGTTCCCTGCCCATCATGCCTTGAACAGCTGTAGTGAGTGAGCCGGTTTCTGACGGACAGCCAAGACGTGTAATCTGAATCACACCATCCCACTGCTTATTCAGTGCCGATAGCTGATGCTACCCTCATCTCGCTCACTGGCTCGCTTTTTTTTTAACGTTTTGACACTAGTCCTGAAAAGGAAGGATTTAAGTTAAACCCTTTTCAACAAGGCAAATGTGTTTTTGCAATTAAAGCCACACAATTAGCATTGACAAGCTCAGGTCAGCAGTACATAGATTATGTCGTTCAAATGCTCTGCCACTCAGTCCCTCCAGCAAAAGCTGCGGGAGAGGAGAAAAAAAAATCTCCACACATTATTTAACAACTTGTGCTCTGATGCACTGCACCACTTGTGGATTTGTTTATTTGATTTATTTATTTACTTAAAATCTCTTTGGCTCTGGCCTCCTTCTCCACTGGTTCTATTCCTTCAAGACAACAAAAACTATTTTTCAGGGCAGGAAGGCTGGTAACATTTAGCAGAATTAACTTCTCAGAAAAATCTTAAATTTGAAAAGGCTCAAAATCCTTGCCTTAAAACTGTTTCCTTTCATTCTTCCCCAATAAAAAAGTATTTGCTTTAGATCTCCCTCACTCAGCCACTCATACTGCATAGACACAGAAGTCACATAGTGATTCATTTTAATTGAATACTGCTGGTTTTAAAGGTATAAACAGGGTGTGTGTGCATGTATAGATCACAAAACCAGAAAGCTAAGTGTAGAAGCTGAAATAATTTCTCTCTTGATGATTTTTACTCAGCCATACTTAGTTCTGTTTTCTCAGAAATGTCTTGATTTCATTAATACAAACATTTGCACCTACAGATCTTTAATATTAACATGATGACTCCCTTCTCTCTGTAAATAGATAGGAACAACCACATATTCTAAAACTGAAAGTGGCATCATAGCAAAATTTAAGCACACAAATCACTTTACCAGCATGATTAATGACCATCACATAGTAAGTGCAGTGCTAATTTTGGACTTGAGATCTTAATCCCATTTCTACATCATCTCTCAAAAAAAATCTGTTTCATTGTCATAAATTATGAACTCTGTGACTAAACCTTCCTGTTTGTATCTAAGTGCTATATACATGTTTATGGCATCATTTAAGTGACAATAATACTTTAAAATTAATCAGCACGATCTGATTCAAATATTCCTGGGTCTGCATCACTCTACTGCTTTCAATGGTTATGAGAGATAAGGGCCCTGACCTTAGAAATAACATTATGCTACAATGTGGTAGAATTTCATATAAAGTTGAGTTCAAGTAGGTGTTTATATGTAACTCTAAAACTGTATGTACATTTGTTTCCAGCTCAATGCGAGATAAGCAGCACTGGAAATCCTCAGGACAACAGCAGCACGTTCTGTTGCCCTTCTGTATGTGAAGTTCATTCCTTCTGCAGGACAAGAGGATTCCCATAAGAGACTGGGAATACCCAGCATGGAATTCCCAATTGAGGAAATTCATGTGTCTTGCAAAATGCTAACATGAGGATTCTTAACAAAAAAAACCCAAACAAACACACACAAAAAAAAAAGGGGGGGGGGGGGGGGGGGAGAGGGAGGAAAAGAAAGTTAAATACCTATCCTGTGTCCCTTCTGTTTAGTAATATTTTCACTGCTTCAGGGCAGAGAATCAACAATCCCCTCCTGCTAGCACTAACAGCATATATATACTTAAGTATTCTTACATGCACATATAGACACACACAATTTTTTTCCCCCTGCCAAGGCATTTGTGATACAAAACCAAGCTATTTGTTGAGTTTCAGCTGTGGACTTGTACCCAGCTGAAAATTTTCCTTTTAAAAGCCAGTTCAATTTGAATTGTGCTTCCTTATTAGTTTCTATAATCCAAATGAAAAGCAGCACATATCCTTCAGCACACTTTATTCTATAGGTGATGTACATAAAAAAAGCAACCTGTGACCTGTAGTTTCAGTTGCACCAAGGAGAAATTTCTGTGGAATATATAATGAAAATGCAGATACATAGACCACATTTCTTACCGTGTCCCCAGGCTTGACAGAAACTGCCACCACTGCTCCAGGCATGGGAGATCTCAAAATGCTGGAGGTGTCCTCTGCTGCTTTCTCTGGCATGTACTTGCTCAGCTCAGCAGCAACCTTCGTCAGTATTTGTAATTTGTACTAAAGAATAGGAAGAGGAATGTTTTAGGAAACTGCACCTTGGTGAATTCCAGTCAATAATCTGCACTATTTTATGGCATGTTTTTATATAATACATCTGTTATCTGTTATTCACAGGAGTGTCTAAAAATCACTGTTTGAAATCTTTATTGAGAGTTTCATTTTCAGGATGTAGAAAGAAAAATATGTAACCCAAATCTGAAGCAATGAGCACATAAAAGGAAAGAATCAAGTACAGTAGTAAAGAAATGTCAGATTCATTTAAAAATTGGGGGTACAGAGGGGAGGTACAAATTTTAAAAACAAATATCCTTATGCTTACTGCATGTTATCTTTAGTGGATAAGGAATATTGAGGGATTCGTTTCCAGTGCTGTACTGAATTGGAAATTGACCTTTTGGGAAAGTCTGTCAGATTTTCAAAGAGATGATTGATTTTAAACATTATGTTTACTTTTTAATCATGTATTTAATGTTTGAAGTTAATGACTTGCTTAGATTTGCGATTAAAACATATCAAACAATTTTGATTCCATTTTTTCATGCACAGGCAGAATGATGGAACATTGTGGTTATATTGAATATACTTTATCTGTAATAAAAACTGTTCAGCAGCTGTTCTCTACCTTGAGGAAAAAAAAAAAAAGAATGTTTTTTCTAGTATGTTTTATAGCATTTAGAAATGGAAAAGAATATGATGACCTTCCAGTGTCTGAGAGCATCCCTTTAAACAAAACCTTTCTGAAAACACGTATGTGTGTATGTACACTAATTTCGGCTCCAGGGGGTTAGCTTTTAAAAACTTGTAATCACTTTGAAAGATAATTTCACTGCACTCGGATGGCCTTCACGTTTGTCCCAGTGCACCTGAACGCCAAAAGCCAGTAGATGGCAGCAGGTCTCTGCGTGAAACTCCCGCCTCACCAAGGCCAACCCAGTGAAGACCAGCACAACACTTCATCAATAATTTAAACAAAGGTTTTAATAATAAGCACTGGATGAACTGCATTTACAATTCAAATGCATATTTTGCTGATGTAAAGTTCAACACCTTGCTTTGAACAGTATGTTTTCCTCCAAAACAATTAGCTATTGTTTTATTAGCAATAAAACGTCTTTACTTTTCATTTTTACACAGACAGAAAAAATCCGATATCCTTATGGTGAAGGTAAAGGGGGACTCTACCTTCTGCTTCTATAGAGAGTAGAACAAGGTATTTAGAAATACATGCAAAAGGCAATTAACTCTGCAATGACATCTTTAAAAAGCAGCTTTCAAAGCCAAATTAAAACAACGTAATAGAGGATTATCATCCCTCATAACTAGCGTTTGGACACACAAGATTATGTACAACGAACAGGGCAGCCGTTCAGTTAGAAATACTTGCTTCGAATGAGAAATACAAGCAAATGGTTAAATGAAACAATCCTCTACCACCACCCCAGTAAATGCAATAAAATGCCACAATATTCCCTGAAGCTGTAAGTGGCACCCAAAGATTTGAGAACCCCTTCCCAAACATGTGCCTTGGTTACAACTGATGTGGCGCAGGGAAACCAGCACCATTTTGTATGCAAAAAGCTGCTTTAACTCCAAGCCTCCTGCAGGCATCATCATGACAACTAAAACTGTGGTGCTTGCGTTTTCCAACCCAAAATAAAGCTAGTTCTCTCCCTGCACAAGCCACTGCATTCAACACAGTGTGCTCTGTGCAGTTTCTTTTTCTAGAAGTAAAGCGTGTTTGTGCGTATGCGTGCACCTATGCACACTTGTATCTATGCTGTGGGGAGAGAGGAGGTGATGCCTACAGGAGATTTGATGACATAAGTTGCAAATAGAATTGCAGCAGTGTGACAAGTCAAATAATAACATCTTATGCGTGTTTCTTTACTCTTGAGTGTCTGTTTTGCAATCAAGACATACAAGTGTCTGCCAGTTTCTGAAGGATATGATCCTTAAGTGAAATTACTGTGCAAATAAAAGCTTTTTACTCCTATTAAAATTCATCTGAGTCATAAGTGGCAAGGAAAAAAAGCTTGCAGAGTGTATTCTGCTGTCAATCTAATAAACATTCTGTGCAGAGGGACTATTTATCAAAGATAAATTGTACTTAAAAGTCCTTCATTAAATCTATGGGGGGGAATATAATTACACCAAATTGCACAGTTTCAGTATCCATGGTTAGTGTCTTCTTTGTACTCAGAGTTTGAAAATAAAAGAAAAAAAAAGAAAAGAAAAAAGGAAGAACACAGAAATAAGTTAGATTTGTGGACTGTGTTGTTGCCTCTTGCAAGAGACTATTTTGATATGATTTCAAAGGATTGGGTTTAGATGCCATTTAGTTTTTTAAGCCACATATAACACTTCCGAGCTGCCCAATTTCAAAATTTAAACTTGAAGTGAAAGCTAGACCTTCTGCATTCATCTAGGTTACAGTATTTCGCAGGGACTGAAATACAGATTTGCCTATGTGCTCCACAACGTACAGCAGTGGGAGAAAAACCATGTTCCTCAGTATGCTGCACTTTAAAGCTCAGTTCTCCCCATCAAGTTAAAATATCCCTACCAAACATTGTTTTTACTATCTTTATAATTTTCATATCTTTTAGATTCCTTTCTCTGCAGGACTCCTGCTTTGCTTGGAGTGAGATGTAAGAGTCAGTACACTCAAAGCTTTAAAACGCAGGTCTTTGTTACTGATGAGCTGTTCCTTTTCCTTTTGTATTTGTTTATTGTTCTTTAGTCTGTTTGGGGGATAAGCAAGTTACTGTAATCAAAAAGTAAAAAATAACAACAGTAAACTTCTGGGGAAAGGCCTTTTTTGGCACAGTCAGTTCACAAATAACCTTTCAGACTAGAAAAAGACAAAGACGCAAAGAAAGGTTCCTTCTTTAAGACTACCTTTGATGTATTTCTGCTGCTGGCTGGACCCCACTAAATACCCGCAGAAGTGTCCCTTTGTAACGCTCTTTCTTATCTCTGGGGAGGAGTTGTGCAGGGGGGGTGCAGGGGCCTGTTCACCTAACTGAGGTGCAGCCTGTGACTCTGGGAGAGCCACCAGGCTCTCTGGAAGACCACGTCAAATAACGCCTGCCAGTGCTGCTACAACAAAGACAATTAAGAATACTCCACATTTTTTCATTACATGATTAACACTGTGGCTATGCCTTCGATTTCATGAGGACAACGCTGAATGTACAACACAGAAGTTTTGATAAGCTACCAACGGAGTGTGGACAAGGTTCAGGTTTTCTTCCTTTATCCTCAGGAGGAGATGGAAGAAAGAAGGGGTGTAAATATGGGAAGGCTGTAGAGTTTGAGTTATAAATAGAGACCAGAAGGTTTCCACTGGCCTAAACCAGAAGAAACATCTGTTGGAGTCATAAATAGATTGTGGGTGGACTCTCAGAGCAAGGAAATCTGCTAGCCATCAGATCTGTTCTGATGAGTAGTTGTCACCAGCCACTGCTTCACTCCGCAGGGTTTCAGAGCCTAATTCTGCCAGCCAAAGTAAAGTCAATAAAGAGGTACCCAAAAGGAGCCACACAGCTTTTGATGGCGTAGAAAACAGGTGTTTCTTTTCCACAAGACGGTTGGAGTCCACAATCAGTTGACAAAAATTATAGTAGGGAAAAGTGATGTTACTTAATAGTTTTCTAAGGGTAACAGTATCCTGTCCTACCTCTCCCACTAAATGAATTGGATGTTTATGTAATGCAAAACTACCTCTTACAACCAAATCTCTGTGACAAAAAAAGAAGAAAACAAAAAGGTGTAATAATAGTAGTGCAAAGGAGTAAGTGGGGGGGAAAGAAAGCAAATAGAGTGAAAATTATACCTTGGGTTTTGGGGAGGTTTTTGTAGATACATACTGTACTGATCCCTCAAGTTAGTAGACAAGAAGTAGACCGGCTGCTACAAAAAAGGTGGCCAAGGCACATCTGACCATCTTTGCTTAAAAAAAAGTTCTGCAGTTTGCACAGATATGGTTCCCTTGCTGTGTAAATCTTCAAGTAAAATGCTCAAACCCGCACTCTGTTACATCTCACATTAGTTTATTAAATATTATCTTCCCTGTACACCTGAAACTCACGTCCCCAGAAGCTGTAAATGTTCAAACTCCATTGGAGATTTTATAGAGCAATCTAATGTATCACTACCCATATGTTACTTGCAGCAGTGTTTGGACTGCTGACCAGATGTGGATTTTCAGTATGCTCTACATAAATGTTCAACCATGTTTTTCAAGCGTCTGTCATTCTTGTGGTCAGAAGGGTGAAAGTCTTATGTAGCTCAGATTTCAGTAGAGAAACTGTCTGCTGTGCGTCTTCATTATTGTGACTAACCTTACAGTCTCATTTTTGGAATCAGTGAAATTTATTAACTGTGGTCACATAATTTCCCTTTAACATTCCTAAGCCGCATCCTGCCTGAAGTCACTTAACTGTTGTTACCTGCGGTTTGAGCATGACAGATCCACAAGTAGTATGTTATTCAGCATCTATTCAAAGCAATACTCAGCAATGTTCCAGTGCTGAACACAATGAGCACGCTGCCTTTTTTATTAACCATTATACATTTTAACATCGTGGCCATACTCTTGCTTAGATTTCCACCACGGCATCTAAACAGGAAAATAATGTATTTGCTCCATATGACTTGAAGGTGTCAGGCACCACCTTCCTTCAGAGTCGAGGATTTCTTACTCAACAAGGAGATAAATGACATTTGGCAAATCACAGCGTCTTTTTTCCCAGCTCTGCGTTCTAGAGCTAATTTACTTCCACAGGGTGGTGGTGAGGACTGGCATTAACACCTGCACAAAATAACGGCACTTTCAGTCTAATGAAGGAGCAAACACTCAACATGCTACGGAGACAGTTAAAAAAACAAAGGCAAAACCAAAACAGCCACAAAAATCATAAGCCTTTAGTAGCAACAAAAGGGAAAGAAAAAAAGAGAGAAGCCTCACCACCAGATAGTACACACTCCGGCAGCAGAAGCTTAATTAGAATTGTAATTCGGCCACATTTTCCCACTTTCCAGTCCGTGTGTGACACACAATTAACACTCTGGAGAAACCTAACGCGGGCTAAAGCCATGCGGGCTAAGGGTGGACGGGCAGAACCAGAGCGGTACCGGCAGAAAGCCTGGCCATGGCCCCCGCCTCCCGCAGCCAACCGCCGCCGCGCCGGGCGGGGCGCGCGGGGCGGGGCGCGCGGGGCGGCGCGGAGCGGGCGGGGGAGCCGCCGGCGGAGCAGCCAGTTAGCGCAACGCTTTGACAACTCCATCAGCGCGGTCTCAAGGTAGCTGTCAATCAGGATGCATCATTTAATACAACAGCACACTAAGGATTTTCTCCTACAACCCACATGACAGCGTATCTACAGCTCTATTTATACCAGCGCCCGGTTGTGTTTACAATGCCGTTGTAATTAGAAAAGATGCAACAGGCAGCAATATTATTCAGATTTCCATTTTGCCGTGCTGCCATGTAAAGTGCGATCCTGCTTCACAGAGTCATGCTAAATGACAAAAGCGCTATTTTCTTCAGTCTCTGTGCTCAGACAGCACTTCATTTGCAGCTATCTATAATTAGATTAATGGTGTAGTGCCGTACAAAGCAGGCCCACTTCACATCAGATAGCATATGAATTAGGACAAACACTTATTTCAATTCCAGGCAGAGAAAGCAGTGACTGGGGTATTTAGCATACCCTTTATGGTGGAATGAGATGTTAATTGTGTACCATTACCTCTAAACTGCTTGCTTGTTGTATAAATCACTGTGCTAATTGATGCAGAGATAGAAACGTAGCCACAGGCAAGAAAGCAACGGAATGAGAGCTGAAGATGGTGGATAAAGGATTATCGAGTAAAACCATATGGAGATGAGGTTCCTTTGAAACCTGCCCACAAGCAGTACTACTATGAACTACAGGGGGAAGAGCGTTGCACTGATGCGTAAGAAAAAAATATATGTATTTTACATCATCGTTTCAGAACAGAATCTTAGTAGCGAACCCGAGCCAAGCAGAAAACTGAGGAATAAACGTCTGCAATGAACACAGGCTTCCAAAAGACAAGTAGCAGGCTAAGCACACCCTGGGAACAGTCACCACGCTGCCGGATTTTGGGGGCCTGAGTTAATAAGTAACACTTGTAAACTATCCGGAGCAGATGTTCCCCTGACCCATCTGCAGACTAGAAATGAAGGCTCTTTAAAGAGAGTCTGTGTTTGTGCTAAAAAAAAAATTAAAAAAATAAAAAAACCCAAACAACAACCACCACCACACCACCCCCCACCCCCAAAAAAACCAAAAAAAACCCTCAGGACATTCAAGTGGCTGCTGATAAGTAATAAGGAGAAGGGAAGCAGCTTTACACACCTGTAGTAACAACTACACATACTCTAGCCCGTGCACATACAGAGACAAGAAAATCCCTGAGAATCCCTGATACAAGGAAATGATCACCTGCTTTGCAACTTATTTACTTATAGCAACTTATAATGATTTCTGAATATTGCTTAATAATCCTGCTTGCCCTGACTGTTCTGTGGAAGCTTACCAAGGACTACTGTGTTCATCAAAACAAAGCAGTTTTCTGTGGAAACTTACCAAGAATTACTACGTTCGGCAAAAATAAGAGACATGTCCTTGGAAAGCAGATGTGCTCTAGCAAGTTTATGGATAGAGAGCCATATATGGGCGGTAGAAATTAATAGACTGGTGCTTTTAGATAAGATAGAGGTGGTAAACCAGTGGGAACCACTCTTGTTATTCAAGAAATTGGCTAAGAGAATCTGCACATGCTCCGAGGAAAAGTACAAGGTGAGAAAGACTACGAGCCTTCCTCCAAAAGACCCCTGAAGACGCCCACCAGGAGGCAATGCGCAGGTGCAAAGATAACTTAAACTGCTGACACCAGCCTTTTGAACTAACCCAGCCAGCAGGGACAGGGAAGTGATCTTGCCCCTGTACTCAGCACTGGTAAGGCCGCACCTCGATTACTGTGTTCAGTTTTGGGCCCCTCACTACAAAAAGGACATTGAATTACTCGAGTGTGTCCAGAGAAGGGCAACGAAGCTGGTGAAGGGTCTGGAGCACATGTCGTACAAGGAGCGGCTGAGGGAACTGGGGTTGTTTAGTCTGGAGAAGAGGAGGCTGAGGGGAGACCTCATCGCCCTCTACAGCTACCTGAAAGGAGGTTGCAGAGAGCTGGGGATGAGTCTCTTTAACTAAGTAACAAGTGATAGGACAAGATGGTCTCAAGTTGCGCCAAGGAAGGTTTAGACTAGATATTAGGAAGCATTTCTTTACAGAACGGGTTGTTAGGCGTTGGAATGGGCTGCCCAGGGAGGTGGTGGAGTCCCCATCCCTGGAGGTGTTCAAGAAGCAGGTTGACATAGCACTTAGGGATATGGTGTAGTTGGGATCTGTCAGTGCTAGGTTAACAGTTGGACTAGATGATCTTCAAGGTCCCTTCCAACCTAGATGATTCTGTGGTTTAATCATCTATGCGTATGTATATTTGTATTATGTCATCCAATGAATATGTATATCCACACTCTATAAGTTTTTGGTAAAATGTGCTGGGGGGGGGGGGGGGGGATGCAAGCTTTGTGGAGAAATCCCCTTGCACCCTGGCACCGGAGTAAACATACCTGCTTTATAACTCTATTCGAGTTGTAGAGTCTGTTTTCCGCAAGTCATCCCCCACCATGTACTGCAGAAGCAGGAGAAGAGAATCAGAAGTAACAAGTAGCTGTGTCAGCACCAGGCCAAATGAAGCCTGCTTTCTCACAGATGGGGTCTGTAGCTGTTGGTCATCTCTAAAAGAGCATTATAGCCATGGGGGCATTCGTTACTGCACTCCGGAGTGTAGATTCTCTCACCTTAAATAAACCAAGAGTTTGACCAAACCCTCAGCCCACACTCCCTACAACACAGAGTTGCAGCCTCCTCCTCCAACTGGACACCTTTGATTCACGAAATGGGTTGGACCATAATACATTTAGGACCCTTCGACCTCTGCTACATTTGGCTGAAGTCAATCAACTAAATCAAAGTTACTGGGGAGCGGAGGGACAAGCACACATGATGGACATCCAGCCTGCTTGCCTGAGCCTTGGTTTCCTGGCAAAGATGACTAAATATAGCATTAAAAAAGGAAGATGAGCTACAATTCCATCTTGAACACCACATGAAAAGGCAAGCCAACTGGGTGACATGCTCACCTCTGAGCCATGCTTCTTCCCCTACAGACACTGCAAATCTGTTTGGCATAACTTTTATTCTGCAGAAGAGTGCCTCTAGTATACATGCTGGAGCCAATGCCACTGCACTCTAAATCATCTCCCCTCTGCCCCCAAATCATTATATAAACTGTTTTCTTAAGCTTCTTGTTCAGAAAATTTGGTTGAACTTGTACACAGCTAAGACTTAGCTTCATACTTTGATCACTGACAAAATGCCAAGACAAAATGCTACCAACTAAAATACCACTGTGTCCTGTTCTAAAAAAATATATTCCCCTCACACACAACACGATACTTAAGAGCAAATGCTGACTTTCAGCCATGAGCTCTAAGATCTTAGCACAGTGAAATAAACTTCTGAAAATACAACTTATCTTCCCTTTGAGTGTTCAATCCCCACTACTCTTCAGTGTTTGATATTGCCTTAGCTTAAAAGAGCAAAGAGGATGCAGTATATTTACTAGATAGCTCACTGCCCTAACATTCATTAAAAAGAGTGAGATGCAGGATTTTCCAACCTTGTTTTTAATTTTCTTTTGGAACTACTCATTTTTCCTACTAATGGCAGCCAATTATTTATTACTTGGGGGGAGGGTGGGGGGTGGGGTAGGGTGTAAAGTGTTGCAATAGTGTTTATTGGCCTCAGTTCTCAAAGAAATACACATAACAAATATATATGTATGTGTGTATCCATGTATATAAAGGGAGGGCTTAGGGGTGGACAGTTACCCATTACAAACAAGCAGTACTAATGTACAAATTACTGCTTGCTGCAAAATCAAGTGAATAGCAGAAGAGAATCACATTGGTTGACAAAGTGCTTCAATTACTTTGAGAGGAAACTTTAAATTATTTCCAACACAATACACCAAACAGGAGTAAGTAGAGTGATGTTAAAGACAGTATTCACTGTTTTGAAATGACAGTAGAGTTTAAGAGTTTAGATTTTGGTCACCAGCCATACAAAGCCTGTGGATTATCCTCCTTTATCACTGAAGCTTACAGCTTTAAGAAAACACTAGTTCTATCTGGCCAACCAAAGGGACCTATGAAATAGAAACAAATGGCAGTAGAAAAAAACCCTGTGTTGACTACTTTGAAATAACACCTCCCAAGTGTGCAGCTAGTTGACATAAATGGAAATGCATTGAGGAAAAGAGCTGTGAAGCTGTGGAACAGTTCTGTTCCTAATCATTAATCACTTTTTTTAGACCATTTAAACTAGCCCATTAGAGCCTGCAGCAAAATGCCAACACTCCCATCATGCTGCATGTCAGCAGTGATGGTGTTAACAGGAGAAAATATATGGTTTCTACAACTGTGCCCCAGTTCTACAGAATTTGCTACCCTTAATTGAAAAAGGCAGTTAAACACAAGGTAAATCATCCAGTTAGCTAACCTGTTTAATAACGTATAATTGATAATGTCAATATGTTACAGTGACATAATGCATCATTTTCATCACACTTATGCTTCAAATAAGATCAATTTATACTTCAAACATTTACTTTATATCTGGTATTTAATGAAAAAGCCAGGGAAAACCACCTTGAGTACCACATGAGGAACATGCGTACCGACACATCACTGCCTCAACTCATCTGTGGGTTGGTTAGAAACAGGTTCCTGCCACAACGCTTGCAACGTTGTGAAAATGGTTTAGTTATGTCATTAGCAACTTGCTTTCTGTCTCAAAACACCAGAAGCTCCTACTAGAATAATATATATTTCTCTGATAAAATCTGTTGAAAAAGAGCATGAAGAAATCTGCACAAGAAAAAGCAACTACTTGTTTTCTGAAATGTGACCCAATCCTGCAGGCTTTTGCCTAACTTTTCACATGTGACCAGGACAATAGTCCTATCAAGATTGTTCTTAGTATAAGGCAAATCACATGCCTAAGTGTTTACAAAATCATACCCCCTAGATATGGAGCATGATCTGGAGTAGGAAAAAAATATATCTTACCAGCTATGTACAGACAGTGTGGTTAAACAGGACTTTATACAATACAGTGGTTTTTTTAACATGTATTAATAAAAAAAAATTATTTCTCCAAGTATTTTAAATGGGCAAGAACATCTGACCTGTTTATTATATAACAATAAAAATGTAAGCACTGACAAGAACCATGCAATTCTCTCTTCATCATGTAGCAGAGAACAAGCAGATGGTTGCAAAATGGGATGGGGTTTTGGGTTTGTTTTTCAAAAAAATACACACGCCCCCCAAAGAAAACCAAAACCAACAAAAAAAAAAAAAAAAAAAAAACAAACAACCAAACCAAAACCAAAAAACACAATCAAGTTTTAGTGACCACTGTTACAGGATGCATGCAGGAAAAGAAGGTGATGGATCAGACTGTGATAGCAGGCAGGACAGTGTGCTGCCACTATGAACCTCCATTACCTACAGGTAACTATAATACTTGTTTGCCCTGAGATTTCAATTGTATTGTAGACAAAATAGCTAGGAAGACTCAGTATTCTGAAAATAAAAATATGCTGTCTCATAAGTATCTGCTTGCCTTCCTCACGTTCTTATACTTGGAAAATAGCTGTAGTTAGTGTTAATGATATCACTACATCCAAGTCTTTAAACATCTTTCAGAGGTAACTTTGGTTCGACTGCCCTAGAGTTTACAGTCCAAGAAAAAGAATTAATAAAGGTTGCAATGAACTGCACTGGCCACGGGTGACTACCAAGTTGTCTGTATGTCTTGCTGAGGTAACTTAGAGTAATGGATTGTCACAACCATAAAAAGAAAGTCCATTGATAATGAACTGTGCAAGGCTCACAAAAGCAACCTGAAGAGTTTGGTTTGACTACAGACCTGGGCGATGTATATAAGGTAACGACTTTTAACAAGGGGGGAAAAAAAAAAAACTATGAGTAAAACTATAGTACCAATTATATAGCAACCCAATATCTGAGGGATACTTACTATTTTTTCAGTCTGGTTCGTTTGGTTAACTATAAATTCCTAAGTTATTCAGTAAGTTCAATAAGGAAGTACTTTTTGAAAAATACTTTCTGATTTGAGGCACAACACATCCTCCTCCAGAAAAAAAAAAACCACCAAACAACAAAACCTATTGAGTAGAATTGATTTGCAGAAACGTCAAGCAAATGCTGCTTAATTTCTAGACACCAGTGTTTTTTCCCTCTCTGGGTGGCCATGGAATATTAAATGTTTGACTCCTCTTCCCTTCAAGCTCAGCACTACTTTTGGCACTCACTTAAATGGAAGAAAAAGCAGAGCACAGAGGCCTTTAATTCACTGTGAGGCTACCTACGACCATACAGAACATTTAGATAGGTCTTATTTTCCACTGACTGCAAAAATGGTTTTAGTCTGTACATTTCACAGGGAGAAAATTGCAGAGCAAACTGCATTCTTTCACAGCTTACGAAGTTTTCTAATGGTTGGGCAAACACTGGTTAGAGCTTGGTCTATTAATTTGCCTTGGAGCGCTTCCAAATACTACTTGGTAAGCCATGGCATCTTTCTGTTTTGTTTTGTACAGCAGGTAGCACAATGACATCTACAAGTAGAGAAAAAATGTGTGTAGGAAGCCAAGGCCTTTTTACAGAGATTTGGTTCAGTTTACAAAGCTCTCTGGATTTAAATATGGGTTTAGGTAAGTTAACATATGAAACCTCTTGAACCTGGGCAAATCCAGATGCATTTGAAAGGCTGCTGCAAACTCAAAATTCAAAGCAGGATTCTAGCTGGTCATGAGGGGAAGCTGTGAGAAAGGAGTGACTACATGTATGAGAACTCAAGCCATCCAAGATGCAGGTATAGCACCAGTATTATACCCGTTTCCTACCATTAAATTTCCAGGGATCATTTCATGGCATTAGGATGGATATCTACATTAGCAATAGATGCACATTCTCTAATCTCTGTAATTCAGAAATACATGCTGTTGCATTTGTGATTACTAGCAGCGCTATTCATGTAGGACTTAAAATGCTCTTTTACCTTACAGACCAGTGCTTTTATAATTCAAACGTTACATGACAGTCTTTGCTAATATCTAAGGGCTAGATACAATAAAAGACTTACATACCCAAAGCAGGACACTTAGGCAGAATTGCAAAAATCCAAAATGGCAGTACAAACCCCTGATCATCTGTCACTTAACACTGAAGGTACTTATATTCTGCCCTTCTCCCTGGTTCAAAATACATGTTTAGAGTTCTGCTGCTGCACCTCCTCAGAACCAAGTAATACAGCTACTTCCTTCTTCAAGCCCAGCTGTGACCCAGAAGTCAGGAAAGCAGGGTCCAGTTCTGCTCCAGGGACCATTTCTACATTTTTCTTTCAACTGACATTGCATATCATACATAAAATATTGCAGAGCAGACAGGAAAAAAAAAATAGAAAACTTGAGATCAAATGGATAGTAAAAATTGGAAAAAAGAAAAAGACTAGCCTCTTATTTTCAGTTTTAAGCACTCATAGTCAAACATACTCCTTATGTGTGCTGATGAATTGGAGCAACTATTTCAAAAACAGCCTTATATTTATAAATATTTCACTCACACGGATATAAAGTAAGTGACTGCCAAATACACATTAGACAATTTATGACTGAGCTGTCTTAGCCCAAAGCCATAACACTCAGATAAGAAGTGAATCCTGGGAGTCATTTACCAGTGAACAGCAACATTACTCAGTGAATTCAGGACTGGGGATGAAGCGATGAACATTACCGTATGCAATTACGCTTGATAGGGCAGTAGAATGCAATCACCCAAAGACTGGACTAGAGCACCTCAGTTAACAACTCGCAACCAACCCCCTCAGAGTTAGCAGTGTATGAGCTTTGGCCACTACTTCATAATTGATTTAACCTCCGTCCTCAGGGCAATATTTTGAAGTTGTTGGTTAAAGTGATTTAGTATTTATTTTTTTAATTAGACTAAGTTTTTGTGAGGCATTCAGAGCATGGAGTGTATTGATCTCTATTTTCATCTCTGCTCGTGACTCAATTTTTGATGTAACAATTACAGGATCACGTAAAACTGTTTCAGACGAGCCTAATGAAAACTGGAGAAAGAAAGCTAGGAATATTTCTTTAAATGCAAATTAAACTCAAAAGTAACGAACTTTGAATAAATATTTTATCAGTCCTACTCTTCACTTCACTGAACAATCTTTCTTTTATGCCATGGGAAATATATTTGCAATTGCCATCACAGGATTTCTTTTAGAGAAGCGTTTTATAGATCTGTTCTATCTTATTATGTATCTAAACTATGTTTATTTCTCACACCAGCATTTTTCTGAGTGTAATCCAACAGAATGATTGCTCGGGCAACCTGCAGTAGATCTGGATTATTACACTTGCAGCTACTACTGGTTTAGGCCCAAGAGCTATTTTCCAGGGTCACCAGGCTAATTTCTCTGCTGGTTTGAAAGGTGAAATGCAACTTGCAGTGCACTTACTTCAATCACTACAGAACTTGGTTGTGTTTCTTTAACTGTGGTTCCTTGCTTCAAAAAAACAAAACCACTATTCACAAGAAAGCTGAACTCATTCTCAAGTCTGTTGTTAATCATACAGTGAATTTTTCTACCCCAGGAGAAGACTAGGAGTGATCCACTGGCCATGAGGTGAAAACTAGTCAACTGGAAAGAATTTTAGCAGCGTTAACACGGTAGGGTAACACATCCATAGTTACATATCTATTTTCAACATACCAGTTAATCACACTTGGCATACATAGCAACCTGAGTGAGTCTGTGTATCAATAATTATATAAACCTGGTGTGGGAACAGGAAAAGAAACTAAGAACAACAAAGAACACTGTTGAGAAATACAAATTCCTGAGCATTGCTGTGTAGAGTAAAGTGAGGACAAAGAGAAGGAAAGGGTTGTGAGACTGGAAATAACTAGTACTGATTTTATCCATCACAATACTCACACTACACAGTAAAATGTTAGGAAGAAACATGCAAGTTATCCTGATGCTTTAAAGCTTTCCAGTTTGTCTGTCAAATTTGCAAAGAAATACAACTGAGAACGTTTCACAGTGGGGTAAGATCAAAGTTGAACAGTCTTACAACATTATTTATGAATAAAATTTTAAAATGAGACACATTGCAAAAAACTTTTTTTTTCATTTCTCTTTTTTTTTTTAAAAAAAAACCAACAAAAAACAACAAAAAAAAAACCCCAAAAAAACCCAAAAAACCCCCAAAACAACAAAAAAAACCAAACAAAAAAACAAACAAACAAAAAAACCCAAACAAAACAAAAAAAAAACCAAACAAAAAAAACCCCAAAAAAACCCCCAACTTAAATGTATCCAACATGGCTGGAATTGGCTGACAAGGTAATCCTGCTCTGGGTGCTAAAGGAGGACTTTGATCAGTAGATGACTAAAACTGCAACATATGTGACCAAGCAGGGTAGATATATTGAAAGGACAATCAAGATGCAGCTCAGCACTCCATATTTCAAAATGGACTCAGCAATTTAAATATTTACAAATTTGACTACAGGGTGCTCAAAGAAGACTGCCTCTGCTGTGTAAGGCAGACTGTTATGCAGTCACGAGTGGAGAAAGGAAACAAGGAAGGAACAAAACCGGTTCTGTGGCTTAAAGCGTAAAGAACTCAGATGGGGAGAGAAGAAAACTGCCTTCTGGTATCTGGTCCCAGACTTGCCCAGCTGCCTAGTCTGACAAAGAGAAATGGTTCTGAAAATGGGGACCAGAATCTGCTTTCCCAGCAGAATGGCTCAAGCAATAGGTTTCTCCCTCTATCACCCTAAGACTTGGCAATTACAATATACTGCAGGGGCAGAGCAGATTTTAATTGTCATGTCGAAGTCAGCACAGAACCCCTATCTCCAGCCTTCTAGACAAGTGCTCTCAGCAGCAAGGGGAGCTGCAAAGAGTGAACATCTCTACCTTCTACTGCTATGAAATTTGATGAATGTGGCCACAGCTACTAGACTTTGGGTTGAACTCAGTGCTGCCTACCCATGCTAGATGTTTTCTTAAGACTATTCTCTCAGAAGACTTGAGATGAGTTTAAGTACTTTGTTTCAGCAGCACAGTGAGGATAAATGAACATTTGATATCTAGTTCCCCAGAGTAGGGTTGCTGAGAAGATGCAGGTACCTTTAGTTAGACAGCTGTGAAATTTATTTTAGGTGTCCTGAGGACACTTAGAAGGTTACCGGATCTTAAGCTTCCTGGATCACTTTCTTTGACTCAGATACCTAAATTGCCCTTAAATCTTGCTGTAGGTGCCCAAATAGGCATTTGAGCCTCTCTGGACCTTTAAGCCCGATGCCTAAAGACATCTGAATATGAGATACTGAAGTACTGTTGTCAAAAAAAAAAAAGTATATATAATCATACCCATGTTTATGTCAATTTCTGTAACATTGATTAGTGATAATTATTCATCTACCTTCATTTCGCTATGTATGACTTCCTACAAATTTCACTCAAGATAAAATTGTATCCACCACTCATAGTCACATGGCTCACATCCTCTGGCTCCTTTTCAAATACAGACAACTGTTCCTACTCCTCCAGCTCTTCTGACCTTACTACTGTTTCCAGAAGTGTTGAAGTCTAGATAGCTGTTCAACTGGCTACAACTTGGTTGCAAGTTATTTGATGTTAAATATTTAAAATGAGACAAGGGTCACAGGGCACTGGCAGAATTCTGAGTGTCTCCTGCTCTCTTCATATGCTACGTGATAATAACTTATTTTCTCATATACTAAGACTTCAAGATTAATTGTACAGCCTATGAAGACAACGTTTGGAGTGTATGATCAATGGCTAAATCTCAGTTGCATGGTTGCCTGTAATCCAAAAAGTCACAGTTTCATTGCTTCAGCTGCTGCTGTTTAACAACTTCACTGTAATACAGTTCATTATCATTATAGGGGAATAGATGCAAGAGCAATGGCGAGGCTCTCTCCATGGCTTATTCATTTCTGTGGTAGTTGTGCTTATTGCAATTGTCCTTCCTTGCTGCTCTTTCATACAGCCAATAATTTGAAAGATGATCAAGCAAAAAGGTATAATCAACACTACTCCCTTCTCCTGTTCCTGATTATTTGCTTATTTTGGAAGATAAGAAGTTTTGACAGCAGAGTACATTAGTCAGAACAATATTTGAAACTTCAGAATCTGCTGACCTACAACATAACCAAGGACCCGGTTTGCTGCAGTCAGTGAAGACTATAGTTCCACTTAGAGAGTGCCAGAGGATTTGGGATCCTACTTTAAGATCAATTACAGGCATTGGATTTCTCTTCCTCCTTTAATACAAAACAAAAGCAAAATGTGTTTACTGCCATTATGGAGGGGTAACCTTGCTAAAGGTTGCAGCTGTAACTTGCCTCATGATATCATATTATTACATGACCTTCACTGTTTATACAGTCAATAGAACATAATGAAATGACTTCATAGAATCAAATTAATTTCTCCTATGCCGTATTCATTTTAAAATAGAATCAATATTATTTACCCTACCTGACAAAAATGCCCTGTGCTTCACATAAGATTGATTCAATACCAGCAGGTAGTTATCAATGAATGCACTTTGCTGTGGTAAATGAACACAATCAATACTCAGAAATGTGAGTTTTCTGGCATATGACTGAATTGTAACTGAAGTGAAGGCTAAGTTTTGTTCAGGTCTTTTTACTTCTTTTAGGTTTCATATGAGGAGAATTTGAATTTCATAGTCAGCACCAGCACAGTAACCGTCTGAAAACTGACCAGGCAGCACCATTGCACATTGAACATCATTATCCCCTGACAAGGTTATGCTGTGCAAGATAGCAGACAGAAAAAGGGAAAACTCAAGAAAGAAATATCAGAGATTCTCAGCATTTCTTGAAAACTGTGATTGTGTGGCCTCTTAAGCATCACATGAGTATCATGTGAAAGACAACTCTGTATTGTGAAGGGCACATTGCATGAATTTCAATTTGTTCTGTTCAAAACCGAGTGAGAAAGGAAAGCTATAGTTCTTGGAACAATATCCCAAGACATCATTTTTCATTTAGAAAAAAATGTATGAAGGTACTATCAGTTAATATAAGCTAAAACTCATTTGAAGTTATATTACATACATTGAAAACAAAACTAATGTCAATGAGATTGACGTAACTTCTCTGTCACCTTCAAAATAAATTAAAAATAGGGACTTTGGCAAAGTCATTTAATTTATGGCAATTTTAAAATAAAATGTGTGAAAAGGATGTTTTAGAAGACATTAAAGATACATGTATCCGTGACCACTCCCTTTCATTGGGAACTGGTCTTCTGGTTGTCTGTCTCCCTTATAAAATGTGTCCTTGAATGCCCACAATCCTTCAGCTTTTTAATCTTTTTAAGGCAGTCCTCATTTTTCCTAAAGTAACTTAATCTAGCTTGCACTATTTCTGCAGTCATGCTGCACCAGTCATTTTCCCAGGTACCAAGGTACCGCTCCTTCTTTCTAGTAAGTTCCTCAACCGTTACATGTACTGAGCAATCCTGCTTCTACTTTATAGAAAATTCTAGAAAGTGCACTGAAGAAAAGCACTTCCATAGCACACTTGATCGCATGTTTTATTACTGAATTTGGTATTCAGATATTCTTTGTGTAAGAGCCAAGAAAACAAAAGCACACTACTTTAGAATAACATTGGCACATTTTTATATATTTACTGAGGGGTGAATGGTGATTTTAAATATAAACAGTCTTTACAATTCACATCTTTCAGAAATCAACCACAACTTCACAACTTTTTTTATACTCACGTTTTAAGGCTGAAGTTGGCTTTCTTGGAAAAAACTCTGAATTCATGAAAAGCTAAAGTAGCTCCTTTCCTTAAAAAAATATAATCCGATCATATATAACATCTATCATTGTTTTGATGCCTGCTCATGAAAAATACAGCAAGCCAGCATGAGTCATCCATCTTTCCTTTCCTTTACCTGTGGTTATGATAAAAACATCCTTATGTCAACCATAATCTACCACAATTCTCCTAAAAATAGCATAAATGCTATATCTAGCTTCGCAGAATAAAGATAAAACTGAATCACAATTAGCAATCTACGCTTAAAATTATTTCCCCTAAAATATTAAACCACAAGCAGAAGAGAAGCTTCCGTAATTTACATTTCAAGTGGCCATAATGACAAACAGTAATCAATACAACATATGTTCAATGCAGAAGAGCTACTGTAACTGCTGGAGTCCACAAAACTGAAGGTTTGCCAGTGGGGCAGTGAGGCAATTTAACATGTAGCAGTCAACAACCACCACTAAGGAATACTTTTTCTTTTCTCTACTGTTTTTTCTTTTTGTTCTATTCCTCCCAGTCTCATTTGCCCAACGTTTGACTATTTGAAACACCAGTTATGAACTGGCTTTACGATTCCACTAAATCATTTAACATTCATGTCGACAAAGTTACCTACGGGAGCAAAAAACACATTAAGCTCCCCTATCACATGCAGAACCTTACTACTCAAACACACAAAGTGCAATCATCATCTGATTCATTTGTGTTTCCTTTTTATCACCCCAGTTTAATCTTTATAAACAATATTTATACATAAGCATATAAATCTACACTGTATGTACAAATCATATATACATATTTACATATGTGCATATACGTATTTACATAAGTAGATACACATGCAAGAATTTAGTCCTGTTTTGAGGTTTATAAAACTTTTTCTCTTACAGCTGTAAGAGTTCCTTCCTGTGCAAGAATGTATTTGGGGGGGGTTACGTGAAGGGGAGTTTATTGTGATCAGCAACATGAAACATGGAACAAAACAAGGGTTTCTCTCATTCCCATACATTTTGAAAGGCATCCTAAAGGAAGTTCTGTTCTTTGGTTAAAGTATTAGATAGTATGTCACACATTAAAGAGAAACTCTGTTGTTAACACCCCTGGCAAATTCTAGGCTCTAACAGAAACTTCCCATAACATCTGACCCAGCTTTAGGGGTGAGGTTCAGGCATCACTGCTATTTTGGATGCTTTAAGGTGTCCCATCTGGCTTCTGCATGATGCTCGAGAAAACTACAGGGCACCTGTAGGTCCTGCATTATAGCTGTCAGCTCCCCATAGATGCCTTGGGTACATTACATGCATCAAAGTTAGATATCTAAGTTCGAACATGGGAACTTTGACTCCTTTACAGTCTGCTTTACAGACCAAGCAGAGAAGCACATGGAAGAGAACTGGCCCTGACAGTACCTGATTGTCTCTACTGACAGAGTAATCTCAGATTGCGATGTCAAACTTTTGCCTGCTCCCATTAGGGCAGGTGAAAGTCAAAAGTCAGACTGCTGTTCTTTTAAATTCTGGAAAATGCTGTCCCTGATTTAGGAAACATTAGCAAGAGACACAGGACAGAAAAAACACAACTACACTCTCCTTTAAAAGGAAGCACAGCTATGTAGTTTTATCAGTTAGATAACGGGAACAACCTCTTCACAAAAGGCCCTTCTGTGAAAAAACAAAGATGAGGCAAGTCACTGTTTCATAAGTTTGCTAGTGGATGGTTGGGAGGGAGTTTCATGGGTTTTCTCCATGGCAGTTGAGTTTGCTTAAGACAAAATACAAATAGCTTCTGAATTTTCTACAGGCAGTTTATCTAAAAGAAGACATTACTGAACCTGGAGATGTGGAGAAGACCCCAGACTGTGGGGCCAGGAGATAAGGACTCATCCACAAGGTATACACCAAAGACTTTCACATAGTCTTTGAGTAAGAAAGAGCTTGTAGGAGTGGGACAGAAGCCTGGCAGAATGTGAGCATGTGCACACACAGTGAAGGAGAACAGGGCTGAAAGGGCCCATGGTGATAACAAGGCATAATTCTCCTCAAGCCTCTTGGCACTCCTGGTCATCACCGCAGCATGTATCCTCTCCCTTCAAACAACTGCTTGAAGTGCAGAGGATTTGTCTGAGTGGCATATACACAGTGACCATATATTATTTCTGATTCGAGCAATACATCATTTACTTACAGCTCAATGGAATTCCAAACAGGCAAGTTTAATCATTTTAATTTCCAGCTATTTTACCCACTTTACTAATTACCATTACAGCACTGATTAGTTTGTAATAGTTATTCATTAGCTGTAAGTTGAACAAGAGCTGATTTGAGGTAATTGCTTCCTTGACACATTCTGAGGACTAAGTACTTCATAGTCATCAGATAATGACTGACGAAATGCACGGTCAAAAGCAAAGGCTCAGAGAATCAGTGGTGAAGCTCTAAAATATTCTCAGGAACACCTCTACTTTCCCGCGTGTGGATTATCTGGTAAAACCAGCTTTCCTCCAGCCACAGTAACCAAGCACATTACTGTAGATCATACGTTATGGAATAGAAAAAGACTGAGACAGCTCAGTATTATGCCTTATGTACTTTGTCTTGGAGAACGACTGTATTTTGCCTGAGGACCTCCTTACAGGTGATTACAATATCTTGTTTCTGAAGAAATGTTGTTTGTCCTTGCACTCAGCCTTCTCCTCCTTATCCCATTGATCCTCCATGACAAAAACATCTTCCTCATAGACAAAATCATAGGTGAGGAGAATATTTCTTATTTCATTGGTTTGGGTTGTCATGGCTGGAAATACAGGAGATTTCATAGGGAAGACACCAAAACCAGGGCCAGAGGATGTGTCTCAAACATCCCCAGGCATCTTCTGCATCTCCCTCGGCCCATTTACATGTTTAGTTTTCTCTTGCCATTTTGTTGGGGGCTGTGTTTTGGATCTCATGAGGAAGCATTGGTCAAGCCCCATCATTCTTAACTGGAAAGCAAGTGCAGGATACAAGAGATATGCTCCTAGAGACAGGATTTTGATTCTTTTTTCCACTGAGCAGTAGTTTGTTATCCATGGGATATTCTTTTATCCGCTTGTGGAAACCCATGGAAATTTTTGACTTTGATGCAGCCAAGTAAGCAGGGTGCATGGCCCTCGGACTCATCTCATTAAATCTCCAACTGGAGCAAGCTGCTCTAGTCGTTATGCTCCAGATCTTAAATACCAGACGTGATCTCAGGAAAATGTATTATGGGGAAGGAGTGAGTAAACCCTGTTAAAAACTGTCCATGTTCAGTCATCTAAGAGCATAGGTGAAGCGAAGATAGCTCCAGCAGAATTTCCTTGCTTTTACTGATCAGCTCTCTTCAACGTCCTGCCACTTACAGTTTTGGCTACAATGGGCTACAAATGGAAGACTGGAGCTTTGCAATTCTGTTTCACGATCCTTACCTTAAAGATTGAATGGTTTTGTTTTCAGATTCAGACCGTGCCCCCAAAGATGGGAACTCACAGTGAGGGACAAACACAAGGCTTAGAAGGATGGCAGCAGCATAACACTACTCCCTCAAATGATTTGAAACGACTCAGAATTTCAAACAATGGAAGAAAACAAAACAGTAGCTTAGTTCATATGCCCAGAACTAGAAAACCTAAGATGTAATTATTTGGGAAACACCCAAGCCTTTTCCTTTAAGCCTTGACTCATTTCTTTACTCGATGGAACTCAAATACAAAGGACAACATTTAGCAGAAACAAAACAATACAGAAATACCGAAATGGATACAGAGCAGGTCAGAAGAACTTCAAACAGGAGTGAGTTTTGTTATAGCTAATCATGACAGTGAGAACAGATCAAATGACATCCCAATATATCTTGTACTCTATGAAACTTTAACAATGCTTGAAAAAAAGTACGTGGGGGGGGAAGATGGAAGTGAAGAATTTACTTTAGACGCCTTTCTTAGCAACTTCTATTTTTACATGATCTGATCTGTTGCCTTTGCTCATCACCCAAAATAATACCGACACCCCTCCTCCCTTGCCAAAGTCACCCCCCCAAGTTCCACAATGAGTTCCATTGATTTTTGAGACATATTGTCAACTACCTAATAATTTAACTGGTGGCACAGCTCTTTCGGTTGAAGCTTCAGTTTCCCAAACAAAAGCTAACCACCTGAGACCACAGAGGACAGGATATGAGCTACTTATAGCAACACTGGACCAGTGAACAAGAATAGCAGGAAAGCTGCTTATTTTATTTTTTTTTTCTCCAGCAAAGGCCTTTGAAGTAAACTATTTATTAAACATTATAATACTCGAAACAAAAATCTTTGAAGGCAGGTTATCCTCCTCTGCACCATGTCCCGTTGTGAATGAATTGCTTCCTTTTCCTTTTTGAATTTTTTTCACTTGTGAAACTGACACTCAAATTGTTCTCTTAAACTACTTGGGTGAGCCCTCGCCTTCACCGAGAGGAATAATCCATCCATCAACAAAGGGATCATTAAAAATATTTATAACTTAAAGTACTTCAATATCATCGCACTGTAAGCAGCCACCCTGTTCATCAGGCAATGTTATATAAATACAATAAATAAGTTCCTTGTGCACAGAAGAACAGTATCAATTAATAAGTAATGATGCAGCCAGATCATTTGAAACAGAAACAAGCGGTCTAACAGCGAGACTTAATTTTTCACTTTTTTAATTAAAAAAAAGTAAATTCTCCCCACTAACCCTGTTACTGACGTGTACACATGGGTCTTCTTTGTTCTTCTGATTAAAACATTTGTCTCTCTCCCTCTCTGTCACTGAAAGAACTCGCTTTTCTCTATAGTATCACCAAGATCATTGGGAGTTTCAAAACCAGACTTAGAGAATTGCCTTTTCAAATACATGTATTTGAGCTGCAGAGACAGAACTGTCACACATTATACTGCATTTGCATCTCTGAAAATCTGGCACTGATGAAGGGGAAGGGGATTGCTCTGAAACAATCGCTCAGAACCATCTAAGCCTGAGAAATTCTCTGGCCAAAGCCTGGGAAATAATCAGAAGTGAACTGAAACTCCCACTGGGCCACCATGCATGCCTGCATAGTAAAGATGTCACTGGCAAGCTACAGACAAATTCACATTATAAAAGGTCTTAATAATTCTGCACTCAGAGAAATAACTTACTCCAAGTGTGAGACAGTGGCAAAACCTAAACTATCAATACCCTGGTTTCTGAAAGATAAAGAATTTGCAACTTCCACTGATTTGCATGGAAGTAAGTAATCTACCACCTCTGAAAATCTAGTCACAAAAATATGACTCAGATTTCCTCAGTATTTTCTTAACTAAGGAGCAGACCCAGACTTTATTTGTGCAAAATAAGGCACCCTTCACCAAGCAGGCACATTTTCTCCATTTGTTCTGCCTTCTGCTTTCAGGTGCAACCTGGCACACATACAAGTGATGATCAAGCACTAAGAATTATGAATCATTTTCTTCCCCATCTCTGAAACATTTGTCCACCTGCCAATATATTTCCATTATGTATCATATTTTTGCATTTTACCTTCCACAAACACCTATGAGCAATTTTTAAAATATGCACAAGGAGCTTTGGTGGGTTTTTTTAAATCAAAGCAAAGCTCTCCTTGCACAAAAAAGAAAGTAAAGATAGCCTACAATAAAATGCTTTATTGGGTATGGAAGTATTCTAGATGCCTTCTACTCAAAGTCTGTCACCACTAACTAGCCTTATCTGTGCTACTGAGCAAGTGACTCATTCTGTATTGCCACCAAGCTAAGCTGAAATTTGGTAGACTTATTCAACTCCATGGTACTGACTTTTGAAAAAGAAAGAACCCGTCCTTTAACCGTTTGTCTTGCTATTGGAGGGCATCAACATGCCTGTAGCCATGTTATTTCCTCTATCATAAAGACATAGTGTCAAGAAGTTGGATAAAGGACAGACACTTGTAAAATCTGTACCAGTGGCAATCACTGAAGTTCTGGAGAACCTGGAGAAGGATTGTCTCTGGTGGGGAAACAGAGTGCAAGCTCATAATTTGCTGGAGATTTTACAGGCTTTCTATGGAACTGAAGTGCAGAGACAGCTCTGAAAATAAACTGTTATAAATGAAGAAGATTCCTTGGGCATTCATAATTCTGTTACTTACGAATACTTATTCACATGCAAGTTACTGGGAAAAGCAGTACATAAACTAGAGGGTGTGTCCTACTTTCCTCTGACTAATTGAGGTCACTCAAACAGGTTTTGAGTAGGGAACAAAAACTAGTGGATGTAGCTAAATGAGGATCAAGATACAAATCTCTATACAGATCTCAGCTCAAAAAAGCATGTCAGTATTTTAAGTGCTCTTTAAGACACATTTTAAGTGCTTTCAAGGATAAGGACACACTGAATCATACACTTTAGCACTATCCTAAGGGCCTTAAATGTGTCAGCAGTCTCTAGTTCTACCAGCTCTGAGGTGTAGTTGATCATCTGGAGTCATTCTTCTGAATGGGCAACTTCAGTGGTTCCATTCCCAAACCTTTTTAAAAGCCTAGTAAGTTTTTTGAAGAAATTGCTAACTTATTTTGAGCAATCTCAGAAATAGTCATAAGATTAAAACTCTTCAGCTCCTCTGTCAAATTGCTTCACTTCAAAATTCAGTAAAACTATGACTCTTACTTCCCCAGAACTCTTTTTATCTGAAGATTTTCAGCAGTTTGCCTTCATACCTCAAGCAGAATTGGATCTTGTTCATGAGTTCCCCCATAACATGCCCCATTTGTTCCAACTGTTTAAATCTGAGCCTGAATTTCAGAGTCAACTCATGCTCTGGCAACACACACACAAAGTGAATAAGGAATTTGCAGGGTAGAATGAAGAAATTAATAAAAGATTTCCATGATTCCTCCAAGATTATTCAATTAAGTTTCACAACAAATTAACTAAATATTGTATTTGCATAGCAGACTTCAATATATTTTTAGTTTACAGTGCTGAATGAATTTTTACAACTTTTTGTGTTTCCATTTTTGCTATAGAGTAAATAAACACTTCCAGTCATACATTGAGCTGCCAACAACAGCTAGAGTTTACTTAGCTCATATATTGTATTCTTCTTCACCACTGCACATTCTGCATTTCTTCAACACCACAAATAGTGGCATGTGTCCTCACATGTCAAATTGCTCATCTTTCCAATTTCTTTGCAGTCCTCACTGAATCAGCTGCAATTGCTTCAGTCTGGAAGTGCAGTAGGGAGGATGCAGGCATTCAGGGAAAAATCAGAGGGCAAACTGGGGACCAGGCAAAACCAATTTGCAATTAATAAAGTAGTTACTGGAGAGAAGTTTCATTCATACTCTTGGCTTTGTCGGTTAGATCAATTAGAGATACTCTCTTAGTAATGCTTGCAGAATCTGGGCCTTAATATGCATACACCTTTGCAAAATCCTTTCAAATGTATGAAAAAGAGCTTTGAAATAAAGGCAAAACCAGCTCATTACATCATTTTCAGACACCATTTATATCAGCTACTGCCATCTCCAAGACTCATAATAGCATGATTTTATTAATTCTCATAAAGCCTGATTTTGCATTCAGGCAGTTAACATGATTTTAAGTGCCAATATCTCAACCTGAAAGTCAGCAAAATATAAAATAACATCAGTAGAATATTAAAATCTCCCACTGAGATAAATAGAAATACGAAGGTTCAGACAGAGCCAAATAGATTAGTGCTCACTTCCTACTCATTATGGGCTTTCAGCTAGCACAGTACAGTTTTATAATTTGATGGAAAAAAATTATACTTTTTAGCTATTTTCCAGCCCGACTTTCTAAGGCTGCTCCTCCCTTTAGAAATGGCATAGTATTATTACCCATAAAATAAAACTATGACTACACAACAAGCTCAGTTCAATGATGTCCATGTTGCTGGGATATATATTCTTTTCTCTAAACAAGTCTTAGGAGGAACACTGAAACCCAGGGGAAAAAAAAAAAGTGGGGGCGGGGAGGGAAGGGAAAATTGTTCTTTGACATCCTCCTTACTGCAGAACTTATTTGTAGTTCAGAATGGAGTCAAATGTCGTATCGGCAATTAAACTTTGACTTCTACTAGAGCAATATTAATGTAGAGTGAGTCCCAGAGCAGCACTGCCCAGCCCTGCACTTGGGGTTAGCTCCAGTGCTAAACAGCACGTTGCCGACCGACACAGGAAATCCCTCTCCTGTTCCTTGAGTTGAACTGAAGGGCTGGCATACAGAAATGTCCAAAGTATTAACAGCAACAAAAACTACAGGCTCGGAGCCAGATTTCAAAGGCATTTAGGTGCCTAACTTGCATTAATTTTAGTGGGACTAAGTTGCCTCTGAAAGCCTGGCCTTCAGTTTTCACTTTTCTTAAGCCACTCCAGATCCTGTGGCTCTGTCAGGATGTAGAAGCAATTACATTTCACAACTTTGAATCCAACAATATATTTTGGAAATCATTCAAAGTACAGTGCTTTTTTAACATGAAGTTTCCTTGTCCAATAAAATACACTGGAATTTTATATACTTGGTATTTGCAGGTCTCACTCCTTTTTATTTAGATTGAGGCCAGAAGCTAGCAGTATGTTGAAACCACCGACATTCAAATAAACTCTGCTTTCTTCCTTTAGGTGGGAGAAGTGTTTAATGGATACCAATGCTTTGACAAATACTTTATAAAGAGTAAAATACACAATTTCAGCTTTACTGAACACTAATGTAATTGCTCCTGAACAAAACCATTGCCTAAAGAATGCTAATCCCAAAAGAAATAATGTAGGTGTTATAATGCATATAAAAATCAGAAATTAGCATTTGAGGTGTCCATTCCCATACAACTCCAAAATGAACTCAGCCAAACAAATACCAGCTTGGCTTGTAAAGGAATCCAGTGTAATGAAACACATTGAAAATGAGAAAACCAAATCCTCATTTTGATTCACAAGGCAGATGTGCATACACTTGAGCTAACAAAATGGGTCTGAGAATATTTTAATAAAAATAAACACAGGTAGCTGTAATATCTAAACACAGGTAGATGCAATATCTTTTAATGCCAGACCCTTTCATGAGATGATGCTCACACTGCACCGACAGATCACGTTATGCCAACTCTTCAGAGCAGAAACTGCAAGCCCTCTCTTCACCCGTGCTCCTGTCCAGTTTTGTCCCTTGCACTGGTTCTAGCTCCCCAACATCAAACTACAGGGGTGAAGCTTGTGAAAACATCTCAGACAAAACTTTAGCCCCCTTCCCCACTGAAGCTGCAGCAGGCATGGCAAAGAACTTAGGTGCTGCCTTTTTTCCCCCGCAACATCATCAGTTGGTCTAATAAAAGATGCTAGGTTTCCCTGTGGAATTTGCCTCTCTAGTTTATACCAGTCAGTTGTTTTCCTTTCAGCAAGTCTTGCTTTTAATATCTAGTGATATTATACAAAGAAAACACACTGAAAATACATATATTAGCTCTTTAAACACTCCTTTTTCCCCAATGGAAAAGGGTCTTTGGGCTAGCACATTAACCTCCTTCATAGTACAACGCACATTGGCTCTCACAGGGAAAAGCAGAAATCTTGTTGTCTTCTAAAAGCACGCTACTTTCCCTCTGACCCTACGAAGCAGTATCCTTCTCTTCCCTAATGGAGTTTCTTCCTTGCTGGCCTCTCAGACCTCCTTGTAGCTGGCTCACACACTTCTGAAAATCACTCCTTAAGAGAATAACCCACCTCTCTTTAAGCACCTGCTTAAGTAATTTCAGGAAATTTGTTCCTGACTCAGGCTAATCCTTCCTGGCTAGTCATCTTCCCTTTCCTTCCCAACTCACTATTATCCTTTAATTGTTGATTTGATCCCTCACGTCCCAAGTCATCAGGGCTCCTTCCCCACTCCTGTGCAGGACTGGTTCAGCAGGAATCCCTAAGATGGTCAGCCCCATGTCAGTTTATGAGGAAACCTCATGTCAAGCAGAAACTGAAGGCAGTAGTTTTGGCTTAGAGAAGACAGGGTTTCACTCTTCTTTTAGTAAGGTACAAAACTAAAGAATTTACCTCTGCTTCCATAACCTAACAGTTATTCAGGGTTTCTACTCCTTTACCCTGGTTTAACCCTAGAAATGTAAAGTAGCTGCATTTTCTTTCATCCTCCTGGAACTCAAACAAAACTACCAGCTGATGAATGGCTATTTGTAACACAGATGTTAATGCAATACTAAATGAGACAAAAATCACCAATGCAGTTTGCAAGGCTCCCTGTGATGTGAAGTCATCAGGCAACACTGAGACCAGCACTAACCTAAACTAGCTTTGCATACGCAACCAATACATGTTTCATTATTAATTTCAATGTTCTTATCACACACAGTTGGGTTAATTGAATGTAGCAACAATTACATTCCCCCAATCTGTACCAAAAATATAAACAGTCTTTAAAGCAAATACTAGCAACATACAAAGGAAACACTCAAGATGCTTTCACAGATAATTTTACAACCTGTACTTGCAAGGTGAAGTACCTGTTACCGGCAGAATGTATGGAGAGGCCATCCAGCATATTAAAAAGAACAGTTTAAGCCATCATTTGGCTCAATTCACAACACATTCCAGGAACCCCATAAACAAAGACAACATGTGCAATGTTAACTTTCTCTTTTATGCTGACAGCTTTTTTCTCCCATATAATGACCTTCCTGCACAGTGTGTGTTACCATAAAAAGAAACAGAGCCCAGTAAAATTAGAGGAACTGCTTAATATCAAAACGTTTTATCTGAGGAAGACACCACCGCCAGTGTAAATATAAAAAGCACAAGAATTAAAAAGTATTTGTTTTGCTGTCTCTTCTTTAAGTTTAGATTGTTCAAACAAACCTAGTTCAAGTTTTCAGTTACTCTGTACTAGACAGTCCTTCCAAAGGCTGAAACGGTACTCCAGAGAATGTGAACTTGGCTCCAATTTCAGACAATTTTCATCTTCTTTTTTCGACAAAGAGAAAAGTATTTGAATGCTTTGTCTGTAGCCAAGAATTTGGATATGAAAGACACATCAGTAAACAAGTCACCAAAATGGGCCACCACTACACAGACTGCAGTGCACGCTTGTTTTTAAAAAAAACTTCTCTAGCCCAAAGGACACTTTTCTTTTACAAGCAGAATGCTAATGTGAAATTTTAGTTAGAGATTATCTCTCTCATCTAAGTACAAAAGAAGAGCTACATGCATTTTTGATAGACAGAACCTAAGTTTGCTATTTTGTATGTACAAAGAAAAGTAAAAAGGAAGATAAAACAAGCACCTCACAGCTAGTTGGCTTGGTAAAATGCTGCACCAAACTGAATTACTTTTTTGCAGTTTTATCTCAACTACTACAGAGAGCCATCAACCTTTATTCCTGTCTTTCTATCAGCATTCCCTGACTGAAAACTGAAACTTTAAATAAAAATATCATTGCTTTGTACCAAACGCACACTAGCTTCTACCAGGGCAACTATCCCACAAAACTCAGACAAGGCTAATGACATTTCCCTAGGTTTATTGTCTTTTATATAAGGGAGGCATTCAAAAGTACTCTGGCTGCCCGGCAGCTAAGGCAGATATTGTCCTTACCCAAAAGAGTTTTCATTTTAGCCTGGCACATTTGGTGAAAATACATTTCTGAAGATCAGAGAACACGCCAGGCAAAAGCTCACACCAGCTCCAGTATGGAGCTTCTTGCTCCACAAAGTGGCATATATGAGAACTGAGCAACAGCTCAGCGATGCCAGGGAGACTTCATTGAACATGCCAGTAAAGTCTCCCTAAGCCGGCCAGAAACCCAAGGGAAGGAAATGAGAGTGATTATATACAGCTGAGCAAGCACAGTACAGAGACTCCTAAATCAGTGATATGGTGTTCACTGCTGGTGTTCTGTGGTAAAAATGTTTACCATCTGTGTTACTCTCTCTTTGTTATGGACACTAATGGAGCCTTCAAACATAAAAGCATGGGGGTGGGGAACAAAAACACGATTAAGCCGAAGTACTTTAAAATCACTTTTAGCTGTATATTACATAAGGAAATCCTGACACTAAATGAAAAATGGATCAAAACTAAAACAGAGTAGTTTCAGGCTGAGCTCAGGAGGGCTGTACAGAGCTGGGTTACTCTGCCCTGGAGGTCTAGCTCTGAGCTCTCAGGCACAGACAAATCCTTTAGGTACTGAGAAGCGGCTCTAGTTTGGACACAAGAGAGCAAGGTATACTCCAGTAGCTGCTAGGCCTTTCAGCTCCATCCTTACACTGAGCACGCCTGTGGCAGTGAGTTTCCTAGGAAGCAGCTGCGTTTGTACAAAGCTTTTCTGCAGGGGAACTTCTCTGCTGCTCATCTCCTGCTGCTGAGAGGCCACAATGGCCTGGAGAGTATGACAGTCTGTCCTGAAGCCAAGAACTAATATACAACATTCAGTTTGCAGTCTGTGCATAACACTAAGCATCTGACTTGCTCGTGCTAGACATCTCACACTGTCATACATGAAAATAGGTGGAAATCACAGCCTCCAGCCTGACTTCCATCTCAGATGTTTTTTACTCTGCTCATCAAAATTTACACAAGGAAAGGCATTCCAACAAGCCAGTATCTCCACTACAACCTCAGGTAGTTGCCTCATATGTCTTCTCACAGTCCCTTCCTCCCTAGCTACCCAGAACGACACTGCAGGGCATCTCTATGGTAACAGGAGTCCACACTGCTTCCTTCAAGCCCAAGGAAGAGAGCTTGGATCAGACTCCCCTACTTCCACTCAACACAACTAGCACCTATTCTCCAACCCCAGCACATCCAAATTCTTTGGCAGCCAGTGCCCAGTTTCAACAGTGTTGTCAGTAATTTGTTGATCTGCTCGAGGGTAGGGAGGCTCTGCAGAGAGACCTGGACAGGCTGGAGCGATGGGCTAAGGCCAAGTGTATGAGCTTCAATAAGGCCAAATGCTGGGTGCTGCACTTCGGCCACAACAACCCCCAGCAGGGCTAACAGGCTTGGGGAGGAGTGGCTGGAGAGCTGCCAGTCAGAGAGGGACCTGGGAGTGTTGACTGACAGCCGGCTGAACATGAGCCAGCAGTGTGCCCAGGTGGCCAAGAAGGCCAATGGCATCCTGGCTTGTATCAGAAATAGCATGGCCAGCAGGGACAGGGAAGTGATCTTACCCCTGTACTCAGCACTGGTAAGGCCGCACCTCGATGACTGTGTTCAGTTTTAGGTCCCTCACTACAAAAAGGACATTGAATTACTCGAGCGTGTCCAGAGAAGGGCAACGAAGCTGGTGAAGGGTCGGGAGCACATGTCGTACGAGGAGTGGCTGAGGGAACTGGGGGTGTTTAGTCTGGAGAAGAGGAGGCTGAGGGGAGACCTCATTGCCCTCTACAGCTACCTGAAAGGAGGTTGCAGAGAGCTGGGGATGAGTCTCTTTAACCAAATAATAAGCGATAGAACAAGAGGGAATGGCCTCAAGTTGCGCCAGGGAAGTTTTAGACTAGATATTAGGAAGCATTTCTTTACAGAACGGGTTGTTAGGCGTTGGAATGGGCTGCCCAGGGAGGTGGTGGAGTCCCCATCCCTGGAGGTGTTTAAGAGGAGAGTCAACATAGCGCTGAGGGATATGGTGTAGTTGGGAACTGTTAATGTTGGGTTGATGGTTGGACTAGATGATCTTCAAGGTCTTTTCCAACCTAGACAATTCTGTGATTCTGTAATTTGAGGCTAATTACTCAATTCAGCACACGCACATACCGCAGCCTCACAACAATGCAAGATCATCGGTCAGTGAGAATAATGCTTTTTCAGATGGGACATTATAGTTAGGTGTTACCTCTCTCATGTTATTGATGCTGGTTCAAATGTAATTCTAGCAGAGCAGGAGTGGACTTCATGAACCATAAACCAAGTCAGAAAGAAGAAAATCAGAAGCGGAATAGCAGTTTGTTTTATCTACAGCTGGAGAGGCCTCCCAGCAGTCTCACAATGCTGAAAGTCATTTTGGAACCAATTTGTGCCACCTGCAACATGACCAAAACTGAAACACGACATGGGTTTGAAAAATGCTTCCAGAGCTGGTACAATATTGGAGGAGCTTCCCCACCTGAAAACAATACAACTGAATCAGTCTCTGGCCCAAAATTCACCACTGCTAATGCATAGTCTCAGCAGACGAACCACTGAGGATGGATTGTTCAGTGATGTGCTTGTGAAAAATCCTTCCTGAATTCCAGGAAACTTATTGACTTTTGGTTCATTATGCCTCTCAACAAGTGCTCTATGATTAGACTTACAAGAAAAGGGAGAAGCGTAAAAGACACTGCCACAAGTAGAGCTTCTTTTGGAGCACAGCAAATAACAATGTAGGGAAACCTGCATGGAAATGAGCCAGCAATCATAATTCTAATAATGAAGGAAAACTCCATAACTAAAGGGGCAAAGAACAAACCACTGACCCTTCAGACCACAGAGGGAAATCAGTCAGCTTTGATACCATTTTTCGACTACTTACCTTCTCAGTGAATCCTCATGTCATTGAGGCATGCACCTAAGATTCTCAAAGTCATGCACTTTTTCCCCCTCTAATAATTTAATCTCCCATCTCAAAGAAAAGTGGTGAACTTACATCTACAAAAACCATTCATTTACTTTTTAACATTTAACAGTGACATGGTTATAAAATGGGGGTGGGGGGTGGGGGGGTGGGAAGAAGCAGTCCTCTCTTTTGTATACAGATTCCCTTTGCTTGACACTCTGCCTCTGATACTCTGTTTCCTGCATATCCTACAGATGTTTCTATTAAAATCTTTATTCCTTCAGGGCACTAATGGTAGACTGAGAGTTCAAGTCATCTCTGGTGATAACCTCTTCTTAACCTTCTCTACAGCTTCCATCATCAACTTCTAGACAGGTTTTGACAGGTTAAGAGGCATCAACCTGCCAGAGCTCTCTTGATCTTCAAACCTCTAAAACACCACCAGTTCATTCTGCTACATGCCTGTGTCTCCACCACAAGCATCCAGCCTTTTCCGGATTAGAAATGGAGCATCTGACCTCTCCTCAACTGGATACTTCTCAGTGCAGTCATACAAGCTCTGATGAAGAATGATTATTCCCTTTTACACTCAGCATTACCACAGACCTGAAATTGCTTGTCCTGATTTTCTCCATCTATATTACTTCTGTGTCACTGCCCTGTAAAGCCTTCAGGGACATGCAAAAATTTGCAAAGTCACTGAATACATTGTCAAGATGTGGAGTTGTGGAGTCTGTAGAGATATTCAAAAGCCAAATGGATGCAGCCCTGATCAGCCTGCTCTAATCGACCCTGCTTTGAAGGGGCAGGGCGGGGGGGTGGAGGTGGAAGGTTGGAGGGACAGAAGGGTGGGGGTTGGAGGGTGGAGCAGGGGAGGGGTTGCTTCCAACCTCAAATATTCTATGACTATGAGAGTCTTCTCTGGCCTCTCTGAGAGAGTGAGCATGTTTGGACAGTTACTTCACATGTAACGTTCTGGGTTTTCATCTCGCCTGCAGCATGGAGAAAAACACTTTAAGGGTGGAGAAACTCACTGCTTCTCTTGCACCTTGGGATTTTTCCTAACTTCTTGAAAGTATCTTCTGCTTTACAGGAAACAAGAGTACAGTTTGTGCCTTGTGAAGGTCACCACTTGATGCCATAAACAAGGATATTTCCATTATTACATACTCTTTTTCTAAGTCAATGTGTCAAAAACAGGCTGTGGGACAGATGTCTTTCAGGATGTAGCTGTGATCTCCTTGATGCAGTGTCCAGATCTGGCCTAGGTACAGCGACCACATTG
Organism: Strix aluco; assembly: GCF_031877795.1. Classification (NCBI taxonomy): domain Eukaryota; kingdom Metazoa; phylum Chordata; class Aves; order Strigiformes; family Strigidae; genus Strix; species Strix aluco. The sequence goes on from NC_133932.1 coordinate 78,052,256, forward strand.
GATTGTTCTGCTTGCTGAGTATTTGTTAAATGTTAACAGTGGGTTTGGAACTTACAGGGCTAAGGGAGGGCTTCCCTGCAGCTCTTTTATAACTAAAAGATAAACCTAGGGAGAAAAAAACAAAATAACACAAAACCCTCACAAAAAAACAAGGAACGCCCAAAGACTTGTAACAGAACACTAATGTAAGTATTTTAAAACTCAAACATCTTTGTTTTTCCTCATATGAAGACTGACATCAAAGAAAGCAGTAAGTGAGAGTTGGTTCTCAGGGCATGTGAGGAGAAATTGCTCTGAAGTAGGGAGGAGAAGGACGTAATAGTGGAAAGACAGAACATCACCATGGCTTTGCTACTCACGGGGCTTTTCGGCCTCGATGGAATATTTCTGCTCAGCGCTGCTGTGTCATACACACGGAAGCCCTTTGGCACAGGGGCAGTTTGTTTTCACTGTCCTTACAATAGTTTGGTCCTTTCCTTTTCAGCCGCATTGCCCAGATCTCCCTTTTCTCCCTCCCTTCCCCCAATCAAACAATTATCATCAGATGCAGGAAGAACCTTGTTGTGGTTCTGCTGCTCATAACACAATTTGCTATGTGAATACTTCCTGTGCACCCTGCCAACATGGCATCTCTCCAAGACATAAGACTGGGGTTTGGGAGATGGTCACACAAGCATGATACTTCCTACTACAACTGCTCTGCCCTTCACCTTCCTTCGTCTTACTATGGGCAAGGGCTATAAATATCAAATGGCATGAATGAAACGAAGATGGAGGCTGCCTATATTTGTACCAGTAAGCAAATTTGCAGCAATGTGGATTGCTGTCCTCCAGAGAAGCTGGGATGCACAAGATCTTTGTTAAAATGTCATTAATGTAATTTTCAACGTACTTTACACAGAAGATAATTTATGTGAAACTTTAGTTTCATAAAAAGTGAATTAAACTGTCTGCTCCTGTACAGTAAATTTCTGTTATTTGCACAGAGCCTTAAATAGACACTGGGAAAAATTTGCAGAGCTTCAAAATACAGATTGAAGGTTAATATTAGATTTTACATGCAATGAATAAACTGGACCCAGATACTGTAAGATACACAATGGGGGCAAAGGAAAGACTTTTATCTTACAAGAGTCCCTGGTGTTCCCTGTCCATAATACTTATATGTTAACTCCAATAGCCGTATGACTTGCTGATGCATAGCAATTTTTCTACAGTTTATTCTTATCCTCATGCTTCTCCTAAATGCTACTTACAGAAAAAATGAAAGTTAATGTCAGATTAATAGTAATACTTCTCTTCTTGACCCATGTATCTTTCTAGCAAAAAAAACAAGTATGTCTAAAAAAACCTGACACAGGAAACGCACAAGAGAAGCAATCTGAGAAAAGATGGATAAGATAAATATGGCAGAAAAATCAAAGAAGGGATGACTAGAAAGAAGAAAAGAAGTATCAGGAAAAAAGATATGACATGGCATATGACAAAGTCATATAAGGCTTTGGTGATGAAGACAAGAGGACTGAACTTCAAGTACAAGTCAATAAATTCTATCAAAAGAGACAACACAGAAGACGACCATTTTAAAGACAGCATGGTTGAACACATATTCTGGAGTCCATGAAAAGCATCGGAAAGGGGAACTGAAACTGGTTTTAGTTAAGAGACAAATACACAAGCAAGGGTTTCAGTTGTAGGAACAAAAAAGTATGGAACACAAGTAAAAGCCAACTGAGTACTTGATGACAACCCTTAGAGCCCCACACTGGCTTCCTACCTGCTTCAAAGCACTGTTCAGTGTGTTAAGTTTGACCTCTGACATGGTCTGAGAGTTGGCCTTTCCTCAGTGATAGTCCTATCTGTAGAGATATTTTAGCTCATAGACAGCCAAAAGGCAATGAAATGGAAAAGTCAGAAAACTAGAGTTATTTCATTAGTTTGTGAATTTAATTACATATCCTATTGTTTACTAATCTTTTGTCACATATTCTGGTGCTTTAAAAATTGGAAAACAAAATTCACTGAGGTAATTTACAGGAATCTCTTTATTTGAACTTAGGATATAACCCATAGTAATTATGAGCAGTGTGTGGCAATATTTTCACTATTTAGATAGGAAGTGAAAAATACCAAACATCTAAAATTGCATTAGGGATTTGTGCAAACAGAAGGTAATTACACAAAGTGGACTTTGGCCAAGACTCTCAGAATATGAAGCGATCTCAGAACCCTGTGGAAATTACCATGGGATCTTTAATGATAAGTGGGCTAAATCTTTGTTTAAATTGTCCTAAAAAATATGCCTTCTCTAACAGCACATTGTCCCTTTGCTACACGAATTGACAGCCCCATCATATTGCAAAATTAGATGGCATGTCCAACACTACAGCATACAAGTGGAAAAACAAACAAACAAAACAACCAAAAAACAAAGCAGTCATTTAAAAAATAGACCAGGCATAGACATCTCAAGTGTTTCACATGCACAGAATTATTTGCTTCCCCCTCTGTTTAATTTATTTCAGATTAGTAAGAGATCCCTTATTTTAGGTCAGTGCTATGACAATGGAAGCATGCCAATGTAACCTTCATTTTCTTAATTAGCATTTAACAAGAAGTTTGTCCTCCTCTAGAAATATTTCCTTCCATAAGGAAGGATAACCTTGAACAGAAGACAAAACTAAGCCAAGGAGAGGAGAAAAATGAAACTGAAGCTCCTGATATATTTACATGCCTTTAAAATATATTTATTTACATACCCTTAAAATGTAAATAAAATAGATCTGAGTAAAAAAATGACTTCATCTCCCAGAAGCAAGCACAGCACTGTATCTGTATTCATAACTACTCCAGGGAAACCAACCACAAAGAAAGTCCCTCTTTTACACATGCTTCCTACCATGGACCATGTGCTCATGTAACTCATTGTTTACCTAGTCTGGAAACAAAAATGCCATGAAAAAGCAATCACAAGGCAGATGGCTGGTGTCACTAATCTGATCCTGTTTCTTCCAAGTAAATCTATCCTACAGCAGTGATGCCCCAAATAATCCACCATTCCTATAATACTTAGATTTGCATATTTAGGTTAGAAATGCCCGGCATCACTGGATTAAGATTTTCCTCCAGTAAAACAATGTTTTGTCATAAACTCTACTCCAGGGACCATGCTGATTCTTAAACCAGACGTGTCCACACACTGAAAACTTGAGTGGAAGCATGCTCGCAAAACATTCTTAACGCACGCTCACCTCTATAGCTGAAATGCGTTTGGAAGCTTCCTTTTACTCTACTCACACCCCACTGTAGAGAGTGACAAATGCAAAGATTCTCTCTGTAGCCGCCCCCATGATAACAGATGACAAGATGCAGCACAAGCTTCATCTCTTGCTAATTAAACGAATCAATTAAGAGACTATTGTTGCAACTGTGTAACTGCTGTTCTATAGTGGCAATAACAACCCCACGGGGAGGTCTTTTACTACATTAAAATGCTGTCCTCCACAACTCCATTTGATATTATTAGAAACAGTTATTTGCGTCTTGCTGTCATATTAGTAGCAAAGGCAAATTATGGAAATACGCAGACCAGAATGGTCCCAGTATGAGATCAGGTTTGGTTTTCAGCCTCCAAGGGAACAATTGCTGAAATTCCAAAGTTCCCTAAAGTTCTTTAATGGAACTGATAAATCTATCAGCACAGCATCCATTTAGATTCTAGGTAAGGGTCACATATTTGCATACTTTCCTGCTAAGCTGATACAATTCAACTAGATAAATTATCATATTAAGTTTACCCTCCTGAGTTAAACTGATGGAGTTCAAAATTGTTTTCGATGGTTGTCATTAATCGCTGTTACATCCTAAATGCTCACTTTGAAATCTAATTGTGCTGGTGTACCAAGGGTCATATTAATAGCATTTTTAATGTTAAATCTTTGTAAAACATGTTTATTTTACTGATATTACCACTGAAGCCTAGAAGACTAATGAGGAACAAAGTATATTTATTATCAATAAAAACTTCATTTAAAATTTACGTTCAGAGACTTAAATTAGCTTCTCTAACTTCATCATGCCTTTGTTTCATTAAGATTCCTGGTTAAGCTTCAAAGCCATATAAATTAATACCTCCTAAACAGTTCTTGGCTACATGTCAAAGTTGCAGCCATCAAAAAGCTGTTTAAAAACATGGGCTACACCTACGTTTATTACTTGGCAGTAGACATCATGTTCAGAAGAAAACACTAGACCTTCACTATGAGGTAACAGTCTTGATATAGTTAAAAAAACCCAAACCAATATTTCTTTGGCCAAAGAAAGCAACTAATAATTACTATAACACTGGTAAATCTTAGTCTACCAAAGGAAATCACTTGAGTTATCTTTGCGTAACCTGTCCACTTGTGTTCTGAGAAGTAATAGACTAACCAACCAAGTTCAGTCAGAACTCCTTAAAGCATTACTGAGCTCAATAAGAAGGAAACTTGTCAAATGAAGTATGGAAAAATCAGAAATCCTTATTTTTCCATTTGCTTATTTCCAAGGGATAAGGAGCATAATTTATTATAAGCAAAGACTACTACACTACAAATAGCAGACGCACTGCAAAATTCACCAACGTTAAGGATGTTCATGGGAATTCTGACCTGCTTATGATATTATCTCACTTTTTTCCTCTGCAAATTAAAACTTTAATTAAAAACAGAGGAAACAGCCAAGATTAAAAATGAATAAAAAGCAAAACATTAGAATCTAAATGTCTAAATTAGAACCTAAATACCCATTTCCAGTCCAGTCTTGTAAGAAAGCAAGGCTTTCTGCCTCTCAATCACCATCCCCAACTCATTCCATCTAATAATCCCATTTGTGCGCATGCGTGTGCACACACACACACACACACTATTTTAACCTGCTGATCGATTTCAACTAAATTTGAAGAAAAAGGTAGGTAAATCCAACTACCTATAAGTACTGTAGGAACCATAGCCACCTTTCCACAAATCTTCTAAAGAGCACTGGCTGTGCCAAGGAAACAGGAGACCTAAATCCATACTCCAGCTGAGGGAAGTTTGGCAGCAGCCAGTTGGCCATGAAGCATGTTCACACTGGCCATCCAGCAAGCATATATGCAGGTTCAGCTTCACCTTGACACCACCACCTCTTGCTCAGCAGGTCTCAGGCAAAGACTACAAGATGTTGTTCTGTGGAAACCTGTAGCAGTTCTAGATTCTTTTAAGTCATAGAAGCAAAATTCAGAAAGAACTCCAAGTGCTTTCTTGTTTCTCTTTCCAAAGGAACCCTAAGCAAGATGCCCAAAATAATTTAAGTGATTTAGGACGTGGCTTTTGGTAAGACCAGTATTTCTAAATCTCTCAGGTGCTTTTGACTTTGTCCCCAGTGGACAACTTTAATATATTCACAGTACCTTCTGCTTTAAAACATACAAATACATAACAGAATTGAGAACAGCATATGTAGCTGTGGGAGTGTACCTGATTGCCCACATCATGTTAGCTGGAGCAATTCTCACTGCCAAGTCCTAATGATGGGCCAAAGTATCACTATTTTCACAAGTGAAATCCTTGTTACATGAATTACCCACTTTCTGCAGAATACTGCAGCAGCTTGTAGCCAGTCTCAGGATTCTCACTGCCCATGTTGAAAAGGGACTTGCAGAAGTTAATGCTTCCAGAAGCAACTGCACGTTTTTTCCCAGTGACACCTTCTGCACTACTGAAATGCCACTGATGATAGCTCCACTACTAGAATCACTGTAGTTCACAGTGTCTCTGAAACTGGGTGAAAAGAAAAAATTCTATACAACAGTAGAATTCCGTTTAGATCAGCAGGGACCCTAATCTTAAGGCTTGTGAAAAGGAAGAGTAAAAAAAAAACATTTTAAAAAAAGACATCAGCTTGCAAAATAAACACCTACTGGACTACATTTGTTTTCTTGTGGTTAATACTCTACATATTCCAATAAATACAACCTTTGTAACCTCTGCAGGTTTTCAACCAATGCTTCAAAGTCTGCATAAATCTTCAGTATCTAGTTTCAGAAGTGTCACATAGAGAAAGAAAAGCAGAAAGAAAGAAAACCTGTTAAGAACTGCAATGATTTGTAAGGGTGAAAGAAGCAGGTTGTTAAACATTTGTCAATGTGAGCTATATCAGACTCATACAGTCAAAGCTTCCATCTTTATTGCTATTTAATTGGTCTTTGTAAGAATGCAGGGAGAAAGAAAAAAGGAAGCTGTCTGGAAGCTGATGAGGTTATATACAGACTGAAAAGTTCCTGGACAATCTGTAAGCCTCAGTAATGGGGCCAAAATTTGGAATTTTGCTGTTGAAGCAAAAGCAGACAAGTCATGGCAGGAGGGAGCAGAAAGGGGAATCAGCTGTGAGACATAAAGTTAGTATACTGATTTGTAGCTCCTAGGATTATGTTCGATACGTAAATAATGACTATGCAATAAGCCAGGAAGCAAAGACAAAGATTTAGTGCAATGCCTCTATGTAAAGCTCTCCATTTCTGACCAACTTCATGAACAACATACATAACCAATAACCCTGACTGTGTATGAAACATCCTTTTGCCAATCTATCTGGAAGTAGTTCAAGAACAATCCAAAAGTCATTGAGTGATCACTACTGTACTAGAACATATGTCAACTATGCTAAAAATCATGGCCAAGGCTTGACAGAGACTAGTTTTCCTAAATCCAGTCTTCTCAACCTGTAGTTTGCAGATCTGGTCATGGCAGTGGGTCTCTGGACTATTTTAAATGGGTCTGCAAAAAGGCTGAAGAACAGCAAGCATAGCATTGATAGGCTAATAGAAATCATAACAGAGCATAAGCCTCCACAGCAAAACTTCAAATGTTTTGTAAATCAAAGGTGGCAAAAAGCACTCCATCAGGGAAGAGACTGAAGCAATGGCAAAACCTCCAGTGAGAAGGCTGAACCAAGGAAACAGTGCTAGGAAACTCAGAAGCACCTAAAGGTGGCTTGATTCTTAGACCAGAGCAATTCCACTCTTTTCCACGTGGTTTCCTATATTGTGATCACCACTGAAGGAACGTTGTCGAGTAACATACTGAGCAACATGACTAACATGTATGTTCCCTCATCCTTCCCCAGATGAAAGAAGTAGCTGTTTTTCTCTGTATTGCTGCTCTGATGTTAGAGAAGATCAAAGAAGTGGCACAAATGATAAGCAGATGTCCTGGTTTAACCAGGATAGTGTTAAGTTTCCCCAGCAGTGGGGGGGGGAGCTCTAGCCGGCTTATTCAGATACCATGCGGATGTCACATCCTGGCGCGGGAGCGCGGGGAGCATGGTTTTATACATCTGGTCCTCTCACTGCTGTATTGGTAGATATACTTTGCTCTCTTCATTGTTATCACTGTTATTCTTATTGTTACTGTTTGTTGTGTTGCTGTTGCTCTGTTGTATTAAACCTCTCCTTATCGCAGTCTCGGGGCTTTGTATTTCACTCCCTTTGTGGGGGAGGGGCAGCAGCCGCGTGGTCTCAGACCCCGGCAGGGGCTAAACCACCACAGCAGAGGACAGTGAAATTTTCCACTGTGGCTGAGGACTCTTCACTGTCTGGGACTGTCTCTTTTGAGGAAAGTGCTCCACCAGGCCAGCAGAGCATCACTCTCAAGCATGGCCTGCAGCCTAAAGCTGACAATGACATTATGGATGCGATGGAGCCAGGCCACTATCTGAGCATACAGACAGTATTTCTTTATTCAAAATTCTACAGAGGCCATTACACAGTCTAGAATAAGTTTATTGTTTCTATAATAATCTGTAGTTCTCTATATACTTGCAGCTGAGCTGCCTGTCCAGATGTATTTCATTGCTGAAATCCAGCTGACAGAGGCATGAATAACCAGCAATGATTGGGGCCATCAGTGGGCCAGCAAAAAACATTCCTCTCACATAAGAGAACAGAAAGTGGAACAAAGAGACAAGACAGAAACTAGAGGCTAACTAGAAAAAGAAGTATGAAGGGTAGACCTTGATCCTCTAAATAGACTACTCAAACATACGGGCTTTTGAACTGCAGAGGCTGAAGCAGAAGCTCTGTGCTTCTGTCTACAGAACAAGTATTATGAGGAGCAGCTAAGGGAACTGGGGTTGCTTAGCCTGGAGAAAAGGAGGCTGAGGGGAGACCTCCTTGCTCTCTACAACTACCTGAAAGGAGGTTGTAGTAAGGTGGGTGTTGGTCTCTTCTCCCAATTAACAAGTGATAGGACAAGAGGAAATGGCCTCAAGTTGCAGCAGGGGAGGGTTAGATTGGATATTAGGAAAAAATTCTTCACCAAAAGGTTTGTCAAGCATTGGGACAGGCTGCCCAGGGAAGTGGTTGAATCACCATCCCTGGAGGTATTTAAAAGATGTGCACTTGTGGTGCTTAGGGACATGGTTCAGTGGTGGACTTGGCAGTGTTAGGTTTACAGTTAGACTCGATGATCTTAAAGGTCTTTTCCAACCTAAAATGATTCTGTGATTCTATGTTTGTTACAAACCTACTTCTGTGAGCTGCCTACACAGAGGAGACAACCCATAAATGACCGCCTCCTTGTTTCCTGGTACTCTTGCTTTCGGGCATGGTTTTGGACATTAATCTGAGGCATGTATTATCTTCTTTTTTTTTGTACAACATATAGTACAAAAAGGTTCCTTGGTGTTACAGTAATGCTATTAATAAATACATTATTTGAATAATTCTAGCATAAAGCATCAGAATAGCAGGACTCCATCAGCACATGATACCTACTCACATTCAGAGAGGAAAAATAAGTAAACACTCATGTAAAATCTCAATTACAGCAATAACCCATAATCTGCTCTGAAATAACTGAATCAGGACTCAAAATGTTATCATCCCAAGAAAGTGAAACCAAATCAGTTGTCAAGCATGCGTAGCTTCCTACTCAACAACTATTTCTTACAGCTAAAAGTTGCTTGCTCCTCAGGCAGAAACATCCCTGTACATCCTCTGTTAGCATGAGATCTATATCAGATCTGAGACTCATAACCCTCTGCCAAAAAAACAATTTGAAGAAAACAAGTTATCTAATGCCACTACAATATAAAGAGAAATGTTCAAGTACCAAAGAATTTCTACTCATGATCAGAAACAAATAAAAATATTATTACAAATCTATGTAGATCCCCGAATGATGCTAACAGTGGGCACTCAAGGCTATGATTTCACTGGGGAAAGCAACATTATTTTTCCTGTTCTCCTCTCAAATAACAGAAATATGCTGCTACACTAACAGAAACATTTGTCTTACTGTCCACATGTTTACCATATGTTACACAGCAGAATTCATATTAAACTGTTGCTTTTCTGCTGCAATGTAGCTTTCTCTGCCCTCCATCTAGCTAACCGGGACAGCAAGGATGTTTCTAATAAAGCAGCATACCTTTCACTTTTCCTCAGTGTCAGCTGGCTTCCTGAAGCAGGGGCTTGTGTTTTATCAGAAAACAGTAGCAGAATTGTTTCTACTGTCCAATGTCAAAAAATCAAGTGAAGCCATTTATTGAAGCTGATGTCCTCCTGACAGGCCAGGGAGCTGTGCTCCTGATCAGCTGGTTCTAAAAATATGTTCTGATGGACAGGTCAGCAGTGTGTACACTCAGTAGCACCACACTGCCTGCCACCACTGAAGTGCCATCAACATTTGTCCCTTGTCAAAAGTAACACAGAATGCTCAAAGCTATCATCCCTAACGTTTTCTACTATGAAGAAAAAGAGCAGAGCAATACTTTCACAAGCTGTTTATTACATTGATAACAATACATTATAATAATAATGAGCAATCAGGAGTTTCTTGCTGCTAAATACTCCTTTCAAACCCTTATTATCTTGACTGCACTTCTATGTTAGCAAAGGTTTAGTAAGAGATATGTAATGGTGAGCCCAAAACATATTTCTAGGACCTTCATTAAGATGATACTCTTTTCTCTGGACATATGTGTGTGTGTACACATACACATGCAGATACACACATATAGACTCTGTAGCTATAGGTGTAGGCAATTTGTAAGGCATATCACTGTAAGGAAAACCCACCCTTCCCCTCCATTACCTAAAATGAGTGTATTAAGTTGAAATCACAAGAGTACAAGGATGTTAAAGGAGCGAAGGACAAATTAAATAAAGGGACTTAGGGAGAAGAGAAGGACAGTAGGCTAGAGGAACTGATAGGAACACAGGTGCAGACTCTAGCTTCAATTCTGTGGAAAAACTGGTACTGGAGCAAACCCTGGGAAGACAACTTCATTACTGCTTCTCCACCCTGTTCTGAGAAGTTCTCTCTCCGGTTTTGATCAGCAAGATATGTGCATAATTTATATTAAATAAAAAATCATGGATAGAGTACTACAGGCTTTTCTGTTTAGACCTCTTGAGAATTTTAGCTGTAATCACATACTTGATTTCCCAAAATAACTATGATCCAATAAACACACAGGAGCTAGTCAGTAACATCTCGTATGTATTACAATCCATTACCTGTTTCATCATCAATTTTTCAAAGCTAAAAGCACATCAGTACTGTACCCTCTTTTGTCTTCTTTTGCTGTTGCACAAGGCCCAGCACAAGAGTTCTAGTCTGTGAGACTCTGGAGCACTTCTAACACATGAATACAAAATGTTTTCATATCTAACTTAACAAATTTAATTTTTAATGCCACTAAATACACACTTAATCAGAATTTTCTCTGTTACAGCACCCACTTACAGGGGATCAATTAAAATCTTTTCAGTATTTTCTTATCAAGTTGCATCTGTGTTTATATCTTATCTACTTGGAGTAATTATTTTCTTCTCACACAAAGACTATCAGTCAGCTAGCAGCAATCTCACATATGCAGGATGCAACTCCAGAGTTGAAGCATCATTACAAACACAACAGTGCAGAACAAAATTTTTATTTTATGTCTTATTTGTAACTGCTGCTCTGCTTGATACTGAATAAGACAAATAAATATACATGCGTATATAAAGATATATTTATAGAAGCAAAAAAATCAGGGGCACTTTTCACCTCTAAAAAACAACATGCAAATCTACAGGTATTCTTGTATACCTCCCAAAAAATGGCTTCATAGGACTTGTAGAAGAACTAACCACAAATAAGTAGAATGAAAGCATTATCATATGCAATCTTAATTTACTTCTGTTCAAAACATATAGTGCACAGAGTTGTTCGGACTGAATTCTAAAGAGAACATTTCATTCCTAGACTTTTCACGGTTAATGTCACTACAGGGAAACCTGTTGGCAGCAATCAGGACAACTTATTTTAGAGGATACTTCAATGTCGTTTCATTTTCAGAACTATTTTAAGCTGCATAAGGAACTTGGAAAAATTCAATGATTGCATTTTAATCATGCAAATCATAGAACTGGAAGCTGCTTCAATCACATATATGTTTATAAGCATCCATCACCTAACACAAAACTAGTCTCTATATTATACATGACTGCTCCAGATAACAGCAGATGAAAAAAAATCTACTTTATTAAGTAAATTCTGTCTAATGGTATAAAATCTGATTAGGATTTTAAGCATACTTCTCTCCAGCAACCAAAATCTTCGAGAACTACAGAGCTACCACATTTGGTTGGAGTGAGAAAAGGACATAACACTTTGCATTACTAAACAGTCTTTTCATAAGACAGTTACTGACTCACCTCTGGGATGTGAGGGTACACGGTACGGTGAAGCAACAGAGATCAGAAAGTTGAGGTGGTGGGGAAGAGTGGGTTTGATCCTGATGTAGATCAAACCTCAGTATGTTGCAATAAGCTTACAAGTCTACAACCAGTTACTCTTAAAGCCCTTGTAAATGAAACACAGACAGGTTTGAATCAGTTGAAATGTGGAATGAAGATACCGTGCACCATGCCTTGGAAGTGAGCTTCAGAAATCTGCCTAAATTCACCTGTTAAGCTCAGAATATTTACACATAATACAAGCATAAATGTGCTGCCAGTGTAATTTACTTATTTTTTGTTTACATCATATTCTTCTACCAAAAACTCTTGACAACAGTTATACATACTTACCACTGTGCCTAGAAACTGAATGTTTGTATCTCCAGAGGCATTCCGAGAAAGCCGCTGAAAAAAAGGATGCAAAAAACGATTAGAAGTGTCTCCAGAATGTAAAATCATTCCATTTTATGTGTGTCACATCACTGTAATCAAAACTGAGTACACAGATCTATACATAAACCAGATAAAACCATTTCCTTCAACAGTTTCAGTACTAGAAGTCTAATTCGTATTGCAGCTCAGATTATGGTTTTGTTTCAGTCAACTCAATAAAATCTATTTTTGAAGAACAATGAAAACAAATATGGCCAAGTACAACACAGAAAAACCTTGGGCTTGCAGAAAGATGAATGTCATGAATAATGAGGCTTCTGCCCTCTCTAAACATCTGTGATTCTGTATTCCTGTTACTCACATTTAGTATTATCTTCATTCTCTCCTAATGAGAGACATTTTATTTTTTTTTTTTAAATGCAAACCTCCAATGATGCTACTTTGAAAACAGAAAAAAAAGAAAGACCTTATGAAATGTCTGGTCACCTACTGTGGTTCAGGAGTTGATTGAAGTTATTAAACAGCCTTCAAATATTACATTGTCAGTAAGCCACAAGATAATGCGAAAGAAAATATGTTATTGATTTAACACAGTATTATCCATAATCTAAATATGCAAACCACAAATAATTCTTTCTTCTTGTGAATTGTGTCCTCCTTCAATATGAAAAGTTTTTTCTCTCTTTTTCTTCCTGCTGTTAAATTACAGCACATACAGACCCAAAATCAGGGCCCTAGTCACGGAACACAGCCCTAACACTTACATGATGACAGGCGTCCATACAAATACAGAAGCACAGATTTGAGAAAGTGAATATAAATTTCAAAGAGCTGCACGGAGATCTTCAGCATTTTAAAGACAATGAATCCCAGGAACAGGGCTACAAATCATCTTGAGATATCTTCTAGTCTAGTACCCCCAGCAGAATCAAAACACACCTGTGTCACTCCCGAACAATGTGTGTCTAATCCATTCTTAAAATCTTTCAATTGCAGAGATTTCACAGTCTCCCTAAGTAATTTATCTCAGTGTTCAGCAACCTTGTCATTAGGAAGTTTTTCCTAATATCTGAGTAAAATAAACCTTACTGCAACTGCAGCACATTAACTCTCCTCTTTTTCATCAGACAGGAAATACAGATTATTCTCTTTACCTACACGTATGTGAAGAGCCATTACCATGGCTCCCTTTAGTCTTGTCTTCTCTAGACTAAGTGAGAAAGTTTCATACAACAATAGCTAGATATCCCTCAAAACAATTTTAATAGCGATAAATTAAATCCTGGTCCCTTTTCAATAATGGTGCATGTTCCTCAGCTACACTTTATGAAGTAATAATTACTACAGCCCAAATATGCTTATTTTTTGACTTAACAGGTCACACACTGACATTGCAATCTGTACAATCATATGAAAACAAAGGATGATGTGCCAAAGCCTGACATATTTCAACAATAATGATTAATGGAATGGAAAATATGGGAAATAAAATTTCATACAAAACCTGACGTTTACTTTTATAAAGGAAACAGGAATATACACTTTTCCCACAGTCTAGGATAAACACAATCAGGTTTTGGAAACCACAAAGAAGAACAAAGTACCGGCTGCCTACAATGAATGAACCACATGCCAAAACAAACAAGTCCCAACCACTTGATAAGCTGTCAGAAAATGGCAAGCCGAAAAAAATTAAAGGATTTAATTTCTTTTTTTCCTGGAATGCCCTCCACCCTCGTTAGAGTTCTGTCACTTATTGTGCTACCCTTTTGTCCGCTTTCAAGGGTCATTAGAGACCTTTTCATGTCCTAATAAAAATTCCATTTTTTTGGCTAATCTCCCTGTCACACAGAAAAACACAACTTAAAAAACAAAACAAAACACACATACACAAAAAAAAAGAAAAATAGAGCCCTTTTGTCATTTTCTTTAAAGGCTTTCAAAGTAAAGCCAGGTATTCTTGACCACTTGACTTATTTTTCACAAATGAAAACCAAATCATTAAAGTATTTCCTCACACAGATTCTCTTTACTCACAATCAAATAAGCTAGCATAGCAATAACCAAGCCCTTTCAAAAATAATTTAATAACCAATTTAATAAGGCCAAATATATATGCATATCAAGAAGCCACCTACTAAAGCCATAGTCTCAATACAAGACAAAAGACACAAGCAGCTTTTTCCTGCTCTGATGCTGTTGAAGTGTACTGGTATCACAGTATAGTAAATCTTCACTTCTACTGTTTGGTGTGTCCAAAATACATTCAGTCATTGACTGCGTTAACAGTCAGTCACTAAAATCCATCTCTTAAATTAACAGCTGGGGGGGGGGGGGCGGGGGGGGGCGGAATAATGGGGAAGATGAGGAAAATATTTAACAAACACAGGAGAAAAAAACTCCTCTTCTGGGTATATTTCAAAAAAACAAAAACAAGAAAGAAAGGTAGAGAAATTCTCCAAGTCACAAAACATATGTTACATCAAGACCAAAAAGAGAACTGCCAGGCTTTTGAGAACCATGTTACAAAAGAAGTCAGCACATTATCATAATTAATGTTTCAAATTACAGTTGTAAATAAATTTCAGCTGTTAGATGTGATTAGATTTTTTGAAGCATATTGAAAGGAGTTATTTCTGTTCCACTGGTGGGCTTGTGTTTCTGGGATTTGTAAATGTAATTGATGTTTTCAAGAAAATGAAAGGACATGGTTAACAATTATTCTTTTATTTTCCACCTCTTTAGAAAAAGGACCGGTCTCCAATTTCTCTTGTAAAGTTAGATATTTACATATTCTATACCTCATAATAGATGGTTTCATATTGCATGTGATAGCAGGAAAGTAATCAAATAGAAGTAACAAAAGAGAATAGCTAATTATATGCATTGACATTGTTTTCCTAATAAATTGCAAATTATTTACAAGGAGGTTTACACCGAAAAGCAAGGAAGGTCTACCATTTGAACAAAGACAAAACAGCACTGCATGTTTACCTGCCAATGCAGTAAGATTACATTGTTGGCATCAATTACATGATCCTAGACATAACCAGTGCTCTTCGGTTGATTCAACTGATAAACTTAATTAGCTTGAGTTAAAAGTATCATTTTTTTCCTTATGAGAAAGTAACAGGCTAAATCAAATCTGAAAAATAAAATATCACAACTTCAAAAAATCCATCTGCAGGCTCAAAGCTGTCAAAACGGATGTGTTACATAAACATTATATGTATTTTTACACAGGTTACAGTATGCTATACTGCATATGCTACGTATATGCAAACAAAATGCTTATGTACGCATGTAAAAATAGACAAGTGTATATAATCACACAAAATATGTTTGATTTTTCTCCTCTATCTTAAGTGTATGCTATACCACAGTCATTTCACAAACAATCATTTTAATCTGTAAATCCCAGTAAATTACCAGAGGTTAGTGTGATATGACTTTAAATTCTTCTGCTTTGCCATAGGAAATTATTTCCACTTAGTTGGGTATCAATGATCTATTCATTGTAAGAGATGCAGTAGGATTACAATCAGCTTTGCATTAAGCCTGCAGTGGATGAGCACTTGCAGATAAAAATGATAACAACCTTTACACAAAGAAGGATAAAGAAGCTCAGCCAAACATAAAATATATATTATTGAAAGAGAGTCTAAACTGACATAGACATTATTAGACAACAACAAGATCTCAGAGTATTTTCCACAAATCTTCTGGTATCTTGGGCTCTCCAAACTACTGGAGGGGAGCAGCTGCAGGGAAGGAATGACACCAAAACAAAGAAACTCCAACAGACCAAAAGCAATTTTTTTGCTTTTCTTACAAATGAAAAAGTAACGCGTCAAGTGAAAATGAATGTGAACTGGCTAACGAAATCATATATATAAGTTTCTCAAACACATTTATCTTGAGCTACTATATATCACCTTTATTTGTTGAACGTAAAGCTGGAGACCATTTGTTACAGAAAATGTACAGATTGTCATTTGGCCAACATTTTTTGCAACTTTTTCAAACCATGGCATGTCTACATTAACAGTCTGACAACATGTATCAGACTATACAGAACAAAAAAAATAACAAGCCCAGAAAACCTATAGATATAGATAAAATTTTGAGTGAAACATTGGTTTCCCAGCATAGTGCTGTTTTTCAGAATGCAGAAGTTCTTGCAGCCCCTATTGCTTTACTTCAACTGCTCACTACTAGAAATTCTGAACATCTTATGCCATGAATGACAAATGGAGGATGCTATCCACTTTTTGGCCAGTATTTATAAATATTTGAAAATTCAACTTAGCAAATTACAGGCCAGAATCACCTCCAGAATCACCTCCAGACAGGTTTAATTAGAAAAAAAAAAAATATTCCCACAACAGGGAAGTCAGGGCAAAACCCCACAGTATTTCACCTTGTAAAGTTATAGCAGAATCATCTGCTAGTACCTCATCTATGAGATTTTGTGTACATGAGGGCACTCAGACATCTGGAAAGCTCCATCATTCACTTATGTCACTCCCATCTTTGTAGTCCCATGGTTGAGGCAGAGAGGAGGAGAAAGCTGCAGAAGTAGCTGTGAAACTGTGAAGTCATCTTCTTGTCAAAATGGGAGGATTGGTTTGGCTTTATCAATCTCCTTTCCCCTCTCCTCCTAGAACCTTTGCAAAAAGCAGAACTTCCATTTCAGCACTCCCTTTCCACTGTGCAAAATCCCTGTCTAGTGATGTAAGCCCAAACTAGCAATGTCACCAAGCTTTCTTGTATGTTGGAGACTATCTACATTGCACTGTATGTTCAGACTCATGCAGCTTCACAAGACTTTTCACTTAGGGGATCACTTTACTTTTGTCACAATTTAGTGTTCACCAATGGTGGTGCCATCATTTCCTCCCCTTGGTGCATTAAAATACAGATGGAAACTTAGCCCAATTTGGTGCACTGCTCTACCCTTAGCCATTACCAGTTTTAGGTCACACTATAGTAAGTGAAACCTCAGTTAGCTGTTCTTCCTCAGGCATGTCCACATTCTCTAGGTTCTTACAAGGGTAGCAGTCACCCAGTGGGGAACAAGATCATCAAGTCCTGCTGCACATGAAGCATTTTAACATGTGAAAGATGTCTAAGACTGGCATAAATTGTACTACGCTGAAGTAGTCTTTCCCTTTAAAAAGAATCCTGCCAGGATGTGGAAATACTGGTCTCTCCCAGCACCTGTTGCAAGCTACCTCAGTCCTTTCTCAGGGACTAAATGGAATCCATTCCCAAACAGTACAAATCCAGATGTTAAACACAGCATGAATGGCTTTCAGGGCATCAATCCACACAAATAAAGGTGCAGGTGCAGTTTCTAAGAGGTTGAGGAACCATATTACTACTTTTAAAAGAACTGTTGTCTTAATGCCTAGGATTTAATTACAGTAGGTGGCTTAGGAATCTCTGTCCTCTCACGAACAGAAAATGGAAACACAGATCCTTCCCAATATTTCTTCAGGTGATACCCAATGTTAATGTCACTTGTTACTTCTTTTTGCCAAGCTTTAGGCATGCAAATATTTAATATTAATACCACTGCAGTATTGCTATTACATATACATAGAGTGCCTTTCAAGCATGCCCTGAGGTAGATAGGTGTTATAAAGCAGTGGATGAGAGGCTTTAGAACAAACAAATCAACCACCAAAAAACCCCCCACAGGAAAGACTGTTTATTTGGTGTTGGTAAAGAATGAACCTAAAGGACATTTACTCCATCACAACATTTCCAGCTATTTAAAATTATTTACAATAATGAAGAGTTTAGTTCTCCCTGTGAACTTATAAATGTTGCTGTTATGACATTAAATCACAAAATTTCTAAAAGTTTTAGAAACTTTACCCTTATTTTGACATGCCGTAATATGTTTTGCTCTTATAGGGAGACAGTGTACAAGTAATATGCTGCCATGTGATTCTAGATCTAATAATGTTTATGACTGCCCTGAGACATTCTTTGCAGGATCCATAGTCCTTTCTCACTCTTTGATGCCCCTGCTCTTCCTTCCCCTTTGCTCTCTGAATGTGTTACCATGTTCAAGAGAACCATTTCTTGTCTTTCAAGGTTGAGATATCACAAAACTACAGTGTCTGTCAACAACTGAATACAATGCTTTGGTCTTTGGACACATACAGAATCCTTATATTTATTCATCCTGAATATAGTCTATCATTAACATTTATAGTTCCTTTGGAAAAAAATATGGCATAGGATATGTGACAACTAACGCTATTTGATTAACCCCTTGAGTAGCACAGGATATAACTAATCCCATTAGGTTAAAGAAGGGGAGAAGTTTGTTGTTTGCAGATAGAGCTTTATTGTGGGAGACCTCTCTCTGAAAAGCGAACAATAAATTCCAGGGGGATTGATTGGGCAAAGCAGCTGATCACTCATTTCCTTCCCGGATGAGAAAAAAAAAAAATTATTTGTCATGAAAGAATCAGTAAGAGTGGTGGTGTGTGCTTTTTGCTTCTGCTGCTCAATTTAAAAAAAAAAAAAAGACAGTAGTAATCTGTAATTTCATGATCTTTTATCTCCTTGAGTTCTCCCCTTCCCTTCACACATTCTCCATTTGAACCATGGACAAGAGTGCAGAGTCAGCCTTCAGTTAAACTGATTTCACACGAATTGCAGATCATTCATGAGATTCAGGTACTTGCTATTTAAAGTAGACATTAATACAAATACTGGTATGCCAGTAGTACAATTACATTAATACAAATACTGGTATGACAGTAAAGGATATCTGATATTTTTAAAGGCTTCATGACTCAGGAGCTGGCCATACTGCTGTTGTATAGGCTATAAGTATACTCAGGATTCATTTTAAAAAGTAATAATTTTAACAATTTTGGCAAGCACCCATGTCAATGAAGCCATAATAGTAATGTTTGTTTTAATATGCGTCATTGACAATTACAGCAAACAGTACCAAAAAGGCCAGTTTTAGTAAACCTTCCCTTTCCCTACAACCTTTGGAAATAAAAGAAGTCTCAGTCCTTCCTTAGATCACCCGTGATCAAATAATGAAACCTAAGTGGCACAATTACTAGTTCTCTTGTACAGAATCTCACAAACTCAACAAGTTAAATTATTTAATAATTATCTATAGCAGATCACTCAGGTCTTTCCAAGTACACCTAGAAGATATGCATTGAATCATGCATGCTGATGACATTTCAGAATTTCTTCTAACTATGACTCTTCTCTGCTTCTGTGTCTGATCCTTTAGGAAGGATCCACCCACACACACAACAGCAGCTACATTTTTTGCCAAGGGTGACACCAGGACATCAATATCTGTGCTCTAGAACGCTGCACAGCTTCAAAGTTTCTTGGCAAGTTCTCCTTGCCAAGAGTTTATCTTTCTTTCCTTGTCCACCCCAGCTGCTACCAACCAGAAGTGATAATTCAGTAAGAACATCAGCTCCGTGTTTGCTTTTGGTTAAAAAAGCCAAAGGAAATATTTGAAATTAGTAACGAGAACAGATAACAAATCAGTGAACACTATTAAGTTATGGTACTACAAAGTCAAGGTTTTGCCCATGCTTTTAACACTGAGCACAGTTCTAGTCCTCACAGCTCAGAATGGAGATAACAGAAATGGAAGATGTTCAGAGAGCCACACAAAGACGGGCTTCTCTGCAAGGAACAACTCTGCAGCACTGAAAAGAGGCAACTGAGTGAGGGTGAGGATACAAGCAGCATGGACACAGAGGGTAGGGATCAACTGCTCATGGTCTCTTCCAATACAGGGAGTAGGAGGAATTCAAATAAAGCTAAAGGACACTGCCACAGCAATTATTAGGCAATGATCAACCTGCAATAAGCAACTTGCCAAAATCTATCATTCTCTGTGCAACTGCAGGGAAAAAATTAACAACAATAACAGTGCCCTGACCAACACATATTAATACTTTCCAAAAAAATTTAAAAGCCTGAAACACAGCAAGGCATATTTGTCTTTTTGTATTTGTCTTTTACCAGGGATATTTGAGAGCTTGTTTGTACTTGTCTCAAATGCTAAGAGAGTGTCAAGTGAGGTGATAAATATCAGTTTCTCTGTATTATATCCACTGATCATTTCTGGAGTTTCAAGGCCGAGCTCCATTTTGTCAGATGACTGTGGCTGGATGAGAAAACAGGAAAACACAAGTAGCCCGTGTTTCTATACTGCTAAATAAAGGAGGCCATGGACTGACGCCTGGTCCCAAAGCCAAGTGGCAATGACTGTATCAGTCCCACTGCTTAGGTCTATACAGCATGGCATAAACCTGTACCAGATTTGTCTCGGTCAGCCACAACTGGAACAGACTGAAATAGCGCCAGTGAGAGATCTGCCAGGGAGAGATCTACCAGTTAATCAGTATGGGCCATCAGGAATTCAGTACTGGGGCTCACACTCTGGCTTTTCTTTACCCAACAGTACAGCTATTTGGATAGAGCATATCCAAATGTCTGCCCCTGTTTGCAAATCATTGTGTGTCCCTCTTCTAGAGACAACCGAGCAAAAATAATTCTGAAATCATGGGGAAATGACAACAGCAGAGCGTGTGCAGGAATTGCACAGCACTAAAGAATAGACTGTCGAGCAGTCTTAATGTACACCACTCACTAAAGCTCCCCAAAATCATTTCCAGAGTTTAAGAAAATGAGTGTGCTGAAGTAATGGTACTTTAGACATGAAACTTATATAATATACCATTATCACAGATTACATCTGAGATCTCAAAACAGTAAAAAAAAAATACATATAGGTAATTTTTCTAAAAAAAAAATATTTCACATATGTTTGAAAAAAGTCTCCATGGGGTTGAAGGAAATGAATACTTGGGCATAGGCTTTGTTCTCCTGTCAGACATTTCCCAGGAACAAAGGCTTCATAACCTACAGCATTTTCATTTTTTCTGTTATTATAGACCAAAATAATAATCAAAAGAAACATTGTATCAGAGAAGCACTTCAATTTGTCATATCCCAGAATGTAGAATACGCTCCTCCTGCTGCAACTGTTGAGGCAATAAATAAATGAAATGAAAAATAAGTGATGCCATCACTGAATTCCCTGTAACACTGTAAGAAGAGAAAACACCACTGATAAATCTTAATCTATTTCATTCACAATAACACTTGAGCTTGAGACTGATGATTTCAGCTTTACAGGATCATGTTCTTGTTTAGTAACTCCATTACTCTCTTAATTACACCTCGCTGTGACTGATAAAGACCTTTTTACCGTAGAGTTTTGGATGTCTAACAGTCACAGAAAAGTTAGGCTGCAAGGGACGTCTGGAAATCTACCTCTTCAAAGCAAGGCTAATGTCAAAGTAATATTGGGCTGCTCAGGACCTTGTCCAATTGAGTTTTGTCTATGTCCTACTGAGCTTCAGTTCAGCAGAGACCAATCCTCTGAAAGCCAGGAAATACAAAGAGAAGGCATCACCAGTGCCATTGTAAAATTGCTTTGCTGAAGCTGTCAAAAGTCACCAAGAGTTTACCAGGCTCCAGGCAGAATACCTGCACTACCTTTAGAGGTGAGAGGTTTCATTACAGCAAGCTAGCAGAGCTGTGAGACCAGCGTGGGTGGACAACACGCCAGCAGAAAGGCTGAGTGCATATGATACGAAGAAGAGCTACAAAAGTTTGGTAAAAGATGGTGACAAATAATTTATTCTGGCTCAGAATCCTTTTGCTATAGGGAACTGTCTGCAAGTAAATGGTATATATAAGGATGGGTTGCTGATGATGGGATCAATGAAAGCGGAGCATTTAACAGCACTAAGGAGTTGTAAAATTTGTCCATGTGGTGTTGCCATAGAGCAGCCTCAGAATTTGAATGGTTGGTGGAGTGGTTTTTGAGGACTTGCCCAAACACAAGCAGTGCCAAAGCAGAGAGGTTTTGAGGATCTCCTACATGCATTATTATCTTGGGCAACCTGCTCTCTCTGCAGATACCTGATCTTCCTGTCCAGTGTCCCAGTAGAAAACACCTCCTTGTATTAAGAACAGATTTGCAGTTAGGTTCAAGTCCCTCGCTGGACTCCATGGATTCAGTGATTTATCTTGAGGTCCCCTTAGATTCTGGTTCACATGAGGGAATAAAAGGAGATGTTCAGCTCTGTGGAAAAGGCAACTTATTCCTCCTTTCTCTCCTTCTACCTGCTCCCCAGTTCACATGCACAGGGAGAGAGAAGAGGTCATAGATGATGACTTCTGCAGGGACAGGGCTCACTGAAATCCAGCTTACTTGTACATGGGAGCAAAGAGAGTGATAAAAATGCCCACATTGTCCCAAAAAATGCCAGCTGCCTTTTTCGAACTGTTGTTACTTTCCAGTATACCATTCTGAACCACCATTCTCCCTTCCAGTTTCCACTGGAGTTCTTATGGTTCTTTTCCACAAGTCAACCAACCTCCTCTTTTCCACTCACTCATCACAAGACTCATTAAGAACCTCATTTATTTATTTATTTTTACTGTAAATATTGCCTGAAAGGCCATATGATATTCAAATCATGGTTTATATACAAATGTATTTTAAATATGTGTTTTCAATTAAATAACAGCCAATCCCTTCAGATCTGAATCCTCAAGAAGACATTGTAACCACATGCCTACAGTTATTTCTCTGATTTTCAGCAAAGCCGAGTCCAAATTCACAACACCTAGGTGTAACTCAGATTCTGAGCCACTAACATCTTTGAAAACAGGTAGGGAAAACCATTTTGGCAAAGTATTTCTGCACACAAAACTTTCATTTGCTTGGTGAGCAAAATCCTACACTTCACAATGCATTAAATTCAGCCTCCCAAATGAGAGGTAGAGTGTAGTCATAAGTGAAGAAAATGCCAAGAAACTGGGATTAGCCGAGGAACTATCAAAAAAACCAACAACAAAAAACCATGACGGAATCTGTGTACTTCAAGAAATGCTGTGGGGTCTGCCCACACTGAGACTGCAATCTCAGAAATCTCTTGTTCAAATGATCCCTAGTTTTCATCAGTTCATCACTTGTATAGCATCCTATGGATTTCACAGTAATCCAAAGCAGCACAAAGACTTCAGAGCCCTTATGCTGCAGCCAAATGGACCTGCAGTATACCCCAGGGTTCTGGTCCCTCTATCATCTGGGGACCTGGCCAGGCACTCTGCAGTGCCCATCTGCTGCACACAGATGGGCTTCTTCGCAAAGGAAACAAAAGCGGGAGGGAGGGGGCTGCCACACATCCTAGTTGTGCCCTGATATGCCCTAGACAGACTGTGACCAGGGCATATACCTCTCCTCAGGCACTCAGATGTATTCCCAGGTCCCATACTCTAGAAACAGTCTTAGAAAACATGGTTTTTAAACTCATAGGCCTTCTTAACTCTGTGGCAGAGTTGGCACTCTGCTTTGCTCTAATACACACTGAGCCTTTAGCAGAAGAGTGGAAATACAGAGGCATGCTTAATTACTTATTTTTAAATGTGCGACAGATATGCAACAATTTCAATGTCTAGACTATAATTTACATAAATACATTTTAAACCAAAACATTTTAAAATTATTTATTTCCTGCTTCTATGCTTAAGTGCTTTGCTGGATTGGGGCCAGACTGCAGGATCGAGCCGAAGGTGCATAAATCAAACCTTCAAAGAAATACAATGTTCACAAAGACTGTATATGGTTGAGCAAATTTAGAAGAATGAAACCAACTATGAAGAGAAATTAGATTGGCTGAA
This sequence comes from Strix aluco, assembly GCF_031877795.1. Classification (NCBI taxonomy): domain Eukaryota; kingdom Metazoa; phylum Chordata; class Aves; order Strigiformes; family Strigidae; genus Strix; species Strix aluco. Next base: position 78,076,161 of record NC_133932.1, read on the forward strand.
AATTAATAAAGCACAGCTGGAATTATTCGATTTATCCATATTTGTTGCTTAAATGGCTCTAGGGCTAAGTCTTGCTGAAAGAAGATACTTCAAGACTCAGGGGTCAATTGCTTTTGAAGACAAATTGACCTACAGAAATACACTTGTCTAATTTGGTTCTTGCAGTGGGGCAAGTCTACAGAAATATATAACCAAAAAACCAATTTAGATTCCAGTGAGTGGATATCAGAGGTCAAGTTTAAGGTTCCCATAAATTTACATAGATACACTAGAAGATTAATAACTTTTCAAGCTACTGGGTTTATTTGCTAAAAGCAAAGACTTATAGATAAAATCTGAGAAAGAAACAACATATGTGCTTATTCCACATTCTGTTGGATAGATACCACGCAGCCAGAGCTCATTGCTTGTTGCTGTGGCTAGCCCTGCAGTATTTCATACACTTTGGTCATACTCAGGGAGTGCAAGTAACACTATTGCTGGCTCAGCTCCTAGAAGAACGCATGTTCAGATCTCACGATCGTTAATTTTGAAACTAATTTTATGTGCCAGTTCAAATATGACACTTTTAGTTAACTGGTCTTACTACTATTAGTTATACTCCGAGATCTGTATCCAGCCATATAGTTATTATATAGTTTGCAGTGAGGCCTTCTGAATATGGTTATTCACTCTAAACATAATGCTTTTCTTCTAGACAGATTTTATATATTTATACATCAGTATTGTTTCCTATTCAAAATTAGGAGCATACTTTATAAAATAGCACCAAAATGGATGAGTATTAAAATATAAAAATACAGTTTTAAATAAAAAATTATTTTAGACATACACAAGCCCCAAAGCTGGCATTAGCCTTCCAATAAACCTAAAAACTTAACTCCAGAATTTACTTGGGCACATAATGAAAATTTCACTCTCAGTAAATACTAACCTTTAAATATACAGTATTTTTTATCTTCAAGTTGCAGTCTTTTAAATTCAGTCAAAGCAAAAATAATATTTCTAGATGGGTAATTTACCAGGAACGAAAATGAAGAAATAAATTTACACATTTCACTGTAAATTATCAGAACTCTGACCACTGTACCACTGATAAATGTCTAGGAAATAGACAATGTTGTACATAGAAAAATACTTTCAATAGCTCCAGAAGTTTTTTTTTTTTTTTCTCTTCCTTTCACTATTACCAGGATCAATAGATATTTATAAATAAATTATTTATCAACAAATATATAAATGCTGACTAGCAATACCTTCAGAAAATTTACAAGGCAGTTAAATGTTCACCCTTCTGTTTGGAGTTGGTTTCAAACACATTAGTGGTCAGAAGGAAAGAATATACACTAAAGAATAAATTAATCTTTTTAGTTCTCTTTTCTTAGAGCCACACAAGTTTGTGATGTTTTCTACTCAAATCATGAACTAGTATTTTACAAAAGTATATAAAAAGCCATGTTACATGGGAGATGCACTGTTCTGTGATTTTCAAACTGCAAAGGCCCAAAAGTGGAAAAATGACATGATTCAAATATGAGGAAGAGTGTCATTTTACTGGGTTTTGGTTGCGTTTAGGTTTTGGGTTTTTTTACAGTAATCCATTCTTTATTTCTTAAGTGATTAAGAAACTATACCTCCTATAGCCATTAAGCAAAATAAGCAACTTTTCTTTAAAGGAAAGATTTAAAACTCTAGATAAGTAGCTCTGAGACAAGTTCACTCTACTCTGGATGTATTCAAAGTAGAAAGATTATGTTATTTGCACAACATCACATAATTTTTATGATGCAGCAAGTTTAGACCCCATGTATCAGTATTATTTGTATACCCAAAGGCTTCTGGTTATCTCAGATCTACAACTGAAGGGTTGGTGAGTTTACCTGTATAGTCCTCTGAGTGCCATCAACGGTGACAGACAATAAGGGTGAAGCCAGGTTCCACTCGCCGGTCACGTTTAGTTTCATCCCATCAACTTCCACCTGTTGTGACACCAAACAAGGCTGTTACTATGAAGACAGACAGAAAACTGATCTCAAGTTCATTACTGCATACAAAGCAGCAACCATTTTAAAACAGATGGCTCCCAAACAACCTGTCATGTTTACTGCTTCTGCCATAAAAGACAAGGTCCAACAACAGAGTCTTCCAGCTATCTCTGGGGAGAGGTGAAGGACCTGTGAACAGCTGCCTCTGAGTAGCAAGGTTTCAAGTGATTTCCAGCAAGTAACAAACAGCCATCCAACTTTTAAACCTATCTGGACATGCTACATTTACTGCAATTAGACAAGTAATGCATATAAATTCCAGTGACACCTTGCAACCCACACAACAGGGCTTGCATATAATATTCTCTCCAAGGACCAAGGAAGAACTTTTCCTACGCTTCTAATGAAGGGTTTTGCATTGTTATCTTAATTAATATGAGGCAGTAATTAATTCTTCAGTGTTTTGCCTCAAAGTCTAGAAAAACTTTGCAAATTCTGTCATATTTTCTTCCAATATACAGCTGATCAGAGGAATACAATTTCTGACTTGAATGCCGATATGTTTATCCAGAAATAATTTTTTTTTAAAATCATCCCATAATCTTTACACAAAAATATTTCTAGGTGAAGAGCAAAAATTCTGAGTTCTGAAGAAAGTGTAGATCAGAGTAGCTGTAATGACACTTCTGCCATTCTTCTGTTGTATAATACTGTTTACAAACACACATCACACATTCAACACTAAGGGTCTCAGGAGAAGAGCTGGATTATGAAAAAAGTAAATTACTATACATGGACTAATATACTTAATTATTAATATTTGTGGCATTTTTTGAACACTCATCATGCTATCCAAGGTAGGTAAATATTATGTCAGTTATATATTTTACTATAAACAGAAGAAAAACCATGGTTGGCTGATTTCCTTCCTCTCTCAAAATCTCCAAAGTATTTTCAATCAGACCATATTGATAATGACACAAATATTGCATACATTCCCAGTAAACTAGAAGAAAATTACCGCATTTAAAATAAAAGCTGACCCCACATTTTGTGAAACAAAACTTATAAAGCCTACTCTTTTAGATCTCAGACTAATCATTATTTCATCTTATAATAAGAACAGGCAACTGTAATCTCAGTGTAACTTAAAAGAAATCCATAACAGAGAAGTGCAGAGCAGCAATGTCTAATTTGATAAATTTTTTTCAGTTAAGAAGAAAAAACTCAGGCTTAATAAACCCTCTAATTTATAGACTTTAGTTTAAAACACAAAACCTGTCTTTTAGTGATACAACCTACTCAATTTCTACAGGCTTTAACTATAAATAAAGTTACATGTAAAGAACATGAAGAAAAACAAGTAATTTATAATGGTTCACCAATAGGCCAGATTAGCTGGCATGCTTCAGGTACTTTACACTGCTTCAGTGATGCAAACCAGCCATAAACCTGGTTTGAGTTAAACCAGACCTGCAGCTGGTTTGCATTGCCAGAGCACTGCAAAGCAGCTGGAACACGCCAGTGAACCTAGCCTGCTCTCAGCAAACCTGAATCAGCAAATACTGTCTTTATTGAGAAAAGCAGAAACATCTGAAAAAGACTTTCCAAATGGAGAAAAGCAAATCCAGTGCTCTGTCTCATCTCTCTTTGATTACCAATTGAACTTTGGTAAGGCAATTATTTTAAAAGCTGTCTGTCACTATCGCTATAACCAAAGAAAGACTGTCTGCACTGGAGTCTGGGTCTGAAAACATCATTTACCATGTTTCTCCAGAGGAGGAGAGATGGTATAAAAGCATATCAGGCCACTGGCCACGAAAAAAACTTCAACCGTACACTGTTGCACTGTAGGATTTACATGTGGCCTCACAAAAAATCTGTAGCTGATATCTACAGTCCTACTGAATGGTGTTCCAGTGGCAAGATGCAAGTCAATACCTCCACAACAAACTCAATTTAATCATTAGCTCTTTTGTCACTGTACAGATGAACAGAAGAAAGGTAAACCAAGTGTGTCACAGAGCTAAATGACCTGTTTAAAATCCCTTGCAAGGGTCTACACAAGTCTAGCCATCATCAATTCCAGATTACATTAGTATCAAAAAATTTCTGGTGGAAATGACCCTGAAAGAAGAGATGCAAGCAGTCAGATGGTAGGTGTAAGCAAATCATGGCACTCTACGAACACTATGGTTGCTTATGTGCAATAGAAAGAACAGCAGACAGTATGTTGCCTCTTACTATGTTTTCCCTGTTCAAGAAAGAATAAAGGGCCAGGGTAGGGAGGAAGTGTTATTTGAACTAAAGCACAGCCCAGTAAACTGCAGCAGTCTTCTCACAGAACGGAGTTACAGACTCAGCTGCTTTCACCTGGGGCTCACCACAATATGTGCAACTGGGGAAGATGATGTGAAGCCACAAGGATCACAAGGAAGTTGGCTATCTCTGCTCCAATAGGTAGGATGACAAAGCCAGGAGGTCAAGCCATCAGAGAAAATGAACAAGGACTGAGGGTAAGAGATTTACCATGTAGTGAGCATGTTACTTTCACTACAAAGAAGAGGAAAGCAGAAAACCAAAAATCAGATGGTGGCTAAAATTAAACGACTGCTTTAACTAATAAAGCAAATCTTCCTTCTGCAGCTCAGCAGCCAACTGCCTAGCAAGGTTAGTTGGTGGAGGTAGAGGAATAGATAAGACGTTAGAAGAACCTGTCAGAAGTTTGCCTTTGCCTTCGTTCCTCCTCCAGCAACGGATATGATAACAGAACCTAACAAATACTGCAATAAAACCAGGGCCTTTTTGCTTTAGTCGGGGGGGGGGGGGGATATGAAGTGGGACACAGGGACGACTAATTAAGAGTTACATTGACTATTTCCTGTTTTATTTTGTTTCTGTGCTCATAAGACAGCCAGGAACAAATTATCACTCAATGGATACGAACAAATTATCACTCAATGGATACTAACACTTAAAGTGGGAGAAGAAATCACTCACGCGGTGAGCCACATTGTGTTTTACACCACAGCTATATAGTCTAACTTTATCATGAACTACTCAGGTTCCACGTGTATGCACGTGCGCGTATGCATGCATATACTCATGGTGTTGTGTTGCATGCGGGAATTACTCTATAGTAACTATGGTTGTTTGAACCATTGCTACACTATATCAGTGTGGCATGGTGGCGGTGGATTTTTATTTTAAATAGGATTGTTTGTCCCTGTCTAAGGGCATAAAAGATAAAAGAAGTCATGGTCCTCCTTTACAATTATTTCCAATTCAAAAGCTATTGTAAATGAGGTCTCAGAAAGAAGAATGACAAGTCCAAGACACGATGCTAGAAGAAGGTCAACAGCTTACTCTACTGTCACAACTTTGCAGACTTTCGCTGGCATGCACCTGAACTACATAAGTAGCAGCCCCTTCACCTCTTGTGGACTGAGTTCCTGATGTTCAGCATGATAGGTACCAGCTAACCAATAGTGCAAAGAGCTGCAAAGCATAATCTGCATTCAGTTTCCTTTAGAGAACATAATTTGGCATTCTATATGCATGTCAGGCAATTAAAGGAGGCAGCACAAGCCTGAGTGTTACAGCCCTGTTAATTTACTAACGCAGAGTCTCGCATACATCTGGCACATGTCACTTCTTTTCTCCTGGAAATGAAGGTGGTTTTCCAGGAGACTGGAGGGCAGCTCAAGCATTTGTTTCCTGCCTGATGCTTCAAAACATTATGCCTGAAGTTCCTCATGCCAGCCCTGAGTCTGACTAATTTAAGTCTGCTGGCTTAATCCCATGGTTCAAATTTTGCCTCCCAGCATTGTGTTTAACTCAACTTTAACTTGATGCTTTTGGTTTAACTCCTGGCCTCGATAGTCCTGGCCCTAACTACTGGGTTATGCCACCCCTACCCCAATTCCTTACACGTCTTAATTCTACCTCTTGTTATAGCAGAACTGATGGCATGCCCTAGTCAATCAGATCAACCAAATGAAAAGTCATCCTCTGCAGACCTGCCTTGCTGAAATCAAGGCAGCTGCCCATGAAGATGTTACCTTTCAGCAAAACAAACATCACTATTCACAGGAGATTTATGAATATTCAGTGTCATAGACTCCAATCCCTTCAACTGGCATGCATTTAGCTGTAAATCTAAGGCACATCCAGTGGGCAGCAAGGACTCTACAAACTGAAACCTTAAAATCATCCTGCAAGGAAGAGACAATGGTTACAAGCATTGCTGTTGTATACATGAGGCGGCATACATGTCTGAGGACTTTACTCAAGCCTACACCAAGTAAAGATGTCCTCTTCTCTGAGAAAAGTAACTGTCTCGGGCAGAAGCCTCTTCATCTCCATTACTGCTAAACACCACCACCCATGCCAAAATAGCAGGGAGATTCTTTTCATTTTTATGAGTCAGGTAAAGGATAGGTATTGCTTCTTGTGCAGAACAGGAGGCAAGCAGAGGACTTACAGCACAGTGTGGCAATAGAAGGTCCAGCTATAGGCAGCAGTATTCAGTAACAGTTAGTCTGCAGTGATCTCAGACTAAGCCAAATTGATTTGGACAAAGCAGCTTTTGGTTCTCAGTTTTCACAAAATTCCTGAAATTTTCATCTAATCCACTGTCCAGCTAATGGAGAAGTACATGGAATGGAAAAGGCAAGTAAAAACTGTCCTATGCCAAAGCTATCATCCCTTGTCTTTTGCAGTCTCATGTATCCTTAGGAATGAAAGCAAAGTCTTTATGGGGCTGATGAGGCTAAGGCTTCCTTTAGAAGCACGATGCACAAAACCCCAGGCATTTTGTAAAATATTTTGCTAGTCCTCAATGTAAAAAAAACTTCTTCCCAGTCAGCAGGAGAGCTCAAACACTATCTTGCATCTCTTTGTACATTCTCAAAGCTAATAGCCACAACACACTTCCTTATCATGAAAATTATCAGTCACCTGGAGAATGTAAGCACTTGTCATTTGCAGTTTTCCTGGCAATAATTGGGTCTTGCTATACAATTTTCTCCAACTCCCCCACATTGTCTTTAAGTACTTTGAATAGAAAGGCAGTCGTATCTGCCACATTACGAAACAGCATCAACCAAATAGTACTTCTCATGTTGTCGTTCACAAATGCAAAGAAACCCATAAAGATATCCCATGCAGGCAGTTCTTATTAGTTAAGCTCCTTCTTGTATATGCTTTTTCTCCTGTTCTTTGGACTGTATTTGCCAGTGTCCCAGGGTCTGATTACCCATAAAGCATTTGACATTTTTCAGGATCATGTCCTGGAAGAGGTGACAGAGTGTACTCTTGTCAAGTTTACAGATGGTACAAAACTGGGGCAAACACTCTAGGGCAGGGCTGCCATCCAGGGAGGCCTAGACAGGAAAGAGGAAGGGGCTAATGGAAACTTTGTGAAATTCAAGATAAATTGTTATGTCCAGCATGTGGGAAGAGCCCATTGCAATGATATAGGCTGGAACCTGACTGGCTGGGGAGTAGCTATGTGGAAAAGGACTTGGAGATGTAGGCAGATATGTCAGCTGGACATGAGTGAGTGAGCAGTATGTGCTGGCAGCAAAAGCAGCTAACAGTGTCCTGTGCTCTGTTGACAAAAGTGCAATCTACTGATAGAGGGAAGTGATTAGCCCCTTCTACTCAAAACTCAGACCACATCTAGATACTGCATCCACAAGATAGACATTGACTTTGTTTAGTTATAACAAAGTTCCCATTAGCCCGTTCCTCTTGCCTGTCTAGGTCCCACTGGGTGGCAGCATTGCCCTTGACTGTATTGAGCAGTTCTAAGTCTTCTGTAAATTCTATGACCATGCACTCCCATTGCCTCCTTCAGGTCATTGATAAGGTTGTTGAACAGGACTGGTCACAATACAGACTCTAGGTGACCTCTGAGTAGAGTACAACCCATTAACCATGACCCACTGAGCCTGAATCCATGTGGTTGTGCAAGATGATGCCAAAACACTTGCTGTAGTCAAGGTAAAGGACATTCACTGCTCTCCCCTAGTCCACAAATCCTGTACACATTTATCATAGAAGGCTGTCAGGTTGATCAGTCCTCAGTAAATCCATGCTGACTATTCCCTATCACCTTCTTTATGTGCCCAGAAATGTGCTCCAAGAGGGCTCACTTTATGAATTTCCCAGGGACTGGAGTGAGGCTGACAAGGTTGTAGTTTCACAGGGCTTGCTTTTGGCCTTTTCTGAAGACTGGTGCAACATTTGCTTTTCTCCAGTAATGAGGCACCTCCCTTAACCTTCATGACCTTTCAAAGGTATAGAGTACAGTCTTGCTACCACATCAGTCAGCTCTCTCAGCATTCTTGGATGCAGTCTGTCTGGTCCCAGGGATTTCCATGCATTAGAACTCTCTCAGCTGTTGACTTGATCTTGATCTGCAACTGCCTCCTCCCTGAACTCTTTCACTAATAGTGGAGTCCTGAGAGTCCTTGCGGTGAAGACTGAAGCAAAGAAGTCATTACGTGTCATGGGCTTATCTGTGTCGGTTGTTATCAAATCACTTGTGACCCCTTTATTGATGCAGCATTTCCCCTTTTCAGGTATTTATTACTAATGCAGTGGTAGAAGCTCTTCTTGTTGCTCCTAGCAATGCTTGCAACTCTCAAGGTAAGCTTTGGCTTTCCTAACACCAACCCTCCATGCTCGGACAGTTTTTCTAAATTCCTCCTTTGCATCCTGTCCCTGCTTCCACTTCTCAAATACTGCCTTTTTGCACTGGAGCTCTGTAATTATATCTGTTCTTAAAGAAACTGTTCTCCTGACAAAGGTGCTTATTTTCCTGAGTATTCTTGCACTTAGAGGATGCTGTCCATAAAGACCTGCCAGCTTTTCTGAGCTCTTTTTGTCCTTCAGAGCTGTCTCTCATGGAACTTTCCTTAACTGCTAAATAAATAAAGAATAAGCTGAAGTCCTCTGGCCTGAAGTCCAGGGCCCGTATCCTGCTAATCTTGTTCTGCTCTCCCTTCAGGATCCTGAACACCAAACCATTTATTTCATGGTTGTCACAGCAAGGGCTTTCACTGATTATCACATCTTCAACCAGTTCTTCCTTGACACTGAACAGCAGATCCAGCTTGGTCAACACCAGTTCACCTACCCAGTACTCGTATCGACCACTTATCCCAGACACCCTTCAGAAATCTTCCTCCTTGCATCCCACCATGTTGCCCTTCCAGCAAATATCAGGGTCCCCTATGAGGATCACATTCTGTGACATGGAGATTTCCTCCAGTTGTTCTGCAGAAGTCTTAGTCTACTTCCTCACCTAGATCAGGTGGGTCTGTAACATACTCCCACCACGCTATTTTAATTTTTTTTTAATTGTTCAAGTCAATAGCCTTCACCTGCCCAAGTGATTGCATAGTCTGGATACTTGGCTTTTAGCTTCTCCCAAAACCCACGGCAAATCTATGAACACAGACAGTCTTCTCTGCACTCTGGTGAAGGATCCTCCTGGCCCCCTAGCACTCACAGGTATATCTACTTCTTAAGCTCTGCCCAGTCATACCTGCAACACAACGTACTTGCTGGTGCCGGTCCTTGTGCTAGCTGTGCTGCATGCACACACTAGCTCGTATCTGAAGACACTGATGGGACTAACATCTGCACCAGCAACACACACCAGTCCCTTTGCTGTCATCACCACCCTGGCCTGCACATAACACTCCACTAAAACCCCCATTTTACGGGCACAGTTAATACAGGCTTTTTCAGGGAAATCTACATAGATACTACTTTCAAGACGACTGGCCTCATCTCAATGAAAAAAGAATCAAAGTTGAAAATGCCATAAAAAGGGAGGCTTCTTCCTTTTGTTTCCATAGATAACTATTTTTTGTGTTTTTTTCTGAGAACTTCACATGAAGAAACTTGGAAGATGGATGCTTCCTTTAGCACACTAAAATGTCTTCAAAGTTTTGCTTATCGCAATTAGCAATGGTCTAAAGACCTGCAAGATTAGCTGCCAAAAAAGTGCAGGAGAAAGCAAATAGGACAGAGAGACCCTGTGGCCAACAGCACAATGTATCGACAAACTCATAAAAATTTCATAAAGAGAAGTTCCTTTAAGCCTGAAACAGTGGCTTTCAAGTAAAAACTGAATTCACTGATGCTTATATGACAGCAACTTCTTTGATTCAAATTAACCAGTTGTTTTAGCGTGCATTTTCAGCTTGTAGTTATTGACAATATATTCACATCAGATTAATAGACTGACCTTTTTTCTTCTTTTCTTGAAGTGACTGTAAGGTTAGCTTTTTGGACTTTTGAAGTGGTTGGCCAGATGCTTTCAAAAGGAAGTAAAGGTATGTGAGTTTCAATCTCATTAAAAAGGCCTCTTTTTTTTTTTTTTAAACAAACTTTCCTTTTGTTCATATCAGCACTTACTTTTTAAAAGACCCCAAGAGAGAGTTCCAGTCTATAGATCACTTGTCCCACAGAAAGCTCTGTTAACTATTTATAGATAACGTCCTTTTGTACCAAACTAGATCAAGCAATTTATTCAGTGCATGACTGCAGGAGAGAAATTCATTTGCTCTAAGTGTCATCAAGGCAGCCTTTTACCTGCTATGAACAAGACCAGAAGATCTGAATTGCTGGGCTTTTACTTCAAATGCACATTTTGACATTGTGTGGGGTGCCATAATTTCTTTCAAGTTTTCAAAGTATTAAGCACATTCATAGGATGGGTAGTCCTTAGTCACAAGAAGAGAAAATAGCCCATAACCACTAGAATAAAGCAAACACATGTGCACACATTCAAATTATCTCTCTTTTCTTTAAAGTAGCACTTATAGATGCAAATTAGCATAAGCTGCTTTGGTATATCTTACTTTAGAAATGGGAGCATGCCAGCCTAGAGACCAAGGAGAGGACCACACAACAGACATCAGCTCCTCAGCTTAACAACAGAATCAGAACAAAACAAGAAAAGTGATAGCCTTCATCACCTCTAATCAGCAAGGGCCTTCTTCAAGCATTCACCAGGGAAGTTTCTCTCTGTAAAACCTAGTAGAGAGGCTGTACGCAACAAAAACACTCCACTGTGGCAAATGCTTTATTGCTTTGTTTTACTGCTTCAGTTTTCTTTGTGGAGTCACTACTAAGATGACATCTCATATTTGTAACCTGCCTGAGCCTACTAAAGTTTTTTAAAAGAAAAAAAAAAGTTAAAAATAAACCAAGAAAACAAATCAGCTATTAAAAATCACTGACGTTGCTGGCAACAGCTTCAGACTCAAAAAGCACAGCTGGTTTGGGGAATATGGGTGTCTATTGCTATAGGCCAGTGTGGAAGAGAAGAAAACACTAATATGCCTTTCTTTCTTTCTCCAGTTACTCTACAGAGACAAATGCCCTGGCTACCTAACTAAATGTGTTCCAGCCTGGCTACTGGTATTGCTCCTAGATGGATGAAAAATGGTTCAGGTGGTTCAAACAGTATTGCTACTATCATGTGCATACAGGACATTTTTAAAGCTTCATGGCACTCCAACTTTCCTTGGACAATAGGATAATGTGTTCTGGATATCACAGAATCACAGAATCATTCAGGTTGGAAAAGACCCTTGGGATCATCGAGTCCAACCATCAGCCCTAGTCTACAAAGTTCTCCTCTACACCCTATCCCCCAACATCTCATCTAAACGACCCTTAAACACATCCAGGGATGGTGACTCCACCACCTCCCTGGGCAGCCTATTTCACTGTCTGACCACTCTTTCTGTGAAAAATTTTTTCCTAATGTCCAGTCTGAACCTCCCCTGTTGCAGTTTAAAGCCATTGCCTCTTGTTCTATCGCTAATTACCTGTGAGAAGAGACCAGCACCAACCTCTCTACAACGTCCTCGTGTTCTATCTTGAAAAGGGGTCTAGCATAGAGACCAATGACAGAATCTGGGTCATTAAGAGTATTATGCTGGGAGTTAAAAAATACATTAGTAAAATAAATAGAGATAAGGTAGACACTGCTAGTTTAGTAGCTTCTGAGCCATGATTCATACCTATATAGTGAAATCACTAAGCAAGCCTGATTCCTAAATGACTTTCAGCTGCATAGTTTCCATTCTTTCACTTGAGAGGCATACAGGGATCCCAAGCCCCATCCCACTTCACAGTATAAATTCTCAAAGAGTAGAATGACATTATCATACCGAAGTGCCACTACAAACCATGACAGACTAAAATTCACACTACTATTTTAGACAAAGAACACATTTTGGAATAGTTGTGGGGGTTTTTTAAGCATTCATCTAATACATACATTCATTTAGTGAAAGTTATGCAATAAGGATACACAAGCTAAGAACAGATTTATTTATTTTTTTTTTTTAAATAGAGAGACCATATAACCAGAAGCTGGATCTCAAGCTTGCAGTCAAGAACTAATTAATTCCTGCCTTGACTGCCAATGTGCTGCTGACAAGTCACACATAACTCTCAAGTCTCTAATTCTTCTTAATTGGGAAAGAGGGGTGGGAACTAATACTGGCTGTCAAGGAACTCCCAGTACCACTACCTAGATATCCATTTGGAAAAATATCAGAGAATATAAATTAGGAATATTATTTTTAAGATAAAACTTTTTTTAAAGAAAAAAAAAAAAAGACAGGCAGACCAACACATGCACACACATCCCCAACATTTAAAAAAAAAAAAATAGTTTCAACTGGTTTCCTTTCTATCTCCTTTCTAAACTGACAATTATGCACTAGGTAGACTTCCATATCTGGTCTAAACAAAGCATACTACAGCAATTTGAAGAGCACTCGAAATCATGAGGACCATATCCATCAACTCAGAATTGTTTTATTTCACACACCATTTACAACTTGATACAGAGATCCAACAAAATCAGCAGGCTCCAAAATGGCTAATGAGAAAGAAAAGCATCACTTTATTTGGAAGTTGTACTCTACCTCAGTCTAGTTATAGGTTGGATGCTCACACTGGACATTCTGCCACTGACTTCAATTACTTCTCCCATGTACTACCACGGCAGCAATGCTATCTTCTCTTCAAATTAGTAAACAGCTAGAATAAGCAACAGTTAAAAAAAAAAGTGTCTTTGATTTGACATTGTGTAGTGACAAGAAGAAAGTACAGTGGGCAACTGGGTATGGATTTCATCCAGCAGTTCCAACCTGCTGCTCTCAGCTGTCACAACAGGATATAGGTCAACACTAGTCCTTTGGATATCCCCAGCCCAAGGTTATTCATCACTTAAACTAAAAGCTTTACATGCAAAATATCTGCTGTTGCGTATCTTCTCCAAACTGCCCCAGATGCTCCAGGACAATAAGCATTTCACAGAATCAAACCTGATTCTTTTTAAAGCCAAACCTATTTTGATATCATCTGCAATCCAATGTACGCCCCTCAATCAAATAGCCAAAGGGAACACTTCTGTGTGCTGTATCAATCCACTGATTTTAGGAAAAAAATGAAATGGTAACAGCTAGACTAGCTATATGGTTTCCCAAGTATAAGAAAAATAGTGGTTGTAGGGGACCTTTCTTACAGCCAGAAGATAAAATAGCTACTTTCATTTTTGAAATAAAAATAAACATTGAGGAATAGAAGACAAGATACAATAAAAAAAAACCACCCTGTAAACCTATTCCCATTGTTTGGTTAGTTTCCAAGTTTAATAACTTTTAAAATCAAAGCAAGTGTTTTAACTGATGTCTTTCAAGAAGTTGGTCAGAAGTAATACCATCATCAGATGCTTACCAAATCCCTTCCATCATTCCCTGCTCCCCAACCACATACTTGAATCATCTCTCTTGGGCATGTTTGACCAGCACCAAGACAACAATACTCATTTCTCTCAAAACACAACAGTCATCTTGCAAGGAAAAGAAAGAACCATAAGGAATTACCAGGAGTAATAGTGGGCATATTCCCTCTTTAGAAACCCCTCCTCTAGCTTTTAAAATAAGCCCAGAAAAGGGAGTAAGAATGTCACCCCTCTAGAAGTGTCAGCGATAAATAGAAAAGGGAAGAACACAGGCCAGTGCACAAGGCATAAGGATGCAAAGCTGATGCAGCAGGGAGAAGATGAGATATCAGCAGAGTCATAAGCCACTTACACAAAAGAGGAAATGATTAAAATGTTTTGAAGCATTTCCATAAGAACAAATCAAGTCATGTAGCAATGCAAAAAAATGTTTACATCTAAATCTATTTACCTTAGCAGCTAATGGGACTGCATTGTTTATGTTAACAGACTACCATTAATTCACTCAAAAGACATAACAGTACTGTTTGTGAATAGACACCTCTTCAAATTCACTATTTCCTCATGATTCCAGCTACTCATATTTAAATAGGTGACAGTGGCTTACTACTTTTACCAGGGTAAACTCAAATTCACAGTGCTAATAGAACCAGTTAAATAAGAATATTTCCTTCAAAAATGCCATACAAATTAAATTCAAGTTCTTTATGTTTTGAGTTGAACCATCTTAATTACATTTTTAGCACATAAAAGTTGATATGGAAACTGTTCCACAAGTTGTTTGGAACATTCAGTTTTCCGATCTACGTAAATGTAGGGGAAAAAGTGCAGTGCACACCCTGAAATAATTTGGCATTAGAGACAGATTACCTACATCCTTTAGCATTAAACAAAGAATTTCCTCAGCAGAGAAACCTCATGAAGTAATTACAGTATGGTAACTACAAAATTGCAGTCAGCACCTGCTAAACAAGCTCTTTATTTTAATCATCTATAAATATTCAGACTTCAGGCAAATCAAAAATATACATCTTTGTAACAGTTGTCAACAAGAACAGAACAAGTTTTACACTGTCCTAAATAAAACATGCAATTGCCACACATTAAGCTGCATATTTACTACAACACTGAAATTCTGGACATACAAATTAGATATCAGTTAGATAGTAGATAAGAAGAAAACACACCAAGAATACAAAACAATCACAAGATCTGCTTGTCAGGCAGCAACAAAAGGGGCATCCTGACACTACAGTTTCTATTGCTTTTTATAGACTTCTTTTATTGAAGGTTTTGTCACAAAAGGCTCATCTTTCATAGAATTGTACTGTGGTGCTATATCTAAACACATTTTGGGACCTTTCAGAAACTCCCATTAATATTTCTTAACCTATTTTTTTAGCCACCTTTTTCAGAAGACAGAATCTTTCAGTCTAATAGCCATCATTTCATCTTCTCCAATGTAGCCACAAAACACCAGTGAAATTACAAAGATGGGAAAATGCAGGAAGTTTAACTGTGGATTGTAACACTTCCATATTCAAAGTCCTAGCAGTCCTCAGACATACTAACATTTTCCTACTTTTCCCTAACACTTTTAAACAAGGGCCCAATTCCTGAGCCCAGTAAACCTCGCTAGGCTCTGTCTAACGTGCATTGCAGAAAACATTCTACATAGCAGACAAGGACCCTCATACACTCATATAAAGATTCCACTACCCCAGTCACTTAACATGGTCCCCACGCTAGAACACAAAGAGATGCTCCAGCCAGGGATCAAAGAACAGGAAAATCTCCGTAAGAGAAATTCCTTCTCGTCTTAAGAGACAGAAGAGCTCAATGCAAGGAATGCAATGCCTCTAAACTAATTCTGCTCCTGTTTTCACAGTAAACTCTCTGCCAGGGACATCCCTGCTCTTAAAGAAATAAGTCAGTCCAAATCATCCAACCAGATACTACAAAGACAATATATGCATACAGTGTAGAAACAACTGGAGCTTACTTCCAGTGACATGTTATGGGGGAGCAATGAGCTGATGATCTTTCTTTTAAGAAGCGTGAAATTCATTCTCTCTTCACTGAGAAGCAAGATTTAATTTTAACGATATAACAGCAAGAAGTAGCTGGAAGGTCACAGAGACTTGAAGGTACCAGACAAAGGATCACATTAAAGATTTTGCTCTGTACAAGCTTTAATTCAGAAAATAAGAAGAAAATACAACTGTGCAAGGCATTCTTTGGAGAACCAGGGCTTTGAGCAGAATGCACCTAAAATGCAAAGAATCAATATAGCTTATGTGGGATATTTAGGAGATGGTCAATGAAACAAAGCAAAGCCAAATCAAAAATGTTAAGATTTTCCTATATCTTTAAAGAGCTTGAGAGGTTCTATGCAAGTACATCAACAGGAAAATGTAATACAGTACCAGTGCAAAAGTAGGTAAAATGAAAAATGAAGTAGTAAACAAAAAGTGTTTAAAAGCTGAAGAACATTTTCAAAAAAATTCCAAAAGCAAGTTAGAAACATCAGGGGAAAATCCCCAGTAAAGTTAAAACACCAAACAAATAATTATTTGGGATTCAATGAAAAGCCAAAATAGCTAGTGTAACCCCAGTTCAAAAAGGCAAAGGACATGATCTCAGAGCAGGGAAATCATAGTCCCTGTCTATAGAGGGGCCCTACCTAGAAAACCCCATTAACAAAGCTAACTTCACACATTAAAAATCAAACATATCATAAGTGGTAGGGAGAGGACTGTGAGAGCCTGGTATAATCACGTATCCATAATTCAAGACCTCATTATTCAAAAGGTGGTGATGAATCAAGGACAGCACAGAAAGAGCAAGAAGGACTGAAGGTGGACTTGAATATACTGTTATGAAAAACAGCAAAAAGTTGAAAGGGTCAGCAATCAAATTATTAGCAACAGACCTACATAATACACACCATCACACATGCTTCCCTCTCAACATCACCATGTCCAATTCTTTGACTTACAGATAAACTTTGGAAAACAGAGGACAGGCAGAAATAACAACAACAATTTTTAAATCTCCTACAGATGTAATTGTTACAGCTCTTGACTGGTGTGAGTAATAGGGTAGAATTCAGGAAAAAAATTAGGATAAGTCAGGAAGAATCTTTTAAGTCAATGAACAAGAAACTTTCCTTGGAACAAACGCCACCCCCGCTTCACTGGTCAGGGCTTCCCCTACTACCTGTGGGATAAAGACTCAAGGAATAAGGTAGCACTGTCCCTTCAGATTTTTCTCCACTGACTTTCCAAAGCACAAGGATACAGATATTTTGCAGCACTACTGCTGCTCTGTGAGGGACTGGGATGACCCTAAGATCCAAGAGCCAGGGTTTAGGGTCCTTTACCCTCTACATGAGGTGGGATGCAGCAGAGAAGAGTCAGGAAACATAGCAACACCCCAGTCCTAATTCTTCCCAAATTGCTCCTCATAAGGGAGCTGTGCATCAGCCTGACACACAGTTTTGGAAGATAAGCTTTCCTTAATCCTAAAACATTATTAACAGCATTTAGCATGCGTAAAAACAGATATAATTTTGCCCTAACAATAATCTCATTTTATCTTGTATTTTAGGAACTTTCAGAGTAGCTTGCAGAACTTCCCATTGCACGTTATCAGCTGTACCAAGTAATGAGCTGCGTCTGTAAACACTCTTTTAAGCAAGCTAGTTAACCTGGTGTTGCATGTACAAAGGGTCAGCAGATGTGGATGGATGATCTGGCTGGCTTCAAATATTTCAAATAAAATTGTTATCCAGAGCTAAACAATCTTGAATAATGCTAGCGTGGTATTTTAACTTCCAAAAGAATTCAATAAGCTTTGTGAATGCCATTGATAGAACAGCACATGACACTACAAGAGCTATTAGGAAGCTACTTCTTGGAAATGAATGATAGCACAAATCATGGACAAGCCCTAGTTTTCATACAACCATTAAATAAGTGTCATTTTCAACTTGCTACTACTTGCACCTCCCGTAACAATTATTCTCAATTTCTTTTCATCCGTCCCATAAAAAATGATTGCTTCTGCTTTACTTAATCCTCCACTTACATCAACCCTATTGTTCGTTTCCTTCCCTTTCATCTTCTCCACATTAATTCCCCACATTGCTTTTGATCTAGCTTTTTGTTTCCTTTTTTCCCCTACAGATTCTTCCTGATGAAGAATTTACAGCCATAATGTTCATGTGACATGCATGGTGATATTTTATTGATTTGCTACTCTATTAGTTCTGTATAATGAATAGCATTATACAAAACGCAAGATGGATTGTCTATGCCTATATCTTGAATCTTAAAAATCAATCTAACTGAACTTGAAAAATGCTCCATTTTATCAGTAAATATTCATATTTAGTTATAATTGGAGCAGCATATGCAAGGAGCAGCCAGAAAAAACAAACATTTCCTCCTCACAGTCCAAAGAATTACTCTGTGCCATAGTGGAAAGCCAAGTAAACAGAATAATTGTGACTTTCACTGCTGCTAAATAAGAAATAGAAAACTTCTCCAAGAATTGTTCTGTGTGGCTATAATAAATGCCCACAGAAACAAGCTAACCTACATTATTCATCCCCCTGCAGAAAGGATGGTCCTTTTAGAACTGGAAAGATTGCAAGAAGTAGAGCAGCTGATATAAACTCTAAGTTATATTTTAAATAGATTCTATATTTAATTTTTAAGAAAAAAATGGCTTTTAGTTCAGGCAATTCTTAAAACTTGATGTTGAACAAGTGCAAATTTTATGTTCATAAATTAACAGCAATACTCAAATATATAAATCCCTCAAAAATGGTTTTATTTACCATACTATACTATACCTACTGCAAGATCATATAAACTAAGCTAAATTTTGTGTTTACTCAGTTGTGTCAAAACCAGTTACTAGATAAAACCTCTGAGCAGTCCCAGAAGTAGAAGCCAGGGCCAAGGCTTCTTTTCTTCCAGCCTCACAGCCCCACGGCCAGTCTGCAACTATGTTCCTCCTCAGGCATACAGTCTCTGGCCTCATGAATCTTGTATTCCTTGCTGCACCAGTAGGGCTTCAACAAAAGAAGGGCTTTAATCACTCCGCACTACACGAGACTGGCAGAGGGGACAGTGGCTGCTAGCTCCCACACTGAACTCAACGCTAGCCATGTTTGTTACTCCACAGGTGGCAGTGCCAGTGTATGGCCTTCAAAGGAGGCAGGTGCAGAAACACCCGATCCACTGTGCGTCAGCAGCAATAGGTAGGAAAGGGATGCCAACGCTTCAGCCCAGGCAAGATCCTGGAAACTCCAGGCATGTGCATATATCAACCCTCTACACAGTTTTAACCCAAGGGAAGAAAAAAAAAAAAAAAAAAAAAAATCAGCACCTGAAGTATTTCAGATACATTAAATGTTAATCCAGGATTTTGATGAAGGCACTCCAGGAATTAAAGATCAGCATACCACCTGCATACAACACTGAGTTCTTCTACAGACCAAGGCTGGTTCTTTGGTATGCACAGTGAATCATTTGTCATGTTTATCATTACACGGTCACCTAAGATTAAGGCAATACTGGACAAGTTAGAGAACTAAGCTCAACCGTCCTCACTCCGGCCCAACTACTGGCTGAGGACAGTCAAATGCTCTTTCTTTAAGGTAAACTGAAAAACACTTCACTAAGGGAAAGAGATCCAAAATACAGGTTTTAGATCTCCTCACCTTTTCTTTTACCTGCTAGGGTTACTTTCACGAAAACAGAGCTTTTGCACTTGGCCACACCCATCACCACTCCTAGTCCACAAACTGAGCTCCCCCCATAACATGAACACTTTGTGTCTACCTGTACAAGACCATGACTTGGCAGGGGCACCATTTGGTATGATGAACACTGGCTACAGTGTTTTTGCCTAACAGAGTTATTGCCTAACCTCTGGCTCAGCGTTTTGCAGGCATCCTAACAGAAAAGCTCTGGGGAAGGATTGGAGAAGTAGAAGAGGGTAACTTGTACTGGGTAAATTGAAACAATGTCTGTTGTCTTTCTAGTCAGTAGAAGGTAGCATGGAAAACTTAATATGAATCAATAAGCTCAGGGATACTTAAGAAACAACAACAGTAAAAATCCTTCAGCACAGACAACTGAAGTTCACAAAAAAGCCTATTTTTCCTGCTCTTAAGAAAACCCAGGGAACAAAACTTTTCTGTCTACCTATCTACACCAATTTTCAAAGCAATCATACTCATTACTGCCAGCTATGAAGTTTGACACACATACACACCTTTGACAGTTCACAGGTGAAGTATTTAGGAAAGGTCAAAATACCTAGAACAATCAACAAGACCTGCTGTCAAAGCCATAAATGCATAATGAAATGCTAAAATTCTAACACTGATTTTTTTATAACTACAAAATGATAACACAATAAAGGAAAACTATTTTATGTATTGGTTTTCTCATCAGTCTCCAAAAAATTCTGGCAAATTCCTGAATAATTCTATGAAAACTGAATTCAGACAGGCTCACTCTGCAACAACAAACCTCATGAACTAGAGCACCCATCATTCAGGTTTACTCTTAACTCCTGTTCTCTACAATGAATGATCTCCACTTTTTCCATAGAAAGAGTTTTAAATCTGAGATTTTTTGAAAAGTTAAGGAGGCCCTCTATTTTGCATTGCAGCACCCATTCACTACAAAAATAATCAAAGCTTGTTAACATACATATAAAATGTAATTATCTAGCTGTGCATTGATCTTCACTGTGGGGAGTTTCCTTGTTATAACCACAACAAAGGTGGTGTCTAATGATAGTAATGACAAGTAGGACTGGGAAAAATGAATATTCAGAATTATATGATTAATGAAAAGAAACTCAGAAAACCCCTGGAGCTTGACGAACTTTCGATCCAAGAAACTGCCAGTTACTGCATTAAGTTTACAGGTCTTCTGTTTGTTAATAATTGCAACATCTGATCATTTTGTAGCTTTGCACATCTCTTTATAGGAATTTAGTATCTTCCTGCCCATGAAGTGGGGATTGTTCAGGCTGAATTATCTTTGACGACATTAAGAATGAGGCCCTGGGTATTGCTATTTTCTGATATAATTTCAGCCACCTCACAATGGAAACTTTTCATATTTTTTTTCTCTGCACAGCCAGATAATGTAAAACAAAGAGAGATCTCTCTTTTCAAATTCTTCAGTTCTTTCAAGGTATCAAGCCATTACACTACTTGCTACTTAGAAAAAATGACAATATAGATACATTAGTATTAAATTTCATATCAAATATGTGCCAATTTTTATTTCTTCACACATTTTGTTTCCAGACAAAAGACAGCAGAACTGTCTTATAAGTGATAAAAATTGAATATACTATTGTACCGGGTCTGGCTGTAGCCACAACACCAGTGTGCCATCAATACCCTGCCAGCTCCCAACATAAAACACAGCACCATGAGGGCTGCTACAGGGGAAAACCAATTTTGGCTCAGCCAGACCCGGTAAAACTATCTACAGACACATATTCTGTATCTGTACTCTTGACGAGGGCATTAGTTCAGTTAAAGCCCAAAATTCCAAAATCCTCCTTACCATTATGTTATGTAGAAAAGAACCTTACGTCTTCAGAAGCAGAGAAATACTGAATAAAGCAGCTCAATTAGGCAGAAAATAGAGGTTTGAAGTACTTTACTCACCTAGTTAACCTAGTTGTCAGTTAGAAGAATGTTAAGATAGAGCCATAGCAATAGGAACTCTGGTTTAACTGCTATTACTTTGTTGCTGTGACTTTAACATGTGAGGAAATGGGCACTATTTGGAATTAATCAATTCTTTTATGTAATTCCAAACTCTGTATGTCAAACCACACACCTATTTATTGACCTTTTTTTCTTGAGGTACATCGTGCTTTTATTATAGCCCTAAAAATAAATCAGTTTTATTCAGTTTGTTCATTGTAGAACCTGCACACCCAAACACAGCTGAACTGAGACTTGCATCAACAGGTGTCTGCCAGGACATTAGCTAGAGTAGGTTAGTTCCACTTTAAGCTTAGGCAGTCACAAAACTATAGTAGTAGTCTTCGGAGAAAAATATCTGTGGGTCTTATGAGCTGTTGCCAGAATTACAGCAATTACAGGGATAGCAAAAGACAGTGCCCCTACCATCAAAGAGTAAATTTTTACTCCATTTCCCAGATATCCTATTAGAAATAAAATAGATTTCTTTTATCTTGACAGCAAATGTTTTAACATTAACTTTCACTGTTACGATACCACTTGCAGTGTAGGAGTCTGCCAGCCCTCCATGCCCCTGGAAACAAAGTGCTCACTCTCTCGTCAAGCTTCCAAAGGCTTAAGATTTTCCTGATGCAGGCCCAACACTGTTCCAGTCCCCTTAATCCAGCTTCTTAGTGCAGAGTCCATTTGCCTGGGAGATCTGCCTGCTTCTGGTGTGAATAGTTCATAGACAAAATTCCTCTCCATGAGAAGGTACCATTTGTCCTTCCTTGAAGTGACCTGACCGTGCCATTTACATAGATGCTGCTATGTTGTCAATCACATTAAGAGCATACTTTTCCTTAAAAAAGTTTCTGAGACTTGATAACAACAGTGGTCTCTTCAACCCAAATCAGGTCAAGTTCCCTTTTCTGATCCGGCATGAAGCATGCTCTCCACATAGGGCTGCCTGCTGGCAGGCTCCCTGACACAAAAAGCCGGCAGCTCTTGTTACACATTCACTACGGTTTCAGCCCTAGATGACAAAAAGAATCTCCAATAAACTCACTACAAAGAAATCTAGAAGAGGAAAAAGAGTAGTACTCTGACAGAACCTATGTCTTCCTGTTCCTGGACTCAAGCCAGACCAGAGTAAGGGGTGTCGAGTGCAATGTGCTCTCTGCACTCAACAGGGTCTTTACTTCTATACATGCAGAGTGATGTATGGATACAGGCAGACATCAGAAGAGCTCTTTCAGTGATGAGGATAGATCTTATCTTTGGCATGGAGACAGCATGTACACTACCTACAAACAATTTAAAATATTATAATGGATTTTCTTTTCATTGTCACTCGGGAATTTGGGGAGAACTGAAAAAGATGGTAACTTAGGCATGCTTTAACTAAGGTAGACATTGTATATACTTTTCAATATGGAATTGAACATTTCCTACACCACCTTGCACATTGAAGCACTTTGGGGAAAAAAACAGTTTGGTTTTGTGAAGAGAAACCTTGGGCAGGCTTTTCCTATGAGGTGAGAAAGACTTTGGTATCATTAGAAACCTTTTACCAATCAGCAACCAATGACCAATTAAAAGGACATTTAAATACTTTCTCATGTGGTTAAAACCACTGATCACCTATTTCCAGTAAAACCGATAACAAAGTTATAAAGCTGCATGTACCATGAAGTTTCAGTAACAACTCAAGAATTTTAGAGCTTTCCATGATTCTAATAAGCCATTTCGTTGCATTAGATCTGATAACTAAACTGTCAACAGCCCACATTTGTAAAAGCCCCATTTCTTCTGTCATGCAACATAATACAGAACAATTTAACAAAACCATATTACCCTTAAATCTACAGAAACAAAAACCTCAAGCACAGAACAATAAAAAAATTTGTCTTATCCCTAGTGTTGCAAAAATCACTTCTTTTAAAGTAAGACATACTCCAACCACCATTAGTCCAACAAATATTTCTTAGCCTTGGATGCATGTAATCAAAATGGAGAGTATCCCTACTATTTTAAATATAGATGCCTTACAGTAGAACAAGGAGAAAAAACATCCTAGTTCTCCACAGTAGACTGCTAATGATAAGGCTTCCATGTAAGGTAAAGGATAGCATGCAACTCAGGGCAGAATTCCTACAGCACTGAAGCTCAAGTTTATCTAAACCCAATAGACTGTTTACACAAAACATCATTTCCTAGAAAGGCCACAAAGTGCAACCACGGAAAGAATAAAGTGATAACGCAAAAACTCACAGTTCTCCCTGATTGAGAGATTTAAGATACTATGAAACAGTAATAATGCTATGCTTTTTCAATAATGTGTTAAAATATGAATAGGATGCATACATTTATAGAAGTGTGCACTTAAGACACATATACCAAAAATGTATAGATAAAAACACAAGTGTGAATATCCATGTAAAAATCATACAAGAGGCATCAGTGTACAGTATAGTCATAAACAGAATGATCTCTGACATTTTCTTCCAAATCACATCTTTATCATCAGCAGAAAATTAAATTACTTCACATTTAAAAGCCAGACAGTTCCATCATGTCCTAAGGATCACCACATAAGGAAACTATTCATTAAGAGTCCTTGTCTACAGAACCCATTTCATTTCTTCAAATCAAAAGTGCAAGCCAAGATGGCTACTTGCACAGGTAAAGACGACCCACAGGTGTGCACCATAAAGCCATATCAAAGTTCTATGTAGCTCTCTCCTTGTGTGTGTTTGCTTTAGCAGAAAATAATGAATACCCTCTTCATTACCAACAAGTGTATGAAAAGCATAATAATAGATAGGCCTTAACTCTGTATTTACAATGTCCTTAAACTTGGGATGTTTTATCTTCATTAATACTCCCTTAAGTTATTTGTTTCTAAAAGGAAGTCTACACCAGTTAAATGAATGCGTCTTTACTTTTTTGCTTAAGCCAAACAAATATTTAAAGCCTTCAGTGAAAGAGGATAACAGACTAATACATTATATTGGCATTACAGGAGTCATTCAAAGTATAAAGGGCAGTGTGGAAAAAACTATCAAGATACCTGTTGGGGAAGATGACAAATAGCATTAAAGGCTGGCAAACTCAGCTGGAGATAAAGGGTACCTTACAGGTGAAAGTCTCAGACATCTCTCTTCTTCCCAGTGTTAATTAATCTTCTACGTGCTTTGCACAGATTTGTTTTTAATGCCATTACTTAACAAGAAAAAGATTTAACATAGTAAGATATACTCAGAGATTATCCCAAGTCATGAAGCTGTATCTAAATCTTATTTTTCCTAAGTCACCTGTGCTTTTTATTTACTTTTCAGACATTTCTTAGGGATAAGACCAAATTGCAAAATTTGCATTGAGCTTTCTTCAGTACTGGTGTCAATGATAGGCACCACTGATACAGGTTCAGAGCTGGACTGCTATGTTCTAGTTCAAACACAACACACACTGGTGTTTTAACAAGAAAAAAAAAAAACAAAAAAACAAAAAAAGGCAACCAAAAAAACCCCACCAATAACCAATGATCATTTAATTGAAAAATCCACCAAACTATGTCATGTGGATTAAAACAATTGTTGATTTAATATTTTAAAAAGATACAACATTATCAGATTTTGGTGAAATAATGTAACATGTCAGCCCATGTTGTTTTTAGTTCTGATGAATAATACTTGCTTTCATTCAGTCTGATGAACGACGATGAGTAATACGTGTTTTAAAATTTTGATTTTAAGTACTGAAATATGCTGGTAATTAGGAAGGCATACAACAGAGATGAAATATAACCTAGAAGACCAAATGAGAATTTATACTCTGAAGTCATTTCATCTGTTAATCACTCCAGCTAACTGTACCAGAAGTAAACCTGCTAAAACAATAAACTAATAGAGATAATTAAAAAATTCCAGCTGAAGAATAAAACCAGCACATATCTAGAGAAAGAGCTAGGTAGATCTAGTAAAGCAGATTAATAGTTCCAAATGACTGAAAAATGCCAGAGTTATGTGTAACATCAAACATACTTCCTACTGCCATTTTCAAAATAATTTCCCACCTATTCTGGAAAGCATTACTAATGTTGAACTTTCTGGGGCACACCCTTAGCTATTGAAACAGTTTCTACTGGGAACGTGAATTGTTCCAGAGATTCAAAAGATCCCACTCAGTAATGCTCCAAAAAGCATTCATTCTTAAGGCCATCTAGCACTTCAGTTGTTTCAAGCACATCTTTACAAAGTAAAACCACATATTGTGATTTGGGATTTATAACATAAATTAGAATAAAACAAGTAACAAGTATTCATACTCTGCAGGGCCAGCCTGAACAACTTTAAATTACCTTTGGTTCACTTTGGATTGCAGATGTAGCCCACATAATGGGTCAAACATGATTTGATCTCACCACAGACTTTGGCTGGGTAGACTGACTGACAGATGGGTTGTGACTGACAATTGACCATCCCTTGGCCCTTTCCCCTTCGTTCCTATTAACTCACCTATTCCAGAAAGTTTTCCTTTGCCAAGGCCAGGAAAAATACGTTAGCTGTGTAAGGGAGAGGGTCTATTTCTCTCTGTTTTAGCTTAAGAGTTGCTACTGTCCTCTTCAAGCGCTGGTTTTGTTCTTAGTCTGGTTTACTGTTAAAACAAAGGAGGCCCAGGCTCTCAGTTTCTTGAGATCTGGACATACTATCTATCTCTAGCCTTCTCTTCATTTGTTGCTGTTATCTTTAAACAACAAAATTGGTCTTTATTCTTGCTTATTGCCTATTAAGTGTTGAAGGCCAGGTTGGATGCAGCTTTGAGTAACCTGATCTAGTGAAAGATGTGCCTGCCCATGGCAGGGGGGTTGGACTAGATGATCTTTAAAGATCCTTTCCAACTCAAACTATTCTGTGTTCCTATTATGCTGATTGGCCATCAATGTAGCTTTCCTTTGAGAGTTTAGATGATAAAACTAACATAAAAGTCCCTAAATTATTCAAAAGTATGTTCATTATAAATTAACAATATGCAAAGCTCACCATCGTCAAAATAAAGATGCCAGTTTAACCATACACACTTTTCATTGAACTATTTCTCTTCTCCCCTATCAGCTAGAAGAAAATACTAAATTAAAATGGGATAAACTGTGCATGCAAACTAGTCTGTTACCGTCAAACAGCTGGGTCGCTCCAACAGTGACAAAGAGGTCACTGTGTGAAAATACACAGCAATTACGACAATAAAGGAAACAGCTGATAGAGGTTAGATGGTGGAAACAAGAGGGCAGCCACAACAGAAAGACAAGGCTGGAATGAAGACAGAAGGAGCACGGGAGGAACAGAGGAAGAGCCTGCCAAAAGGCATGGGTCTGGGACACAGAGCTACAGCATGAGGGGGAAGGGAAGAGCGTTAGTGCCAAAGTTGTCCAGCTCCTCTCATCATCACACTGTATTTTCACTTTCTTAAAACTCAGATGAACCCTGTTTAGGCTGAACAGTCATTTAGAAGTGATCTCAGAAAGGGGAAATTTCAGAGAGAAATATACAGCCATTTCTGACACAAAACAAAATACATTTTTGGCCACATTACTAAATTCTATTGACTTTGTATAAAAGGCTGCTATATCTCTTTTATGATTTGGAACAGAGGCTTGAAAATCTGCCTGGGAAGTGAAACTGTTGGAATGCACCTCTACCATCCTCCCACAAACTGCATAACTTGGAACAAATTCTATGCATTTCAAGAAACAAAATCCTATCTATATCTGTTGATCACCACACTTCACAGCTACATTTCTAGAAGACACTTTCTTGCAGTTAACACGTACCAGCCCAGGGCTGAACACGGCTTCCCCTGCAATTGTATTTTTGGCCTGCAGAATAGCAGGTCAAGAATAAACCTAGTAAGACTGTCACCTCTGTGGTTTCTATGCTTACTCCTGCTAGGGCTGAGCACCAAAGGAAGAAGCATAAACAACCCACAAGCAACAAAAACTGGACACTGAGGGCTCTGTGACTGGAGAAATCAAACTGGAACAAAGATTAGAAGTGTCACTGAAAGAGGTGCTGAAAAGATGGAGAGGAAAATTTGGAGCAAGAGGTGTGGGGGACTCACCAAGCAAGAAGAGTAAAAATGGAGAAAGGAAATGGAAGTGGTAACAGAAACACACAAAACCTAATTCAGAGAATAGAAGAGATGGAAGCATGTACTGATTGTGCAAGGAAGAAGGGGCTAGAAGTATAAGATGAAGGAAAAGAGGGAACCATCTAAGGGGTGGATGATCTTAGAAAAAGGCCTAGCCAGACAAATAGTAAGGTAGAAGAAATGGGATAAGCAAAAGCAGTGCTGAGGCTCTGGGAAAGGAAAATGGAATTGAGGACCAACACATGGATGAAAGCCCGGAGGCCTGTGGAGCAGGGCACAGCTACATGAGAGAAGAACCAAGACTAATTGCTAAGTGATGTGGAAGTCCAAAGGGGAGAATCAGACTGGCCAGACAATGAGTATGGACCAGGCAAGAAGACTGAGGGGTGGAAACTAGGACTAGCCAGAAGAATGAAACCGGAACAAAGAGACAAGCTGGGAAGAGGCAGGACTTTTAGAAATGGAGTCTGGAATAAAACTCAGATTCCTGACCTTTACTGGTCATTGTTATTACTGTGCTGTGCAGAAAATGGCAGACTTATCAGCAATTACACTCTCAGCTCACTGAAGAGGTCCATGCAATGACCTTAATGGATACAAACCAGCTAACAAATCCTCAGAGTATCAACATTACTAAGAAACAAGGAGGGGAAGAGTAAGAACTATTACATAAGAACATAGGGAGTTTACTCTCACACACACACACAGAGTTGCTAAATTCAGACACAACTTTATGTGATTGTGAATATCATGAACTGATAAAATTTGAGATATGAAGCACTACCTGGCTTGATCTCCTTTGTATACATATTTTAAACAGATTCAAATGCCGTGGACACATTACTGA
This sequence comes from Strix aluco, assembly GCF_031877795.1. Classification (NCBI taxonomy): domain Eukaryota; kingdom Metazoa; phylum Chordata; class Aves; order Strigiformes; family Strigidae; genus Strix; species Strix aluco. Next base: position 78,104,657 of record NC_133932.1, read on the forward strand.
ATGATATTCATTAATGAAACTAGTCTCCTAATTGTTCAGACAGGCTCACTGCATGCTACTCAAGTTTTAGTCCACAGATAGAAGTATTGTTTTCTTCATCTTACTTTTCATGTCTCCCTTTCAGATCAGAGAAACATCCTTTTATTTTCACCACATTCCCACCATCTCACACCATCTACTAGAGGTGAGACATAACAGACTACAGTTTAAAAAGACCATACTAAATAGATGATGTACATGAAACCTGATACTGCAGAGTACTTTGCTTTGTAACTTTAAATATTCTGATATCAGCGATCTCCCCAGCAGCTGTAAGTATTCAGCATTTCCATGACTGATTCTAGTGTGAAGTCTGAGGCCCAGAGAATAAAGACCATACAGAACTGACTGCATTTAGAAAGTATGGTTTCAAAGATTTGGCTAGCACCTCTGAAAGACTTTGGCAAGAGGCAGGGATAGAAGTCAGCACACAGTCCCCTTTAACCACAAGACTGAGCCTTCTCTTCCTACCCTCCCCTAGTACATTGCCTCTCTTTACATTTCCATAACAAATGAAACAAAGGTCTTTAGACAACAGTCCCCATCACTACACAAACTATGGGAAACGCCCAGAGCTGGCCTATATAACACACTGAACAGCGAAGGTATTCTGCATTCAGTCACATAGTTAACAATATTGCAAAATGCACACCTGACATCTGGCATTCCTTAAACATAAGTGATTTTGGAACTGCAACAACAACCTTTGAAATAAAGGCTGCTGCATACAATATTACCTGAAATAATTCTAGAATTATGGAGCTATAGGTCTATTTTGGTTTCCAGTTGATTTCAATTTATGGTATGTCCTTGAGATCTGTAGATTTTCCTCTGGAAAATGAAATACACCATTGGCAGTAGATTATGACTACTTAAAGCAGGTTCTTTTTTTATTCTCTATATGAGCCACAGACAGTGATGCAATTAATTTTTAATATTTAAAATCATTTCCCTTCTCCTGCATTCAGAACCTTGTTCTCTTTGTTAACCCTTTCAATAACAGTACCTTTAGCCTGATCTTGAAAGGAAAAAGAGGTTAACAAAATGCAGTGTCTATTTGTGAGTCCCTCCTCTAAATCCCCACCACACACTCAACTTCTGAACCCACTGACTGGTGAGTATTAACCAAACATACTAAAATCCCTTTAAGTTTTACAAAAATGAGAAGATGCACAGAGAACAGAATCACAGAATCACAGAACTGTCCAGGTTGGAAAAGACCTTGAAGATCATCCAGTCCAACCATCAACCCAACATTAACAGTTCCCAACTACACCATATCCCTCAGCGCTATGTCAACCCGACTCTTAAACACCTCCAGGGATGGGGACTCCACCACCTCCCTGGGCAGCCCATTCCAACACCTAACAACCCGTTCTATAAAGAAATATTTCCTAATATCTAGTCTAAACCTTCCCTGGCGCAACTTGAGGCCATTCCCTCTTGTTCTATCGCTTATTACTTGGTTAAAGAGACTCATGCCCAGTTCTCTGCAACCTCCTTTCAGGTAGTTGTAGAGGGCGATGAGGTCTCCCCTCAGCCTCCTCTTCCCATTCAGTTCTTGGACAGATAAGGACAACTTGGTTGTCACCCAGCAGCTGGGCTGGCCAACCTGTATGTGAGTGGCCACACAGCAGACCCAGACCTGCTTTCTGGCAGGACAAACGGGGAACATGAAGCTACCTGTGGACAAGCAGAGGATTGAACAAAGGAGGGTGACATGGTGAGAGGCAAATGGAGGAAACAACTGGGTGTGGTTAAGGGCAGGAAGAAGTATTGCAGTGAGAGTTTCCTACCAGACACACAAGTTTGCTGGAGTAACTGATGTGGACACGTTAACACAGACCCGAGACACAACCCTGCAGACTGGCCAGTTCCACTAATGCCAGACTGCTCACAGCCCACTACATCACATTCTCTTATCAACCTGTCCTAGGTGCCACCCTGTGAGGCAGCTGGGCTGGACTGCCCTTTCTTTGACAAGGAAGAGAAGAGGTGAATGGCAATCTCCAGAGGCAAAATCAGTTCAGCTACATGGCTGGGAAGCAGAGAAGTAAAGCCAGCACCATCAGCCTGTTTCTGCAAACTAACTGCCCTTAGTCTAAAGGACATCATGATCGCAAAGCAGCCAGTGGGGAATAGACACAGGCAGAGCATCTGTCACCTGGCCTTCCACTCATTTTCCTTAAGCATCAACCCAACCATAGCAGTATCCAAGTATCATTCACTGAATATTTTACACTGATCAATCAGACACTTATCACTACAGCTTTTGTGATATTCTTTGTTGCAGAGGTGTCACAACATGGCACAGCACAGCGCAGTGTCACCTGGAGTTGCGTGTGCCAGCTCTAAACAAGTTAGTTCAACTAGGAACAGTATAGCTGCATTAATGCAGCACTGCCCAAACTAGGTTAGTCAGTATAGGTTCCTTTGCACTGTACTAATCTGTGCCATGTAAACATATCTTAAATGGGGAACAGTACAGAGGACGTCTCTTTGGTGACTGCTGCATATAAATAATAAATAGGACTGCTATCCATTGATGAACCTGATCATTTGTACCTCTAATCTTAATTTTCACCCTCCCACAACCCGGGTTCCCTGATTTTACAAGAACGCCCTGCTTGCATTCAAATCTTCCTTACAACAAGCTTAATAGACAGACATACAGCTGTCCCACTAGTCTCATATAGCAAGATCTATTCCACAGATCTCCGACTTCTACCAATAGCCAACACTGATACCGAATGAACTCTCATGAACAAAGCTATGTTTTCTTAATAATAACAGTTGTATAAACATAAGGTCTTCTCAGTTAAAGGGAAACCAACATCAAAAAGCAGTAAAACATGGAACCCTAAACCTTTCTTTCTTTGAAGAAACATGTTTGAAGCGAGGTGTTTCTAGTTATGGGTGAATGAAATGAGAATTCAGCTGCAACAAACGGACATCCAGTCTGTATGAAAGACTAATTAGATCCATCTGAGAAGCTGTGTCTAAAACTGCTTCACATATTTCAAAGGAAAGCTCTTCTAGTCTATCTTTTGAGAAGACTACATCAAAACATTTAGTCACAGCTGACGCACATCTATCCACTACAGCAGCATTATTTTTCATAAACCATAAAAGCTACATTAAAGTAATGTTAATAGTCTGGCTTACTTAAAAATTAAATTAAAGGGGGAAAAAAGCAGCAAAGAAATTTAGAGCTAAGAAAGCAACTCAAAGCACCAATGACCTTATAGTTCCCCCCTATGCGAAAGCATCAAGAGATCCCAAAGTAGAGTGTCATACTGAATATTAAATGTACTGAGATTTGCTCAGAGAACAGAATTAAAGATGAAACACCATCCAGGAGCTGCAGAGCTAACTATGGCTTCTGTGGTAATAAGCCAGGCTCTTAACATTACATTAGCATGCTTTTAAATGTAACTATTGCTACTGCTGAACCAGCAGGAGGAGCTCACAACATTTTTTAATCTATTCATCCTACAAAATTTGGGGAGGACGGTTGGGAAGTTCGAGGGGGTTTTGAGGGCAAGGAGGAGTTGGTCGGGCTTTTTCTTTTCAGTTTTGTTGGATGCAAAATCAATGGTAAAGAAAAGCATCCAAGTGATGCTCATGTAAGCATTGATTTTAGAAGCTAGAAAATGATATGAATACTGTGGTTCAGGATCTGAAGTGTGCATGGCACACAAATGAAGACAACACTCGTGCCCTAAGAAACTTTCAGTCTTACACCAAAAGATCACAGAAGGACTGGAAAGATGGCAGGACACATTAAATGCTGTTATGCCAGAAACAAGACTTTCTGAAGGAAGAAAATGGTATGTTATTGGTCTGTATCGTTACAGGTATTTAATTTATATTTCAGTTTATTGTTCACTGGAATTCCTGGAATCATTGGATCATGACCCATGGCAGAACATAGTGTCCATTTTCATACCACAGGAATTCATCCTTATGAAGCCACCTGTGTGGGTAAAACTCTTCATTAGGCAATTTAGAATTAATCATTGTAAAAACTTAGCTCCTTCTTTGCCTTTTAAGAACCATGCTTTGAAACAATGAAGAGAAGTCTGAGTCTAACACAAGGAAAATAAATATAAAAACTGACCGCACTTGTTTTTAAAATATTTTACATTTTAGCATTTCAGACCTTTCATTGCATTTTCTTTTTAAACGTTTCTTTTAGGCTACATACCAGTGCCAGACCATATGTTACTGTGAGTTTTGTAGCAGAACTACAAATCTCCAAAAACTACTATAAACAAGCTATTACACTGCCCCGACACAGAGGGGAGAGCATATTTAAAACTACACAATTAATTAATTACTTTTCATGTCATTTTTAGTTCTTAACCTTGTAGATATTTTCTCTATATGCTTATGGAGTACTGTGTGAATAAACTAATCCAAGATATACAAACCCACACCAACAACCTCTATAAAGCAAACATGTACCTATTGTACCAGTCCCTTGCACAAACTTACTGCTAAACTGGTGTGGTATTTAAAAAAACCACACAATCCAGATATATTCTGCTTCTCTTTTTGCTTAGTACACAAGCACATCTAATACAAGTACATACAGATATTATATACTTAATATTTACCTAAGTATTTTTATCTCTAACTCATCTAATGTGTCCCAGCATCTAAATTCTCTGAGAGGCTCAAGGCAGCAGACTGGAAATGCAAACCAGAAACAATGAGTTCACAAGATACTGAGGCCAAGGCCACTTTCAAAGTCAGCAGCCACAAAAACGTAGCAATTAAAGCATTTGCCCACAGTCAGAACACAAGGATCAATGCTCTCCTCAGACTGAAGGATTCAAGAGCACAGTGTTTGCTTCCCAGAGAAACTGTTCCCACCCCATCAGGATGGGGCAGCATCTACTCTATCACTGTACAGAAGGGAATGCAGGATTTGTAAAGCTACAGAGTCAGTCCAACAAGCAGGAGCATTACTATAGGCCAGTGATAAAGGTAGTGTTTTACAGGGGTGGAAATTGTCGGTTCTGCTCTCACCACAGGGCTAGCTTACGTGTACCACATTAAAATGCCATTATACAAAACACATAAGTCTTACAAACAGAAAATGCTCTGGATTTGAACCTGAATTAAGAGTAAAAGCAGGTACACTATCTCTAGAATGACACATTCTATAGGTATACAACCTATAAAACTTGGTAATGAAGAGTTTTGTTTGCACATGTACTGCAATGGAGAATTTGTGCACTACTCTGCAAATACAGTATAAACCACTTGGAAAAAGGCAGGAAAAGTTTTCTGCTTACAACTGTAAGGATTATCTAACCTGATCTGTCCCCTCCGCTTATGCCTTTACACATACACTTTCCTTTCATTCAAACTAATATACAACATTGGAATAACAGTATATTTTATTCCATACATATAAAAATATATAACATTCTGATACATAACAATATGTATTTAGAACTAAGCAGAAAAATCTTCATTTACTGCTCCTGGGGATATATGTTAATCTATATCTCTACTGGCTACCCCCTTATTGTTTTAATTCCTACAGGTATTTGCTTTTCATTCCTATTAATACAGCCCTCATATTTCTTTTATATGACCAATTAGTTATATATTATTATGTGCCTGAAGCATACCAGAAATCTAAACTACTAGTAATAATAATTCTGGTATTTTATTGATTCTCTTAACAAGATTACTGATTTTATACTGATAGGGCTGGGCAATGTTATTCTTCTACATGGAAAAACAGAACTTATTATGCACTGAATTATGATCCTGCTCCATTCACATCTGTATTCAAGGAATTAAATGCGGACTAAGTTTGCTTACAGCGACTTTCTGTATCATTGCTCTGATTCTACATTAAACTATTCCTTTTTACGCTTGATGCTTTGCATACTTCAGCTGCATCTAGTTTGATTTTGGGGTGACACTTCTTCTTAAGCAATTTTTCCTTCCCCTGAAGAGAATTTACAAAACAAAGAAAATATTTCCCGAAGTAATTTTAAAATCAACTTACCCCTCAGTCACAAAATTTACAGCAAATGAATACAGCAGAGTTCTCCTAATTAAATGTTTATTACATTTTAATTTGAAGTCAAAGCTTAATCATAACTAGATATACATTAATTCACTAACTAAATGAAAGCATACAGATAACTACTTATCTACTCCATGATGATGATGATACAGGATGTATTCAAATAACCATGAGAGTCATGCCTTAGATTTGTATTTTTATGCTCTCATTTATGTACTACACAATAGGTTTTCTCTTGCAAATATTAAAATGTACACAGGCCAATTTTCCACCTACACAGATATCTAATAAACTCCTTACTTCTCATGAAAAATATACAGAAAAAACATTGCTTTTTTCCTAAAAATTATTAAAAGCATTCATTAATCAATCTCTCGTTGGGCTGAACAAGCTTCAGAAATTTTTCATAGATTTCATGTCTGTACTATATTTACCTGTTCTTACATTTGAATTTAGGAAGTGATACAATGTTTTGTGAAAATGGTAGTCCATTCTAGTAGCAATCTGAAAAAAGTAATTAAGCATTCTCTACTCCTCTTATTCAGCGTTTGACCTATACAGGTCCCTCTGGAAATAGATCAAATTTCCATTTGCTCAAAGTAACTTCTGAACTATTTCACCTTACACTTTAAAAAAAAAAAACAAAAAAAAAAACAAACAACTTTCATTCACCACAACCTCAATGATAAGAAGCTACTTTATAACTGAAAACATCTGGAAATTCTTTGTCAACTGAACAGATGAGAAGACGAGACTAAGTGGTCTGGGAAGGTATGCATCTACTACAGAGGTGAAGAACCCTAAACAGAAAGGGCTGTTTTCAAACACGAAAAAGGAGAACGACAACAAATACACAGAAACCACACAAATCAGTAATAAAGAATTCTCAAGACAGAGGATTCCTATACTAGAGCAAAGAATCAGAAAATGGATTATGCCTAAGAGGTTTTCAAGAACGCAATTTATTGCATAAAACACAGCTACAAATTCCTTGAACTAAAATTAGGTCCTCAACCCATGCACAGAGCAACAAACTTCAAACAAAAAGAAACATGACTGTATCTCCTAAAGTGAAATTACATACTGCTGGTATTCATCATTTGAGCCTTTGAATTCATCCATTGTTTGTGTGAAAGCAGAGGTGTAGACTAAAATCAAGATGACCCATCCCTTTTCTATCACCTGCTCCACCACAAAGATATGAATACAAACTGTTCTTTAGTTGTCTATTTCAAGTGACATTCATAACTGAAAAATAAAACTGAAGAATACTGAAGGAAGTAAGAAGGGTGGGTTATAGCAGTGAAGACTGCACTACAGTCACATAACTACTTCTCTTTCATTCTTTTGTTGAATGAAAATTATACAGTGGTAGATCCAATAAACTGAACTTTATTATTGGATACCTGATCCAATGTATTTATGTTCTCCCTTGCCTAGGCCACATACACTCTTTGCTATTATTTTTATTATAAATTTTAAGTGTGTTACCAAATGAAATCCATCCACATTGGAGAAGGTCGATTCATGGCTGTCCATGACACTGAAGTCCTACACACACCAGTGGCTAAGGGGCTGCTCACAATGTGGCTGGGGAGGGCAGCTCCCCTCCAGCATACCATTAGCAAGGGGACTTCACACTGGCTGTGAACAGACAGGAGTGAAAGTCTGCGAACAGGCAACAAAGCCACCATCACATGGATCTAGAGCATCCTTGATGGTTGACATTTGGCTTTGAAGGGTCAATTGAGTACGGTGCAGGGAAACCACACAGCTATCAGGTTTGCTCAATATATGTAGGTTCCCATTTGCTTTTGTCTCTCCTGCCCTTTGGTACTCTGCAGAACACTCAAGCTTTGTAAAGAAAGGACAGACTGCAACCTTCACAAGCAAAACTGGATCAAGTCTTTGTATCAATGAAATTATAAAATAAACACATTTCATAGCCAGACTGGCAAACAAAAATGGCAAGATGAGAAAGACTCCTGTCTGAAATTGAACTAAACAAAAGATTCCAGAATTTGGTGGCAGGATGCTTCTGGGCTGTTTGTTCCTGTTTTATATTAGTCTCATGTAAAGAAGGGTATTCTTCCTTCAAATTCTATTTTAGCAGTAATCTTCATTGTAAGATCTTTAACTCCATTGATGAGAGGAAAAATTTTAAGCATGAGAAGAATACTAATCAAAGCCCAGAATCTGACCCTGTCCTCCAAAGAACTAAATGTATAATATGACAAACAGTTAGCTTGAAGATTCTTCTGGCAATTAATATATATAGGACAAAGAACACAGAAAAAGAGAATAAATGACATCTGCATGAATTTAGTTGGCGAGTTCTTGGTACACCAGCAAGTCAATCTCAAAGTTGTTAAATTTTAATTTTCAAATCAGGTCATTAGAATCTTTTAATTGATAAAGCATTTGTTGTTATGTTGATAGGGTATCATGAGAAATAACTGTCTGATACTGAAAATTCCAGTACACTAATTTTATACAAACTTAAGTATTAGCATCTATGTTGCTGGCTTCAGAATAACAACAGAGCTACTTCTACTTTAAAATCAAAAAAAAAAAAAAAGTCAAATTAGTATTCACAAAAGTTTTTAACCTCTACTGGAAGCAAGAAAACTAATATTTCTGTTTGCACTGCTTCAGGCAAACAGTACTGCTCACTCTTGACCACTTATCTTTTAAATCCTTCAGTTTGGGGAAGCAAGACCTCCACAGCAGCCTAAAGCCAGCTTGCACCAAGGACCTCTGTTACAAATAAAAGTGGTTAAAACCAGATTGTTACAAAACTCAAAATCCTGAAAAATAAAGAGCAGCAAAGAGCAGTTAACACTGCACAATTCATTAAGATCCTTGTGATAAAGGAAGAAAACCACAGATGACCCATAGACCAACATGCTGACGAATGATCTGCTCGCAAACAGCAGGAACCATGGAGGAGCCTGCTGCTCACACACCCTGCACAGACAGCAATGCTCTGCACACTGTGAGGTGGTGAGGTTTTGGCTGGCCAGAGTAGAAGAGTGAAGGAAGAAAGAAAGGAGTCACTGTTGGAAGAGTCCCAGTGGTAAAAAAAGTAAATCAGGATGCGAACACTGCTGCTGCAATGCACAGTTTGCAGCGGGAGTAAACTTCTGAAGGGGAATGTGAAGGTGGCCCTCCCACTGGGCTATCTAACTGCACCACAGATTCAGCTATCTTTGTCACAAGCCACAAGGGGACACAACCCACAAAGCCAGGAGCCCATATCACACCAACTTAATAGCAAAAAGTAAACGCAGAAATTCAAAAAGTGAGGCTGGTGTTTCTGACAGCAAAGTTAACAAAGCAAGCTTTGGATTTCCCTTTTTTTTCTGATGGTATGTTATACCTCCTGATCAGAAACAAGATTTCTTGTTTCTAGTCTTTGAATTCTCTTCTTTGAAGTTTTATGGCAATTGTTTTTCCATTGTAAAGCTTTGAAAAATAATTCAGAAGACTTTTGAATAATAATTCAGAAGTAAATACTGCGCTGTATTTACTATATTCTCGTCTGCAGCCAAATCACTGAAGAACCCCAGCAAAAAAAAAAAAATATTCATAAATAATAACATTTCCTCTGTTATTTACCCAGTAACAATGAAAAATAAGTGTAACTCTAAACAACTCTGGTATTCAAAAACAGCTACCTCCTTTTTACAAACCCAAGCTCAGGAGTTAATTTTAATACACTATACCTTAAGCTTTAAGTGGTCACAGTGAAATCCACCTACTGTGATTTATTTCACCAGCTAAGGAATTTTCCACGTAGAAATAAATAAGGAATTCTCTCTCCCCAAGTATACAGACTTGGTTAGGGTAGAATCAGAATGCAAAAGCTTCTATCACTAGACCCTCCCACCCAACCTTTAGGGCACACAGCCTGTCTGACCTGGCCCCCCTACTTCCTCCCTATTGCTTATGCATCCCTTGACTGGTGACACTGGGGGGTGCTCAGCTCCCCAGGGGACCTCCTGCCTCCTTACCTAGCAGTGGAAGGTAACAGCAGTAGGATACTGCAAGAATGCAAGGACATGAGCAGGAACCTCAACATTTGTTATTGTTTGAACAACAAACCGAAGGACTAGAAATCAGACTACATATATGCCTTGTTAAACTGGGGTTATACTAGGTGTAATGCTCATACTGCTGCAAGACATCAGAACTGTTTAGCAGTCCCATTTAAACCGAGACACAGGTTTGGACTGTGGTATAGGTCAGAATGATATTCTGCATGTCAAAAATGATAAAATCAGCAGCAATAACATTACATGTTCAGCATCCTTTCTCAGAGTTCATACCTCCTGGAGGAACACAGTGCAGTTTACAACTCAGCTGCTCCGCTGCAAGTGGAATTTAGGACCAACTCATATACAAGCTTGTATGTTCAGTTACCTACACGCTCGACAGAGACAGAAGCATAAAAGGATGCTTAGGCCTCCTCTGTCTGTAAACTTTCCCCCCAGTTTGATTTAAAGATGTTATCTTTATTGAATTATGTAAGCAAGTATAAGCAAGAGTCTAGGTGTCTAAATGAAACTGAAGCATATATCTCAAAAAATACATGCGTACATATGCATGCCCGTGTAATTAGTTGTGTTAAACAAAACTCCTAGTTCAGGAAGGTCCAGCTATGGGAATCAGATTTCTGAGCTCACAGCAGAAAGGGCCTATGCAACACCCACAGCAACCAGCAGCCACCCTGTATCCTCCTCACAGCAGCAGGCAGCTCCAGGCTGACCGCTGTTAAGATAGTGACATTGCAACAAAAAGGTAGAAAGGCTGGGGGCAATGACTATTCCTGGGAAAGGCTACCTCTGTCATACAAACCAGTGCCAGGCCAGCTCTAAATTGGGCTGAAATCTGGCAGAGATGTTTTGTTGTTTGAACAATGGGTTGTATCCAAGTTCACAAGATGCCTGTTAGGGCCATTATATAAATTTAATTCAGTAAAAAGCTGCATGCAGACATGGCCTTCTCTGCTGATGCACCATTCCCCAAGCAGGATGAATGTCATTGCCATGGAGCAACACTATGTATTAGGTACTGAGTAAACAGTTGTTCAAGACTTCCTGGCTTTCTAAAAGAAACACTACAATTAAAATGACCACCTTATTTCACACTTAAAGTAGTACACTTGCAAGAGAAAATTTTTAAAGGTGCTGACCACAATGACTGATCTTCTCCATATCCTTTTACAGTGTACCTATGATCCACATGGAACAGAAAGTATCCTTGCTCTCTGTTCATATTCTCCCATTCATCATTATGTAAAATACAGTGTGACAAAGGTAAGGGCAGTATTAAAAAGGATTTTGGTTAGGCTTGCCCCAGTTAGGCCAACAAAAAGATTTAAAACAAGCTAGGTTTTCATTATCTCATAAGTGAAAATAATCACATAAAAAGATGACCAGTTTCAACTAAAAATCATGTCTTTTACACTGAAATTTCACTAGAGCAAAAGTGAATCACTGAGACAATACTGTCTTCATTATATGAAAAGTTAATTTAAATGTCCTTTTTCAGAGAAATCTCATGATTCTGAATGCAACATAGGTGTGAACATCATAACTATAAAAAATGTCATGGAGCAGATGTTGCAGAAGTTTCTTCAATAAAGACACACAAGAAGAGTAAACAGCTGTCAGAGGCAAACTAGAGGACTTCTGGGATTCCTCATAGACCTGCTTTTCAATGATTCTAAGAAAAACTGACTTCTTTAGACCCTTTTGAAAACTTTTGCCTAAGAGTCAACAGACACTACTTAAGTCAACTGTCAATTTAAAAAAAAAAAATCTCAGTTCGGTTGTGGAATTAACAGACTTAAGAAGTAGTTCTCTCTGTAAATCTACCTTCTCAATACTCCAATTCAACCAACTTGCATCTTGGCTTTATCCCGCTGAACAACCGAACACTGCATTACCTTTCATTTACTGTCATGATCCATCTTTCTGCCTTTCATTCTGACAACATTCAGTGCTTAAATAATTATCTTAAAATATTTGTAAAAAAAATAGTTTATACACATTCATCTGAAGTGACCTAGGCACATCTTGAAACACTGGCATTTTACTGTGACCACATACAGTTTTACTACTGAATAATTCCATTCCAGTGTGATTACGCATTCAACTTGCTTGGTTCTTTGATTTGGTTTTTTAATCACTAACTTAAGCTAATGTAATTTTTGTTGACATTGCATTTATTTTCTTGCTCTCATGTATCTACAGTGGACCATAAGACCTTACTTCTAAACAAGACACTAAACAGGGTCGTTAATTAGAAAACTAACATGTAGATACAAAAATGTTCCACAGGCATGAGCAGAGAAAAATCTTTGTACACTAACACTACTTAATTAACATAGAGAGCCTTGCTTTGTAATTCATAGCAATGCCTAAAGACAAAACAAACATCTATGTTTGGTCACTGAACAGAGAATTTTAGTAGGTGTCAAGGATAATATACATTGACTCAATACATTGAAATTCTTTGAAAATGAGTAGAACTTACAGAAAATGATGAGCCATCCTTTGAAACTGCAACTGGGTAAATTCCATCTCCTAGACGCACAGAGAGCTCCCAGCTACTTCTCTTTGATTTAGCAACAGGAATTCTAAAAAAGAAACAGACAGGAGAAGAATTTTTAACAGAGATTTCATGCTCTTCCCATTTTAACCAGAAGCGCTTGCCTCATAGGATGGTCATGAAGGATATAAAATATCATTAATCTATAGACACAGTTGGAGAGCATACTTGAAAAAAAAAAAAAAAAAACTAAATACATTTTTCTGTCAAATGGCATATAAGGAGCAAATACACTCTACTTTCTTTCTAGATTTGCCTTGACACACTGGGTACGCTGATAAAGTTATAGGAGGCTCTTGAATACAGCCAGCGCTTGCTGCAGAATTAGCTCAAACAGGATGAAAAGCAGATGAGAAAGTGGGTTGGCAGGGGAATAGCAACAGTGATAGCTGGAGCGTTCTTTCTAAGGGCAAAATATAATCACTGTTTCTTTCATCTCATTCTCAGTAAATCTTAATTAAAGGCCTATTACAGACAAAAGATTCAGCCAAACAAGTAATACAAGTAATTTTATAATTAATCTATATTTTAGAGTATCTCATGCACAGAGCCCTTCAAGCAAACTGAAAAAATAATGATACGTCATCACAGCCCACATGCAGGATTATACCTATTCCTGCAGCATTTGGTGGCTGCACCAGTTACTGGGTAACACAAGAAACCTGAATCTTTTCAACTTTAGCTTAAAGAAGCACACCTGACAGCAAACGAACGAGATCTGAGTCTCCATTCTTGGAAGTTCAGTGAAACAAGTAATTTTCAGCAATTTTACTTAAATGTATATTCGATTTCAGTTTCCTCATCCTAACTTCTCAAGTCTCTTCTATTTTGTTGCAACAACTGGTGTCCAAAGGTATGCTGCAACTTTTCAGATGAGTGGTTGCCATATATTAGCACCAGGAAGCACCAGGTAGCCTAAAGAGAAGGTGCAAAGGTGGAGTTTAAACCCCATTAAACAAAGACCGTTATTTTGGTATAGCCTTCTTCCACACTGACTTGTGAACCACATCTCCTGAAAGGGATTGCTTAGGTTCCCTGTGGAATCAAAAGGGAGAAAAGCACCTGTGAGGCCTCCAGAGGCCACAGGAGGAGAAATTATCTGCCTAAGCCAAGGATAACACACTGACTTGCAAAGGATTTTGACAACTGTTTTAATAAGGTTGGGTTTTTATACACCTGAAATCTAAGCAAGTACAAGTTCAGGTACCTAATTAGGCAAGGAGTTTCCAAAAATTGAGCCTTGCAACGTGCTTGAAAAGGGGAAATGGAAACACTAAATATATTAGCTTGACAAATAGATGCATTAGTTACTTCTGGATCTAAGCCAAGTAAGGCCTACACCAGATTTCACCAAACATCTTAGCTCACGTCTAACTATCACTACCCACAAAGTTCATGAAAACAGATATTGAAAATAACCTGTTCCCATACTAATGGTGCCATGTGTTACCTTCTGCATTTAATATACAGTGACAATTGTCAAAACAACAAAACTGAGGAAGTATCTATGGCTTATTGGGTGCATTGACATTTCTCAGCACCTCGTCTTGAAATTCCTGCATGTCACCAAAACATTTAGACTGGCTGATAGGAAACGTGACAGACACAGGAGTTCCTGAAGGAGAGGAACAGGGATTTCCTGTACAGGTAGCAGGCAGCAAGCTGAGAGGTGTTTTCATTGCACTTCCTGGTATCAGAGCACCAGTCAGGAGAAATGTAGCAGAGTTTTGGCACAGCCTGGCTAAATTCTCCATGGTACTCCACTGCAATAACCAACAGGATTTAGTGGTTTATAGCAACTTCATATTTCTTGTATAAGAGGTGAGACCTCATCTCAAACACAGCTTAGTAGATCCACTTCACTGGTGGCATGAAATTCCTTATAACCTTGCTGGCACAGCTTTGCTTCATATTGCCTTTGACTGGAAGTGACCTCATGAATCTGGCTGCTGGCCATCAAAGGAAAGACAGCCTTGTTCTCCAGCAGGGATTATTTTTGTTCGGTCCTGTCTTGCTGAGCTTTGTCAAGTGTATCTCCAAACAGGATGCATGCCTCTTGAAAGGCATGACTATGATCACCGCTTTGCCTGGGTTTCAAACAGCCACACAGGCATGTAATTCCTCTCTCTGCAACACTGGTGGTCAGGAGGGCAAGGTCCGAAGCTGCATCTAATACCAAGTATGCAGCAAGTTGTACTTCCCTCCTGGAACTGCTAGATCCATTTGCACAGGGCCATTTTTCAGCTTTGCTAATCAACTGCCTGTGGCTTTGTAACTTTAACCTACAGTTACACTGGCTAAGACAGATACTTCCATTAGCTCATAAGAATCCTACTTTTTCTTCATTAAATCAAATTCATTTCAAATAAAATATCTTGTACTAGACTCTATTCTTAGGGATTCAGAGGGGTGGTTTTTTTCATATTAGTAAGACCACAAAGTCCAAAAGTAAAGATCAAAGTCCAAGTTTCTTGGATATGGAAAGAAAGTCGCTCAAGTCTGTGAACTACTTTAGAAATGCAGAAGTTTCTATCAGGCAAAGAAAGGGGTTTTTTGGTGGGTTTTGTTGTTGTTGTTGGGGGGGGAGGGGGCAGCGTAATATCTGAGAAGTCCCAGTGCATGGCAAATAATCTCTTTGTTCTTGGCCAAGGTTGCTTCCTTAGCTGAGAACTCTTCTGAGTCCTCCAAAGGGAAAACATCTGAATATATTTTCCACTAGTTCATGGAAAACTCCCCAAACTTCTGGCTATTTACAAAATTTTATACCTTTTTAAATTCTACTGGGCTGAAATCTGATATATTCTATTTACAGAAAAAGAAATGAAAGAAAAAAGTCATTTTTACCATCATAAGACACAGAAAACTTAAGACACTTCCCCTCCAACTCTAGATTCAAAATCCACACAATATGTCTTTCATAAGGTTCAACATGGCCTCCTCCCTTTCTTCTCCCAGTTTTGGCAAATGATATATCATAAAAAAAATTACTTTCTTTACATATAATGATCACCGGCTGAAGGAAAAAACACAAGTTTAGCAACAAAATGAGTGCCAGGTGAATGGGAAGCAGGGCCACAAAGCACTGTGTGCTGTTGTCCCTTGCCAGGAATATTACACACAAAGAGAAGGAGAGAGCAAAGGCAGCGCCGCGGCTGCAACAACAGAAGGTGGGTGGAGAAGGGTGTTACAAACTCTGTCCGTACAGAGATGGGCAGTTCTGAATCTTTCTACTCCATACTGCCTTCTAAAGGGAAGTATCACGAGCAACAGGGGCACAGACGAAGAGTACAGTGATAGTCCTTGCTCTAAGTCATAAAGGCATTACTCTAAAGCACTAAAGTTACAAAAACATGTAAATGGTGCAAGAAGAAAAACAGCAGTGTTTCCCTGCTCAGTTATTTATTTATTTTCAACCTCTGTCGCTGCTTATTCAACTATAGATGATGTCATGGTCCCATAATTTATTTCATACATTGCACAGTGTATTATGTCCCTTTTACCCCCAACTGCCACGAGAGAGAGGAAGATACTTTATAATAATGCATCAATTGTAGCTCCTGCTTTCTTTGCAAGTTTTCAGTGAGGAAAGCAGAAAACTGCTAAAAATTTTAGATCGACACACACTTACTGTGCTCATGGAAAACAGACACTAGTTAAACTATTATCTGTTCTAGTCAAAAACAAATAACGAAAGAAAACAGACATTCACAAAAGCAAGTCAAGTAATAACTCTGCCCTGGCCTGTCCATTTTGATTGTCATCAACCAATCAGATAGAAGGAACTCAATAAAACTACAATTTTCTGCAGTTTGTGGCAAATAAACTCCCCTCTCCTGATTACTGTTGATGATGTAATGAGCTATGATAAATGTCACCAGCTCCTAAAGGGTCAGGAAATTGAGTATAGATTTTTTTAACTTGCACTTCAAAATTCGAGTTCTAACACTGGGGTGGGAGGGGGGGAAACTTTCAAATTCTCTCTGATATTTTTGCTGCATAATACTTTACGTAAACACAGAGAAATCCCAAACTATCATAACAAATTCTCCCATTATGAAAGATTATAAGCATTTGAAAACCACATTATATGACACTCCGTAAAGCTGTTTTTCAGTTGTGCAATTACCTATTCAGCAGTTAAATAAAAGTGAAATATTGACTTAAAACAATGTTAATGGTCAAAGAATCATTAAGAAATCCTTCATCATAACTTTCACAGCAGGTGGCCTGTAAAATGATCAAGAATAATGTGCTGGATTCTGTAGCCACCAAGGTCAGTTTCTGCATACAAATCTTTGCAGGGGGAGAAAAAAAGACCTTCAGAAAGTGGGCCATTCATCTGAACCAAGTTCAGAGAATTTCCAGCACTGTGAAAAGATATGTTATGCAAGCACATAGATGTATTCAGTGGGGGTAGACTGAACCAGCTACATGGAGACTACAAAGGAGCCCTCCCATGGCTCATGAATAAGTCGAGGAAATGATCAGAAAAAAAATGGAGAGATGTTTAGACAGATGGCCCACTTAAAATGCCTGGGACAGGGCATAAGCAATTTTAATGAAACTTTAGATCTACCATATAAATTGTTTCTTATTTTCTCTGCCCTCCCCCCCAAAAAAAACTCAAGAAAGGCAAATAGAGATTTAAAAACTCAAACAAGAGCCTATCTTATGATGTAAAAAAAAAAAAAAGGAAAAAAGGAAGTAAATCTCACACTTTTGAGCATTATTGGTTTAATAAGTTCATATACAAAGAAATATCCTTCACAGAACCTTCAACTACCAGATGAATATAAAAGCAGGGAATGGATAGATTAAAAGAATTCTAAACAGAAGTGTACTGCCAAACAAAACAAAAATCTAAGCTTTACTATCTGAGTACTTTCAACACTTTCCAACATAAAAGTTCATCATTGCACAGAAAAGATAAAAGCACCACTTTCACAGGATTATTTTAAGAACTAAAAATTATGTGAAAGGAACCTAAGAATCTGGGAATATTTTATTCAGCAATTTGAAGTATTTTCTACATCTATTCACACACATTTTCTACATATATTCAGATTGATCCATCTATACATATCACATACACGTTTACATCAAAATGGGTTTTTCTTCTTTCTGCTTTCTGTGTGCATATGTATACATATACCCCTTTCACCAAGAGTATGAAAATATACCATCATTAGAGTAAATTATAGTTCTGCAAATGTCATACAAAAGAATAACCTCCACTAGCCCGTGTGCCAGCTGATCAGACAAAGGCTGACAGAATTACTCAATGGTTATGTCAAAATGGTTTTACATTACATTTCCTTACGTATTACATTTAGATCAATAACAAATATGCATATTTATAGCCATGTACTCTATCTGAATAGTGACCACAGGAAAAAATTAAATTACATGGAAGGTAAACTATAAAATAAAAAAGCACTGCTTTATAAGGATGCTATGGAGTGCACTGTGCTTTGATTCAAAACAGCATACATCTGGATGCTTCATTTTCCTTTAACAGAAGCCTTTGGGTGATTTGCATTGACATAAGGGCTTGCAATCCAGTGCCCAATGAAAATCTCCAGTGCCTTCATCAGTGAACCTCAGATCAAGGCTAAATAAAGAAACAGTTAAAGCTAGATCTTAAAAATCTAGCGTGAATTTAGCTACTCAGATCTAAGTGTGTGACTCGACCCCTTTCATCTTCATTTAACTGATAACTAACTCTCCGGACAACCTGAGCTCACTCTGGCTCTTCCTCTTCCACTCTGAAGGTCTCTAAGCATGCAGGGGTTGGGTCCTGCAAAGGGAGTCAACCCTAACCCAACTGCTCTTTGCAGCTAGCTTCCCCGGCCGTCTGGCAGGGGGGCAGGAGCTAGGGGCTCTTCTGCCAAAGCTGTCTCCACAGCCTTAAGGAGAACATGTGCTCCAAGCACGCAGGCAAACATCAACAATTCTAAGTCTCTTGAAAAATCTTTTATGGCTCTTTCAGCTTTAAGTCTATCAGGCAAAGGAAGCAGGATTGCTGCTATTGCCCATCTTGCTATAACAAATTCATGCTTGCAGCACGTATGTCCAGAGAATGAAAGATCTGGGTTATCAGTCTCCTTCAGCCTCTGAGGGTTCACATCTACCTCCCATCTCTCAAGATAAAGAGCCAGGGCCCAGGTAGGCATTAGGGGACTCACCATCCTACCCTGCTTATGGTAGGAAGGACAGAGAGATTCATGGAGACTCACAGAATGTAGCTTTGCAGCTTGATGATGCATCCTCTGGGACAAAGAGTTTTGGCATTTGGTCCTACATCAGGAAATTTGTATGCACTTTGCATTTAACAAACTGGATGAAACACAAAGCAATCCTGGGAGCTGCAAGTACAACCCAGGACCTCTCAATTTCAGGCGAAGGTCAGACCGCCCAGTCCTTCCGCAGATGCCAGCATACCTTGAAAGTTACAAATAAATAAATGTAAAACTTGATATCTGAAACTTATTTCCCCTCCTATGACACGTCAGGGCCTACTTTAGCATTTGCTTTCTCTTAGAAAAAGGAAACATCACAAGCGTTAATACTGGATAAGAGATGTTACTCCTTGTCCCGTTGCAAGCATTTGTGAGATGAGAAGCAAGGAAGATTCAAATCATGTGTTCCCAAGTACAGAGAAAAGACATTTATTTTCCATATAATTTACAAGTCTGTGCTTCTTATCTGTTCTTTCAAACCATCTGTCCTAAATCAGCAAAACTATTTACCAAAGAAAGAACTACTTGCAAGCAGGTGTTTTTAATCAGATCAGTCAACAATATTGACCTGTGCATGCTGACAATTGTTACAGAGAGAAAAATCTGAAAATCTGTTTGTCATCAAAAAAAAAAAAAAAAAAAAAAAAACCACTTTGGGCTATTTCTCCTCCATTAAAGTATTTAATTTCACAACTTTGTTTCTCTCTAACACCCTTTATTTTTAATAAGTTTACTTTGGGCAGTTGAAAATAACAATAATACACTCCACAAAAGGAAAATGACAAGCTTCTTTTCCTGTACAGATTTTCCTGTATTTCCTTGAAGAAGGAAACTTACTAATTCTCTTCTTGTGCAGATATTTAGGAATAGTCTTACAATAATTATCTCACTCTCTTTTAATGCTCAAAGAGCTCCAGAACAAATCACTGTGATGCAGCAGGGAGGACTACAGCTCTTCTGTTAACATCATCCAGTAGCAGTTACATCCTTCCATACAACATGATGGTATTGGGATGCAGCTGTTTGTTGGGCAGCCTGCTTCCTGCACCTCCATTCAAACAATGGCTGTGCCCAATAATAATGTGCTACTGTGCACTTCGTATTAGGTTTAGAACATTACAGGTTTCCTGTACATGTTAAAAATAGGCAGCAAGCAACTAATATGAAAATGGAGGTGAAATGATTAAGAGATTACCTACTGATAAGGTTGATATGGTAACAGTCATTCAGTTTTATATCTACATATAAGTCTACTTTCCATACTTGATTATTTTTTGAAACATCCAGGCAAACTTCGTGTGAGGCTTGCTGTACTCCTCCCAGTAGTGAAATCTGCCTGACTTGTAGCCTACTAATTTCGAACTAAATTGCCACTAACCACTGAATTCAAAACACATTTGCTGCTTTACTCCATCATCTCTTTTGTCAGAATTGAGAATTTCAGTTATTCACCCACTTTTTCAGTAGAAGTTCTGGAGAGTATGATATCTCAGAACTAATCAAGACAAAATACAGTGGGTGTGAGAACATGAGTTCAGGTCAGGAGTAGTTCTCAAAGCGAATTATCCCAATCATCTGCACTTAGGATGCTTTGGATCCCATTGCAGAACAGTCTCTGGACACGGGAACTAGATTCCCATTTCATGCAAGACAGACAGAAGCCAGGCTCCAGAACTGCACCCAACACACACTCCAGCCACAAATGGGTATTCAGTTCACAGGACTAGAATAGAACTAATCAGAAGTCAAATAGATACAGTGAGAGTATCAGTTCTTCATCATGAATGACAAATCCATTTGTACTGGTACACACTCTAATGACAGCTAGACTAAATATTGAAGAATCCTTTATTCACATAAAGAGATTTTGATCTTAATGACAATTTCTGCAATTCCACTCCCTGAAAATCATAAGCTCAGTATTTAGTTTAGATATTGGGCCACAGTTTAAAAAGTAAACAAAAATATTACTTAAATTCAGGCTCAAAACCCCTTATTTAGTTGCCCCAGTAAAAACGAGTTATGCTAAGAAGTATGTGGCACCTGCCAGCATCTCTCACTTGAAAGCAATGAAAATACTGCACAGTGCAGCACATTTGAAAAATCATTCTGCCAATTTGGAGGGCAAATACATATATTAGAATCAAAATTAAAAATGCCATTTTGAAAAAAATCTTGGCCTGACATTCCAGTGTTGCCTCTATCCTGTTATATAATATCTTCTTGAACACATCACCATTTCTCTATCAGTAATTTACAAGGTTAGTTCCCCCAAAAACACATTAACCTATCTCTTTCTTATTCAGAGATATACATCTGCACCCATAGACTGTTATATCCACCATTAAAGGCACTAACATCTGACTGAAATACTGCATTTCCTTAAAGAATAAAGTTTATAAGAGCCAATACAGTGAAACCTGACAGCAACCTGCTCAACTTACTAAATGAAGCACCAGACCAGGAATGAGAGACAACTACTACAGTGAAGGGAAAAGGAAGGACATCAGAATAAGGTCACCTCAGGAAATTTGGCAACAGCACTAGGAGTAAGAACATCGGCCTCCTTCAAGGCCCACAGGGAACAAACACAGTGTGCAAACAAATGAAAAATTATAAAGTATATTAAGATAGCAAAAAAACCCCAACAAACTATCTTAGAGTCAAACTGAAAATACCTTCTTATAGAACACCACCTCCAAGTATCTTTTCGAGGTTATTGTTAAGAACTATGTATTGAATGCTGTCTTTCCTGTGTTCAATAGTTTCATTTCAGTCTCTTACCCGAGCCTTACTACAGTCCCCTTTTGATCTGTCAGCCCTGTCACAACTAACCAGATTATACTGCCAGAAGTATAGCATTTCTGCCACACTTTGTAGTACCAAGGATTTGACTTGGGTGTCTCCAAGGCCTGTCACATACAGAGTATCCCAAAGGCCATTATTTAAAACAGAACTCATATTTTTTGTACATCCTGGGAAACACAATGCTTGCACCAGATTTCAGAAGGGTTCCAGAGAATTGGAAGAGCTCAAGCATCTCACATTGCTTACCACCTCCTTCAAATTTGGTTGCAGCAGAACCAAAAGAGCACATCCAAAAGCTTAACCATCTCACGCCAATGAAATCAGTTTTGTAATACAGCTGTACTGATCATGTTTGTTCTGTTGTGATTTCTTCTCTATAGGAGACTTAATTCAGGAAATACAGAGAATGCACATTCAGGATGGCACAGTCCCAGAAAAGGATGGTCAGATCTTCCCTTATTAGCCATCCTATATGCCATAGTGTAAGAAACAGAAGCTGGCCAAGAACAGTAATTAATTTGCAACAACACATTTTTCTACACAGTGGCTAGCTTTTCAAAAAGATGCTTCTTTACTGTATACACAAGAACTAGTGCTGGATGGCGGCACAAATACCAGTGATGTAACTACCAAACCACAGACAAATGTGATTAGCACGTTCAGCTAGAGGTACTCAAGCCAGATTCCAACAGGCAATATGACTGCTATTTCCTCTCCCTAACATGTAGAAAATGTGGCATGTTTCACGGATTCTAAAGCCTTGCTATTTCTTCTGCACTAGATTCCTATGAACAAATTAATGCCACTAATTCTGTTAAATTAAAGAGAAAAAAACAGCAGATGAGAAAAACCCCAAGAGCTCATTAAAAATTATATTAGATAACATAAAACATGCATAACTTCAATAAGTACTAATTCTCCATGTCTAGACAATTACAGCATATAGCACAGCTTCAGTCCCATTACCTTCAATAGATCTTCTACTGTACTTTCAGCTTACATCCGGAGTTCACACCACTGAGCTTTCACCCCTGATATTAACCATCTTTTCCCTTTATAACTAACAGAAAGAGAAAGGTACTTCCCCACAATGAGTTAGACATTAGATAGGCTGAACTACCTTTAGGTGATGCTTACCCATATTTATTACATTACTTAGACACTATGAATCTGGTGCTCAAATTGTTATTTAACAAAGTCAATAAGTATTCAAAAGAAGATAAATCTCTATTGCCCTCCGTATATTTTCATCCTTTTAATAGGACTCCTGCCATTGTTCATGTCATGGCCTCACAAGAAAGCAAGTCAACAAGAAAAAAAATGTTTGTAGCTTTCCTACTTAGCTAAAGTTATACACATCAGACATGAATGAAAGAATTTCAGAATCAATTATTAAACTACGGTTGATTCTGAAGAACAAAAAATTTGTAACAGCTAGTGCCTCATGATCAGTATTAATAAAAGATACTTTTGTCCACTAAGCTTTCTGCTGACTAAAGTTGAAGTAGAGAAGCCGGGCTGTGTAGGTGGAATGGACCCAAGGAGTGGCAGTAACACAACTGTACATAAAGTTTAACACAAAGTGGGTCTTCTACTTAGATTTCTTTCTGCTTATTTGGGGAGAATCATGATCAATATAGCATGGGAACATAAAAATGGCCATATTGGTTGGCCCAAATATCCATCTAGTCCAATATTCAGTGCTCAACACTAGACAGTTAAATAAGGTATAAGAACAGTACAAGAATGTAGTCACACTTCTACAGTGTACTTAACTAGAAGTTCCTTCTCCTTCCTTGCCTTTGACGAAGACAATTAGCACTAATCAAAGTAGTTCACTAATTCACAAAGAAATATATTTCCTAAGTATAAAACATTTTTCACACACAAAATACATATAAATAACATGATCCATATATAATATGTGCCATATAGGTACATTTTTCGATGCTCTAGAAAACATATTTTTCTTTAAACATTATTTCTTACACGTCCCATTATTATTATTAGAATATGATTACACACATTTTTTAAGAAGATGGTACTGTTCCTCTTTCTTAGAAAGCTAATATGTAAAATTATTTTTCTGTGAATGTTCCTATTCTTTAAGCAACCATAAGCAAATAACTTGTCTGTGGTCAAAAATATGTGCAAAAAGAACATCAAGACTATTTTTTCTGACACAGAAAAAACAGACTCATTTTGAACAGAAAATGTAAAGTAAAACTGTTGCACAAACATGACATGACATACATTACCTGACTGATTTTGATCCAGTGTCTGCAACTATGCCCACTAGTATCTCCTGAAAATTTAGATGGAAAAGTACCAATCATCAGTGAAGAAACAAACAAATAGCAAGGCAAGAGCCAAAGTATTTTCAAAATATACCTTCAGAAGTAGTGTATGGCAGCTGAGAGAGGATACCTTAAGGAAGATGTTCAGAAACAGTTCTCACAATTTTGCCTTCAACCCCAATCCCTTCGTGCTCTCCCACTCCTGCTGTGGGAATCCATACACAACAGCCATGTTCTCTCTAAGCCCTAAGTCTCCTCATCCATATCCAATGTAATTTCTCCAAAATGCAGATGACTGCAGCCCCTTCTGGGCCCTCCTATGTGAGACTGGCCTTGTTTCTGAAGAGCTGTGCTCCACCCTTTACAGGCTGTGAATACAACAATTTCTCATGGCAATCCAACTTTTTTAAACTGTGAAGCAGCAAAATGCTATCAGCTCTCACTAACCCTTGCTTCTGGGAAGACACAGATGAATGACTGAAAGCTGAGGAAGTTGAAGAGAGTTGTGGAATGGTGCTGCAATGCCCATTGTACAGAGACTGATGCTTAAATGGCCATAAGACTACCAGGATTTTGGAAATCACTGGAATAGAGATTCACTCTATTCACTCAGAAGGGTTTACTTAAAATAGCTGTTAAGACTTGGGAAAAGGAAGCCTCTAGTAGAGGCAGACATGCAATGTCTGAGATCAAAGAGCGGGGAAAAAAAAATCACAGCTAAAAGAGGAATAAAGTGGACTTAATGTTAGTAAACATCTTAAAATGATTGTGATTTGCCTGAGGATATGAGTAACAAGAAAAAAGGACTTGCCGCAGGAGGTTGCGGGGAAAATGTAGGATTTAGAAGAGAAGTGCTCTCACTAGTTCAAGGAAACAAGCAGAGAAAAACTGTTAGCTTATGGCATCTCCCTCATTTAAGGACATTAAGAGCTGGGTGCAGCCAGATGAGGACCTGCTTTAAACTTCATGTATCTCGTAGAAAAACGGAGACCAGGTCCTGGAGAAAATGATTACTGTGTGACCAAGGAGTATCAGATCACCACCCATGGCAGAGAGAGGAGCCTCAAAACACACATCACAACACTGGGATAAAGACAGAGCTTAAATCCTGGGAAGGATAAGATTTAACAAATACCCCAGACTTTTTTTGAAGTGCTTTTTAAATCTGGAATTCAATAGGCAAATAAATTATTTGGTATCATCTCACTACTAACTGCGACAAGACTAATTTTACTAAGCATCACAGAGAGACAGGATAAAGACCTGTCATCATCTCCTTTCTAAGTCAATGGGTAAACATCCCTGGTTTCAAAAGAACGGGGTCCTGCGCTGTTCTTTCCTGCCCAGTCTCTCTCACACTACAGGCTTTGAAGATACATGTTAAAGGGAAGCCACAGCCAAAACAAACTCCAAGCACATCTAATTACATGGAGAAGTAAACCACTAAAGAACAGTCCATGAAAGATATTAAAGAATTATCCATAATCACAAAAGGAAAAGTCATCTGAGCAGTCTCAACACAGATCCACAGAAAAATATCCAGGCCTCTGAATACTTACTATGAGCCAACAGAAATCAGGATATTTTTGATTTAAGGCACCATCTAACCCAAGTATCCCATCTGAAATATGATGACATATCCATGTAGTTTTTCTTCTAAGATTCACAACACCATCACATTACAAAGAAAAACATAGAGCATCTAAGGCAGAACGAAAAGGGCTACCTCAAATGCAGCTGGCAGATCACTGATTCTCAGGCATGAGATTCAACTCCAAGACAGTGAATAGCGGCACAACTAGCAAGGTTACTTCTCAAACACTTCTCCCATTAGAATTACACAAATCTATATTGTCACAAAGCAACAAATGGGCCTGTGGTCTTACATATACAGAAATGAAAAATGTTCTTTTTTTATCATCACTTGGTAATGCATATACCAGGAAATATCTTAAGAAAATGAAGAAAAAGTTCTCCAAGACTTCTGAGCAAAGGCAGGACTCATTTTTGTCATGAAAATACTTCTTCAATATTTTCACTTGCACACACACATTAAAACTATGCAGAAGTGACTTGCCTCTCTAAAAGCTGAAAAGAAAGAAGTCTTAGCTCGATCTTGTATGTTTACACTTTTAATCTTACCCTTAAACAAGACTGAATTGAGCATAACCGCACTGAAGGTCAGCTTCTATACTGGCATATCAAATTTCAAGCCAACAGCTCTTTTATTTAAAATATGTTAGATAAAAAGGTAATATGCTCTCTGTAAGAGTTCCCTTGAGGTTAGAAGAACCAATAAATTAACTGTTACCATATGTTTGGCTCCTTTTGGCAAAATTCAGTAACAAAACACTGCCAAACCTCTTTTGGCAGGTAATAATATTTGGTAGCTTATAGTACAACTTGGGAAAAAAGGAAACTGGACAGAAAGCTTGAAAATTAATAGAAGAAACTGCATTTCTATCCTTATATAGTTAGCTATATGCTGTTGAAAGAAAAATTCTAACGCAGTCAACTCTATGGGTCTGATCTGTAATAAGCAGCTGTCTCCTCAAAAAGAGTTGTTATCAAATGCGAACTCAAACGCTCCAGCTAGTACAGTAATGCAAATATTCTGCATTTGGGTTTTTTTTAACAGATATGTATGATCTAGTTCGTAAATGAGAACCTTTGTAAAATTAGTATTCCTAAGTGTTAAAATGCGTATTTTTAGTGCTTTCATTATAGTGGGTTTATTTCACTATAAATGATCAAAGTCTGGGCTTATTTGCAATGCCATTTTAAGGACATCTATTATAGACTTCTTTTAAATTCCAGCTAAACAGGTGGGAGTGAACCTAGCTGGTCCTATTCCTTTACCAAGACAAGCAAGACTTGCTCTAAGGTCACAGTTACAAGAAGTCAATGCTTTTTCATATATGAAAATATCCAATTCATTTTATTTTTGTAATCATCTATGATAACATACTCTAAATTCATTATTATTCTCATCTCCAATAAAATGGAATAGCCTGTTGTTCATATCATGATGGTTTGCATGTACAGGAAAAACAGACACTTAAAAATTCTGTATTTCTTTAATCAATTGCATCATCCCATTAAATTCTAATTTTTATGTATATAAATCACTTGCTATTCAGCTTACAGTTCAGCACACATATCTGGCAAGCAGTTTGAAGCAGGTTGACAGGTATAGGCCAGACATTTCACTTCTTAAAGTCATGTTATTGCATGACTAATCCTATATTTGCATTAATTTGATTACAAGCACTTACAGGTAAAACTAATCCTAAAGTGTAGGTCTAAAGACTGTAATATAAGCTTCTGGAAGGTTTTTCCAGAAGAAAAATATTTTTGCTGTTTTACGGATGCTTGCCTCATTCAGCCATTTGGGATTTTATTATTAATCTCCTCATTACTGTATTCATCTTCTGATTTCTTATTTTTTAAGTAAGGCAATTTCTGTGAAGACTTGACACTGAAATCAGAGACTTCATTACCCTGCAAAATATATCCACAGTTCAAAGTCTTTAAGAGGGTTAAACAAAATGCAAACATTTAATGCAACATTAAGCATGTGAAATAAAAACTTGATTGCCTAAAGAAAGCATGCTATGCTGTTACCCTGGTGACAGGTTAAAAAAGGATTGTGAGCTGAATGGCTGTATGATATGAAATTAAAATGTTTCACATTGAACAATCCAAAATGAATTGGGAAAGGTTAGAGCAGAGGAGAGAGAAATCAATTCTCCAATGGCAATGGTGAATGGAAGTGAAGTCTGAATAGGATTTGCCAGTGGGGTGCAACAGCTGCCAAATATCCTGCAGCCAAAGAATTACAATAATACTGATGAAGTGTGCAAGAGCTTTTGGAATCATTGCAGGGAACAGAGAAATACTCCTACAATAATGAGGCCATTCTGTGTCCCATCCCACTTTCGCAGTTGAATCAAAGGAAAAAGAAACGGTTGAAAATTGTAATACTCAATAACAAAGGTATAAATGAATTATCTATCCCTTCAATCAATATCTTATATTTAACTACAGCCTTTGTGAACCACGAATGAAGCAAGCATGCTAAAGAATGGACAAGTCAAGACACATACATGTAAAAGTATGCAGACAACATTGAATGAGAGACTTTTTCTACCCATATATTTTGTTGACAACATTTCTACTGCAACAGCATCCAGAATAAGCTATATACGACACAAACAAACAGCAGGACACAACCAGTGTCTCAAGGAACTTCACAAGGTGAGGTGCTGATGATCATGCTTATCTTTATATTAATAATCCGAGGAAAGAAACATCAGTAAAGCTTCTCACATGACTACAGTTACACAGGCATTTACTGAGCTTAGAGCCCCCAAAGTCAAGAAAAACTTTGCCCTTCTCTAAATACCTCCAACACAACTTCATTTCTACCCTTTGAAACTCTAAATAAAATATACAGATAGAAAGGAAAGACTATGCTAAAAATAACTGTAAAATGACCAGGGAGCACGTGGCAATTAGCACACACCTTGTTAGTTCTACAGTTTCATGCATACACTTTTTATACACAGACAAATATTAAAGAACAGGTTTAGAACGTGTAAACCTGCATGAAAGGAAAGAATTGTTGGGCTTATAAAAGGGATCAAAGGAAAGAGAGAGGGGCCTTGTGGTAAAGAGAGTATCTTGCAGAACAGGAGGTCACAGGCAAAGCATGGAGGAGAAAAGGGCCAGATTCACAACTAAAAAGGGCCAGGAATATGGCAGGAAAACAGAAAACATTCACATGTGTACACTACATAGATTTAAGTTTCAACATTAAGTGGACAGTAGCCACAGAAGCTATAAAGCTCCTACAGCAGCTGCTGCTTTCCCAGCAGACATGGTGAAAACAAAAAATAAGCACAGGACTTAGCCAGGTCCTTTTACTTTGGTGAACAGCTTTTACATCAGCAATCATCTCAGCAAGATGCATGCCACTGCTTTGAGTATCTTCCCAAGAGATGTTCAGCAAGGTTCAAACTTTTCATAATTATTATCTTCATAATAATTTCATAATGGTTATCAACTCTAACAATTGAGCAAGTGTGGATTCCTGAGTGCCCAGGACACCTTTTTCCCTATAAACAACATTGGGATGACAGGCTATGAAAATTGCCCTTAACAGATCATTCTGTTTCTGGAATATACGTTCATGAATCATACGGAACAATGACTCTGCTTTCAAACAGCTACATAAATACATTATATTATGTTATCAATTGTGATTCCATTAATTTAATCCAATCAAAGAAAAAATAGGATATACACATTCTGTAGAAAGTCATAACTGCTACCTTGAAATGTCTCATTTCTACTTTTGTATTTTTTACAAAAGTTCATTTTCACTGGCCAAAAACACCTGTTTCATACACATGCATCTACTTGTTTGTCTCTAGCACATATAATCCTCTTTCCGTGATAAGCAACTGAACAATGTAGAAGGGTAAATAATACCAGATTTTAAAAGACAGCAAGAATATTATATAGGGCAGCTGGTTTAGCAGTGATTAAGCAAGATTACAAAAAAAAAAATTATTTATGAGAGGTCAAAAGAACAACATTAAGTAACACCTGAAGAGACAACAGAGGGTTGTCACAATCAGAAGAGCCCATTATAAACAAGGATATCACATGAAAAAAGGGAGAACAGTGTCTTAGTACTTTGCTAGTCTATAGGGAAAGAAAAAAACCACACAGTGGAATAATGGTCTGAAGCTGCAGTAGTTACATAAACATATCGAAGACTTTCAAAAGGCCTAACAGTAAATCATTAGAAGAATGCTTGACTTGTTGACCAGGGGACCAGAACAGTAAGGATAAGACAGTATTATTTTCATGAGCTAAGGATGACTGCATAACTCCAAAGTGAGCAAATGAAGAAAGCCATAAGTGGGCTCGACTTAGTCATCCTTACCAAATGAAAATAAAGTGTTTTATCTTTATATCACACTAGAGGGTATTTGTAGGGTAAGGCAAAGTATAAATATTTAGCTGTACTTGCAATAACTCTTCATGTTACTACTGCAGTTGGGGGAGGGAGAATAAAAATCACATAATGCAATTGATACAATTCAGCAGCGCCTGTGACTGTGCTGCAAGTAAGAACTTCCCCACTTTCCAAGAGGCCAGTTCGAATGACTCCAGTGAATTTTCCTGACGTCATCTTCCTTCTTTTTAAAATTAATGTAACATAACCTTATTTTGTGCTGCTCCAGCAGTGCAGGAGAGCCAGAAAGCTCTCCTATTGGGCAGCTGACCATCCTTCCATATGGGGAAGCCCTAGGCTGGCAAAGAGCTGGCTCTGACCCAGACTCCAGCAGGGTAATAGGTGTAGTGTATGTGAAAGCAAGCATGCCTGAGAGGTGGTGGGGCTCCACTGCTCTCTGAGCAGTTCCCTCACTGCCCTAATCATGCCATGGCAAGGCAAAGCAGGCATCCAAACCATCATTACTAAATATACCTGAGGATTTACATCAATATATCTGTATGATATCAACCTAGACACAAACCTACAATAATTCATTAAATAAAAAGCTAAATAAATCCATTTCTGTTCTTGCAGTTCACCAGTCAAGCTGTATCTGCTGCACTAGAACTCTGGATTTTCAGAATTTTAAAACACACAAAAATTCAGCTCAACCATTTCAAAACTTGACAAAAACTTGCTTGTATTTTATCTATAATTTCTCACTATACACTTACCCCTCCTGTGAGAGTATTATTTTATGCTTAGAAAGCATCGTCCATTTTAAGTCTCAAAATATGTTATACATGCTGATAAATAAATATTTACAAAAGCTCAGTAATGCAGTAAAATATTAAGGCCATTTTGTCATTTTGTAAACTGAGGCCCAATCTAACTGACTTCTCTAAGGTCCCACAAGAACAGTCAGGAGTTTAACTCAAGGCTCCCTAATCCCAGTCTGCTATATTAAACACATGAGCAAGAAAAACCTTTAGGTTTTTTTGCTAGCGATATAAAACATTTTCCAATGTGTTACCGTCTTCTTGCATGTAGTATCAGGTAATATGGGCATACAGCCCCGCTGTTTTTTTCCAAGTCATAAATGATGAAAGGGTAAAACCCATAGAAAAATTAGGAAAATACACTGAGCAGCCAACACAAGCAACGCATAGGAAGTGCTGTAGGCAATTGGGTTTAGAAGTATAAACATCACATTAGTAGACCCATGAGATAGCATGATGTAGCCACACCTGGAGAGTCACTCTCCTATTCCCCTCCCAACCCACTAATGAAAACAAGTCTGGAGCCAAAATGTGAAGATTCAACTGTACAACATCATTTTTGGTCTCAAAGGCTAACTACATCAAATAGACATAAAATAAGCTGGATTCACTTCAGCCAAAATATGTTTCCACTTGAAACAAGACCGAGTTCTGTTGAGAAGACCTTGGGATTTTACTAGATGCTGTAAATCTGTTCAGCAGCTGTGGGTGGCACCAGTTTCACAATAAACTGGACTATGGAATAAGTAGGAAAAGTCCTAGGTAAAATAACTGAAAGCTGAACAATGAAACAATCATTAATCATTCATGGCTTTTTCCTATAGGAAACATGTGCCCCTATTATCTGGATATCACAGTGAAATATACACATTAGTATCTGGCTCACAAAATACCAAGCATTTTCATTAGCTAATCATCTCTTTAAAAAGCCAAAAACCAAAAAAACCCACCACCCAGAAAATCAAACCACCCCACATAACAACCTTTTTCCCAAGAACACCGGTTAAATAACCAGTTAAATTAAAAAAACCCAAACACAGAGAATGTTCTAAATATCCAATTGCATAACAAAAGTAAATGTCTACATTCCTGTAACTCTGAGCATCCACAGGTCTCCAGCAGCTGTTCTAGCTAATGGCTGGCAAAGTAATCCTAGGAGACTGTTGGTGAGGCCAGGGGCACATAGCAATGCAGACAGTGGAAACTCACCTGTGAGTGCTCCACCCAAATCATAATACAATTCATTTTAACACAGGAAAGGCAAACCAGCATTCAGCTTGTGGCCTGTATTAACCTCAACACCACACAAACTACTGCAACAAAGAATCCCACTACAGGGGTCATGTCTAATTGAAACTAGCTGAAGAAAGTTGGGTGCTTGATCCTAATGAGGCAACAGCTCGCTGATATCTGAGCACATTCCAGCAAGAACCTTACAGTTTATGATTCAGTCACCCAGGGGATTGCAAAATACCTATTTTCCAGTCACATTCCTGCAAGTATCATCAACTGTAGAGGAGAACCCTCCTCATGAGGCTGCTACTAGTCTGATCTGTGGCAGAGAGCTAAGGCCCACCTCCGCACCTCCTTTATGAGCCATCCTCTGCTCACCCTCTTCCTCCTTGCTGCACATTCCCACTCTTGTAGCTCTTCCAGAATAATTTCACTTGTCATGAGTACTTAACCTGGTTCTGTCAGAATGATCTGAAGTATTATTAAACTGTTTCTACACTAATACAAGTCATTTTAGCAGAACCAGAGTAGAAAGCAACTACACACAAAATCATGCCTGCATACCTCAGGGAGGAGGAAGGCAGGCAGAGACTAAGGGAGGAGCAGGCTGGGACAACTATTCCTTAATCTGGCTCAGCTGCATTTCATCTGATTACAGTCTCAGTAGCTCTGATAGAGAAGGGTGGAGCTTCTGTGAAGACTTCCAAGCATGGTTCTTTATCTATCTGACTAGAATAACAACCCTGAGCTTGGGCTGAATAAGTGATGGAGGAAAAAAAGGGAAACCAAAATACCACTGCAGTTGTGAAAAGAATGCATATTATAAATATGGCTCCCAAAAGGGAAAAGAAAACAAACCAAAACCAAAGATAAGCATATAACTCAAGTTCAGCAGAAAACTGTCTATTTGGCAGCTGTGACAAGTTTAGAAGAAATAATGCATGATTTCAAAATAATACTTTTCAGTGCAATTCCTTACACAAAAATTCCTCAAGTGCTTTCAGTGCATGCAAAAGAAAAAAATGCTGCCAACATAAATAGTGCCAAAGAACTGAAATTTTGAGGATGATGATCATCATGTCGATGTACCTTTCCAAACCATTAAGAGAATGTTATGGATCAATTTTGGAGCTTGCAGTCTGTCTAATCCACTTACATCCTCTAACACGGATTTAAAATTCACACAGACTCCAAACACCCGATTCTGACAGTGAACCGCATCCAAGATTATAACTGGCCTTTTTGATTTGTTGCCAGCAGCACAGGTTCCTACTCTGCACTTTTTGTTTACTAATATTTGTCAAACAGATTGCAGTCATAGCAATAAAGATGTGCTTTCTATGGCCACAATCCCGCTCCCTAAAAAAGTACCCATGACATGGAACACCTTCAAAAACAAGTCAGATGCAGTTTGGGTAAATAAGGACGTGCTATAAAGGATCCTTGATGGGACTGCAGTAACTTGTATGCTTCACAGTCCTCAGTTCCCTCTAGAGGGAGTCCACTAGCTGCTCTAAGGAATGGAGAACACTGTCCAGGACACTACACAATCCTTTGACCTCATTCTGCCTTTGTTTCTTGGACTTTTCTTCTGAAGGAGCTCCATGATTTGGGGGAAAGGGTATCATTATCTGGTTTAGTTTTCTTCAGAAGTTAGTTACCACTAAGCCTTCTTGCATTATCTTGTTTTTACTTGGCCTCAAACAGGCAGCTTTACTATCATTAAAACAAGTAGATGTAACAATATATGTGAATTGAAACCATGACCTATTCAATAAGAACCACACTCAGCCACCACGAGAAAATTTTAAGGCTCAACTTCTGAAGGCTTCATTTCAGATCTGCATATGCCTCAACAGACAGAGAAGTCCATCCTTTGAAAGCTGAGCTGAACGTAAGTACACCCCATCATGGCAAGACAAAGTGATCTTCCCTGTGCTGAAAAAATTTGTTAGCTTCACCATTTAAAATCTGAAAAATCAGACCTCAATCTAGTCTTACAAACTTCATGTGGTTAGACTCTGCTGCTTTCTCTGCTCACAGTAGAAGAAAATATGTGAGGGAGTTAGTCTAGGACTCCAAAAATAAGCTGATTTTTTTTCAAGCAGGGGTATATTTGTTTCCCTAATGTAGCACAAAAAGAAATTAATGGCCATGCCTGACTGCTCAATGCAATACTTCGTTTACGTATCTGATATCTCAGTTAAAATAGTTGTGTATGTCTTTTCTATTAAGATACACAGACACCTAGTACTGAAAGAAAAATACTTGCAATAGAAAGAAAATGTCAGAAGATTCTCCAAAAATTAGACTCCTTTTCTTTTCAGCAAGTAAGAACATTTTACAGGCCAGAGAAAAAACAACTCAAAACCAGAGCAAGGAATGCAATAGCAGTTTGAGAATTGCTACTTAAATCAACAATTCCTATCCTTAACCTAAGTACAAACTAATCCATTACTTCTCTATAGTAGTACCAGAATATTTAACTTCCTAGGCGGGCCAGTAAAAACTACAATCAAGCTTCCTCCTCATTTTCCCTCATTCATCTTTTATTTAGGGAACAGTGGCCTTCGAGTGTCTGTTGTTCCCCTTATACCACTTGCTATGGAGGATATAACTCGTGGAAGGAAATAAAAAGGTGCTTTACTTTCCCCTATAGGTGCATAAGGCAAGCAATGACCTAGCCCTACATATGCTATATATTACAAAACCGTTATGCTTGCCCTAAGTGTCCCTTTTTTTTTTTTTAACACCATATGGTACTATTTATCTTTGTGAGTACAAATAAAAATAAAGACTTCTTGAAACCACATTTGATTTATTCCTGACCACTGTAAAATCAGTAATAGAATACACTGTCAAACCACTGGCATGGAATGTGAATAATGTCTATCCTGCATTCTGATTTCCCTCTCACACAAACACACACGCAACTACATTAAAGAATGTGAGGCAAGAAGAAAGTCATGCTGAAGTTAAGATTCACTGTATGCAATGGTTGCAAACACCAACTACCCAAGCAAGTTTCACAAATTCAATTGTTCTAATAGAAGGTCTCAAGGCAATGACAATGATGGGCCAGAGGACAACAAAAGCTAGAAATATCCTAGAGGAAAAAAGCATACAGTTCCAAAAAGCCAAAGAAGTGAATTAGTATTTTGACAGAAGCTACTGCAATGGCTGGCCAATTAAAGTACTACCTAGGTTACTAGCAGCTACTATCCAAAAGAATGAGTCAGGGAACAAAAGCACCAAAAAACCATACTTAAGCAAAGTGCTGACTCTTCCAGCATTTACCAGGCAGAAAGTGTTTTCAGAATTAGACCCTAAACTATTAAGGTTCTTCCTCAAGGCAGCAAATTACTCATGAATCCACAATATTTTAAAGCTCTGTAGCTGAATATTCATATTATCCCAAAGTGCTTAGATCACTTCAAATGGGCACATGGGAAATTTGTGATGCTCCATTTGTGGTTAGTTACTAGTGCAGCAACATTTTGCATTAATGAAACTCCTGATGTGCATTAATTACTGTACTGGCTTGTAACACATTTTTGTGCCTATTAGATTGCTAATATGTAGAATAAAAATAATCATGTATGACTTGGGTGAGTAGAGAAATGTAAGCCACAGCTATGTGAATTTAGAAAAACCAGACTACATCAAGAAATCATACAGTTTCTCACCAGTCTCTCTCATGCATGAGAAGATGCCACTAACAAAACGCATCAACACATCTGAGTTCCTAGAAATGAACTCACCTTGCAGTCCCTAGAAATCGCTGTGATCTCAGTTGTTCAGCCACATACAAAGACGCTGCTGTTGCCAGTAGTTCTCTTCTTTCAAGATCTGTCAACTTGTGTCCTAGTTTTCAGAAAGAAGTTTAACAAAAAAAGTTAGATACCAGAGACCAACACAGACACAAAAAGTAACAACTACTAGTGAAGACACTGCTCAGTCCTTACACGTGAAACTTATGGTTTTTTCCCCCTCTAAATTAAGATGAGGCTTAGCATAGCAGACGCTCCAAGTTTCAGAGTTTAAATTGCATGTTTTCATACAGATCAGCCCTACTGCTAACACTGGTATCACTGTTAAAAACAATTTGACAACTGAAAGAAAAAAAACTGAACGATGCTGCAGCATCTTGTTTTCGTTACTGAAATGTCACTGGTTGACATATTGTGCTTCATGCTGGTAAGGAATCCATCTGTACATTAGAACTTATTCAAAATATACAGCATTCTTTCTCAGTACTTCACCTTGCAAAGGATACACATCTTCCAAGCAAAAGGGATAACGCAACAGTATAAACCCCAGAAATAAATGGGGATAGAACTACTTGTCAGCCCTGGGTCACTTAGTGTCATTTTGTGTAATTACTAGTTTGTGACTAATGAAGTCAAAGTCATGTATGACACTCCATAAGCAGTAAACAGCTCAAAGTAGCCTACAGTCTGAAGGCAGGCAAGCTAATAAAGGTTTGGACAAAAAGGTGCAAACCAGGGTGATTGGAAAGGGGTTTTCTCCCAACCTGGTCTCGTTCCAGAAAGTGAAGGTTAATTAGAAATTCAACTGTCCATTCAGCAGGCTAAAAGACAGAGCACAGTGACAGAACTTTGACCTCCCCATCTTAGGTTAGAAAGCGCACAACACAGATTTGGTATGAAAAGTTGGCAAATAGGTGGCCAAGACTGGTATCACCAGAAAAGCAGAACAGTCAAAACCGATGAGAGAGGGAGCAAAACGACAAGTAAAGTCCATAAGACAGTGGCAGGAAGTTAAAGTTGACATAGAACAGGCAAGAAGAGCAAAGCTGAATTGTCATGGAGAAAGAGGCAAACTTTATCCTCAGGAGAGAGATTTCTCACAGATGAAAGCAAGAATGTTTCAAAAGCCAGAGGAGAGGATAACACAATAAATAAAGTTTAAAAAAATAAAGGTTAAGACTGAAAGACTTGGCTGAACTCAGTTACAACACAGCTCTCAAAAGTGCTTTATATGTACGTATCACAGCAAATGCCATCGTCCACGGTAAGTACAGATTTCATCTGAAGGGATGGGGGAAGAGGAGGGGGATGGGGTTCAGAAGGCTGCATCTCCCTGAGCAACTCTGCCCAGGGGGGCATGTTTACTTCCAGTCTTGCAGCAGGAAACAGTTACACAGCTCCCTTCTACATCTCCATTCTCCCATCACCTCAGTACTACTGCATGTAACGTTAGTTCGCATTCCCCAGCACTGGTCACTAGCAAGTGATCCTCAAGAAAACCCAGAATGGACACCTCTGAAAAGGACTGGAGCAGACTTTACAGTAACAAGTGCACAATTTCAAAGCAAGACATCTTCTGCACAGGACCCATCATTCCACTGGGCACATTAAATATGGATAGGTAAAGAGCCTGCATAGAGTCCACCTCAGCAATGCAATCATGCCATGGGGATGGAAACACAGAATCACAGAATTGTCCAGGTTGGAAAAGACCTTAAAGATCATCCAAGTCCAACCACCAACCCAACATTAACAGTTCCCAACTACACCATATCCCTCAGCGCTATGACAACCCGACTCTTAAACACCTCCAGGGATGGGGACTCCACCACCTCCCTGGGCAGTCCATTCCAACGCCTAACAACCCGTTCTGTAAAGAAATGCTTCCTAATATCTAGTCTAAACCTTCCCTGGTGCAACTTGAGGCCATTCCTTCTTGTTCTATCACTTATTACTTGGTTAAAGAGACTCATCCCCAGCTCTCTGCAACCTCCTTTCAGGTAGTTGTAGAGGGCGATGAGGTCTCCCCTCAGCCTCCTCTTCTCCAGACTAAACAACCCCAGTTCCCTCAGCCGTTCCTCGTACGACATGTGCTCCAGACCCTTCACCAGCTTCGTTGCCCTTCTCTGGACACGCTCGAGTAATTCAATGTCCTTTTTGTAGTGAGGGGCCCAAAACTGAACACAGTCATCGAGGTGCGGCCTCACCAGTGCCGAGTACAGGGGTAAGATCACTTCCCTGTCTCTGCTGGCCACACTATTTCTGATACAAGCCAGGATGCCATTGGCCTTCTTGGCCACCTGGGCACACTGCTGGCTCATGTTCAGCCGGCTGTCAATCAACACCCCCAGGTCCCTCTCTGACTGGCAGCTCTCCAGCCACTCCTCCCCAAGCCTGTAGCGCTGCTGGGGGTTGTTGTGGCCCAAGTGCAGCACCCGGCATTTGGCCTTATGAAGCTCATACAGTTTTCCTTAGCCCACTGCTCCAGCCTGTCCAGATCTCTCTGCAGAGCCTCCCTACCCTCAAGCAGATCAACACTCCCACCCAACTTGGTGTATCTGCAAACTTACTGAGGGTGCACTCAACCCCCTCATCTAGATCATCAATAAAGATGTTAAACAGGAGTGGCCCCAAAACCGAGCCCTGGGGGACACCACTCGTGACCAGCCGCCAACTGGATTTAACTCTATTCACCACAACTCTTTGGGCCCGGCCATCCAGCCAGTTTTTTACCCAGCGAAGCATGTGCCCATCCAAGCCACGAGCAGCCAGTTTCGCCAGGAGAATGCTGTGGGAAACGGTGTCAAAGGCCTTACTAAAGTCAAGGCAGACAACATCCACAGCCTTTCCTTCATCCAATAAGTGGGTAAACACACTCATTACATTTCCAGCTAACAGTACAAAGGAGCTGTCACAGGCAAAAAAAAAATGTAAATTTAAAAATAACAAAAGCCAACAGATCTGCATCAATCTATTTTTAATTTAGTCCATATTAACATATTCTGGCTAAAGATTACTGCAACTTCTTTTGCTCAGTGTTTATTATTTTTTAACTGCCTTGAAATGGAAACTGTCTTCACTTTAACAAACGCATGCAGAAATACAAATGCTGAAAGGTTGAAGAACTGACTTGAGAAACAAACTTGATCTTTCCTTTGCCAGTTACTAGAAAAACTGTTTGCAAAGTGAAAGCCAAAAATCACTGAAATTTTGTACTATTTATGTGTATATATACGCACATATACATGTACATACAAGCCTTACGTAATTATACAATGCAGAAACATCAACTATCTGGCTCTGAAATGGTCCAGTTTTCCAACTGTTTACACACAGAGTAAAGAAGCTCTGAGATCATTTTTCCAAAACACTGTATCTAAAATTGATGATCTGTTTACATGTCTCAACTAAAGATACATCAGGAATCCATTCTAAAACCTTTGCTTTTCAGTCACCCAACACCCATGACAAACCCACATGACCAAAACTGCATGTTCCCACCTGCTCCAACACACACTGGTAGTATCAACTCATATAAAGGAACAAGGTAAAACTAGAAAGATCCCAATTTGAAGGTTTTATTGCATGACGTTCATCTTGGATGAAATCAATAACTGCTTTTGCGCTTGCTGTGCTGCAAAAACTATTTTCTCCCTGTATCTTCAATAGAAATCAAACTCCAAACAGTGAACAAAGGTCAATAATTTGAAACAGGTTAACAACTGATCAAGAGTCACATTCACCACTTCATTATCACAAATATGAAAAGAATATTTATCCGCTTTCTCTATTTGTCACTATTTGCATCAGTTGTGGCACAGATGTGCCAAGCAGAAACTGGTCATGACTGTAGCATCCGATGTGGGATTTCTGGGAGATAATATAAACTGTTAACAAGAACATATCAAAATCGGCAATATGGTCTTTGGCAATAAAGACACAGTCCTACCACAGAATGTGCATAACTTTGGAGGCATACCTCGGAAGCTTGATTAAAAGCTGCTTCCTAAGGATGGCAATTTACCTTTATTAGACAAGACAGACTGCTGTCAGTACTGCTTTAGTTCTCTGAACTCCAGTCCCATTTCCCTTGCCTTCTGCTCTTGCTCTGCTGCTATGCTCAGCAGAATTTTAAACCGTTTTGAAGTTAAAATTTCAATTACATTACTATATTTAGAAATACACAAAATGTTCCAGATAGTGATACCTCTGTTTCACTTTCAAGTATTATTTTACTTCAGAAGTCACCCCTCAGGATTCCAATTGGGTGTCTTAAGGTATAAGTTAATATTCACCATCAATAAAGTTATAACAATGCAGTCTTTCACATTCATCATACAGAAGATCAATCTGAAAAGTAACAAAGCTACCTTTGGGGCATTTGTCCACGTGCTGCCTTGACAGGGAGTGAAATAAGTAGCAAAGGTTCCCCAGCTTCCAACATGGTAAGTTCTGCCACTGCTCTTTTCTACTCTAATTACTGCAGACTCCTGGGCTACATGGAGATTTCACCTCCACCATAAAATGTAGACCAGCTCCCAAATCTCTCTGCTCAACCTGGGATATACTTCTGCATTATCACTATCATCACTGAGCTGAATTATATAAGATGAACATAAAACAGGATTAATGGCTATAAAATTCAGTCACAACTAAAGGAGCGGAAGCACCGTTGTTCTTATTTAAAACTAGACCGCACGCATCTATTACCACTAAATGACAGAACCCTCATCGGAAGAAGGACAAGGAGAAAGTATTTTTCTCTCTCATTTCCCTGATGTTATGATTGCTTAAATCAATATTATCCCACTATCCCCCAAGCTGAGTCAAAAAGGTTCATGCAATTACTTTACATAACCAACTTCAAATTAAATTACATAAAAGGTCATTTTTCCCATAACAGTCTCATTTGCATTTTGTCCTAGAAATGTGTTTCCTACTATCAATTACAGGAGCAAAAAAAAAAAAAGAAAACAAACAAGCCCTGGTTATGTGCCCCAGTCTGTTACTTAATATTTGAAAAGTGACTGTTTTTTGACTGGGAAGAATAAAAATTAAAAGCAAAATGGGTAAGATGGAAAGTGCAATGCATAATTCAGATCCATACCCATGCATGCAGGTAATGTTTATATCACTCCTAGGTTCTGTTTTGGTTCAGGTTTTTCCCCAATGGATTTTGAAGTTGACCATTACAGGTAACATGTATACCAAGTAGGCTGAAGCAGAAAACAAAGTTGGATGTTATTAAAGGGTTTAATTTCTTCTGAAGTCCACCCAGATGGTCAAAGACAGACAATACTGTCTGCGTATGAAATCTCAAACTATTCAGAACAGTGAAGAAAGTATGTCTCTCAGAGAGCTCGTGACCATTTATAAGATGGATGCTATAGCATACAGAAAGGAAACCTCTTACTATTTTTAATTATAAAGGGATTAGTGACAAACCAAGAAATGTTTCTTGGCTTCACCTGCCAGAAAGAAGAAAGTCAAGTAAACCGTTAAGTCAATTTTTATAATCCAGTAGCTTCATAAAATTAAGACAAAATTAGATTCCAGTGTGGAGAAGATGAATGGAATTAACATCAAGTGTCCTCTCCCTTCTAACAGTAACACAGCCAGGGGAAGCTGCATTACCCTTTTCAACTAATAACAAAAGTCTCCAGACTTAAATTTAAAAGTCATATCTACAGTCCCAATTCACCTAAAAAGCGCTTTCGTTCATAACAGAATTATGGAATGGCTGAGCTTGAAGGGACCATGGGAGATCTTAAGTTTATTCAGTATGCTCCTCCTCCCCACCAAGCAATCTCAACATCAAATTCAGACCAGGTTGCTCAAAGATTTGTGCAGACAGGTCTTTAAAATCTCCAACTTATGACCACTGCCTCTTGCTCTGCTGCTATGCAACTTGCTGAAGACCCTGGCTTCATCTTCTTGGAAACCCCCTCAGAGGTACGAGAAGGCTGTCATTAGGTCTACCCTAAGCTTTCTTGTTTTCAGGCTAAACAAGCCAGGTTCTCCCAGCCTCTCTCCTCACAGGTCCTCTGTTCTAACCCCACCACCACGCTGGTGACTCCTGGCTAGCCTTATTCAAGCTTCTTGACATCTTTCTTACATGCGTGAGGGGGTTAAAACTGGACACAGTATTCCAGAAGTGGTTTAATAAGTGTTGAGTAAAACAGAGTAATCATTTCCTCCAACCCAGGTAATTATGACAAACACAATGTATCTAAAAGCCTTTACCTGGTATACAGTCTCTGGAGCCAATACACAATTGCAGGAGAGAGAGGTGCTTCCTCCTTCTTCCTTTGTGTATTAGAAACCAGTTAACATAAAGAATCATCCATCAGAACTTCTGCTCTTCCTCTCCACCCAAACGAGGTTAAACATGCTAGGAGAGGGGAAGTAAAGTATTCTTTTTCCTTCCCCCCTCCCCTCCCCTGAGTTTTGGTATGACTTTCGTGATGATCTCCTGGAAAATGCCCCATTTTTCATTTCCACAGGATGTCTCTCCCAAAGAGACTGACCAAACATTAAGATGCCATTTAATAACGAGGAAGAGGGGACCATTAAAAACAAAAAATCTCAGTATTAAAACAGATATCCAGGAAAAGATTAACTGTGAAACAGAATGAACCACAAAGAATGATCCTTGAGTTTGTTCTTTGTCAAAGACTCCTCTTAGACCTTTGTGAAAACAGAGATACTTTCTGTGCCTATAAAACAGGGATAATGGTATATTTCTCACCAGACTCCTTAGGAAGCACAGAGGCATCCCAGGCTGGTTGGAAGCTGCAGAAGCTCATTTGACAATACCCTATCTAGTAGTATGGGCTACTCCTGCATGCTTGGCAAACATTTTTGCTTTGTGCAGAGTGCTTGGAGGCCACTGTAAGACAGACATGTTTGTGTCACCTGACCTCATCAGTGTTGCTGCACCCACCCTCAGATCTGCACTGCCCCCAAAACATGCATGTGTGCTCAGAGCAATAACCCACTCCAGCTGACCCACTGCCAGCCGGCATTCTAGCCATCCATCCCTCACAGACAACAAAAGGGTATGACGGCAGCTGTTTTCCCACACTAATCATATCCTGAGCAAGGTTAGTTTCAGCACCACAATATTTTAAAATAACTTGCAATAAACAAACTGGTTTTGTTAATGAATGCTTATTTAAAGAAGGGAAGAAAAAGAGTTAAACTGTAATCATGAAAATTACTAAGCATTCCGTTCTAGATGTAATTTGAAGTGGGCATCACAGGTTAATGGAAAAGCTGCCAAGATATTTCTAATAATTAATTTTTTTCTTAACTTATAGTAAAAGCTTTCTAATAAAGGACTTATAATGAAACACTTGAAAATGAGACTGGGAAACAAAGCATCTCTTATTTTACTCTTAAGACTAAAGTTAATATTTATATTTGAAGAAAAATGCACATAAGAAATGGGCCAGTACTTCCTGCAGTCACCAGAAAGAACACAGCTGACATTCATTACTTACCATCAATGTAGACCAACAGTGGTAATTGTGTAGTTTACAAAAGAAACACATAGGATGTGCTCGAGCATTAATATAGCACACATCATTGAAATTTTTTTCATTTAAGTTTTCAAAATTTAAAAATTTCTTCTGGTATAGATTCCTACTGTTAACAACAGTACATATTTCTAGGTATTTCCAAATCCACTTTGGCTACTCATTGCTCTAATTTTTCAGATTATCCCAGATCTTTCTTACAGCTACATGTCTTTTATAAACAATATTAAAATAAATTAAGTTACTTCATTTTCAAACCCTCCTAGCAAAGTATACCTTGGGTATTTACATAAAAATGTTAGTTGAAGTGAGTAGAGGACTTACACTGCATAAGTTAATTTGCCTTTGTTTCTCTTGCTGAGCTACTGCCACCTGCCCACCACCCTTGCTTGCCTTCAACAGTTCCCATTAAAGGCCTTGCATTTGCAGAAGTATTTTTCAATATGCACTTAAAAAAACATCCTCTAATTCAACTCACTTATTTTTTTTTAAGACAGAAGGGTCCAATCCAGAGCAAACTACATCATTAAAAGGGCTATC
The DNA here is from genome assembly GCF_031877795.1 of Strix aluco. NCBI lineage: Eukaryota > Metazoa > Chordata > Aves > Strigiformes > Strigidae > Strix > Strix aluco. The sequence goes on from NC_133932.1 coordinate 78,148,574, forward strand.
AATTACTTCAATGAGCTTTGAATCAGTACTCTTAAAATACAAATATTTTCTAATAATGATATCTGCATTTTTTTATCATTAAGAAGGCTAATGTATGCTTGTATTTGATACACAGAAGAAGAAGAGCGAGACTTTTCATACAGCAGGAACAAAGTCTAGTCATTTCATGCCTGTCATTCATTAGTTTCTATTATGAACTGTACAATCTCTCTTCTTGTGTCTTCTGGTGTCCGGGGCATAAGCTTATCTTTAAGACTCTGTTAATACAATATTACTGTTTACCTCAGACTGCAACACTATCAGCCCTTTGCATCAGTGTGTATTGTGTAAATACATGCGTATACAGTTCAAGTCAGATGACCCCAAAACAAATTTCTTGTCATCCTGCAATTTGTGGACCAACAAGTAATTAACTGATTATATACCGGTTAACACTGCTATATAAAATATTAAAACAAGAATAGAAGAACAAAAGACAAGAGTGCCTTTCTGTAGTCAAAAACACAGAGCAAGGAGTCTCCTCCTGGGTCAGCAAAACCTGTCTCAGATTCTTACAAGTGACTAAGGGCCCCAACAGACACATTATCACAAATAAGGGTAGAACGGTTTATGTTTTTATTGTTCCCAGTTGTGTGAGGTGAGGATGCCTTTTCACAAAATGTTATAAACCTATTTAACATCTTATATCCTTACCTTTCTTCTCTATTCCCTTCTCCCCATTCTTAGCCTGCCACTCACTTTGCACATCTGCTGAAGTTCACCAGATTCCTTCATGAGCTAAGTCAACCCAAGAACTCTCAAAAAACTACCCTAACAAAAGCAGGAACAATAAAAAAAAAAAAAAGGCAGTTTTATGCTGGTTTATGGGAACTGAATCCACCGAGGAAAAGGACTGAAAAGTCCCAGAATCATCAAAGAGACAGGACATGGGATTCTGTATTAAAGTCTCAGAGAAGGGAGACAGACCAGCTAATCAGCAGCACTGAGCCTTCAGAGCATATCAGAGTACCCTCAAGTCTGTGCTGGATGAAAGCCAGCTGAGTTGCCTGAAGATTCGTTAAGTACACCTTAGCAAAGATGACAAAAGACCATTTGAGCTTCAACCATCACAAGCTTACTGCCACCCAAGGTGAATAACTCCTATTGCTTTGGTCACAGTCAGGAGCCAATAACAAGCTGGATGCATTAATCCCACACGTAGGATTGTATCACACAGAGTTGCCAATTACATCATGATATACAGTAGTTCTGTGGATGAATATTCTTTGCACCAAACTTACACACAGAGTCCTGAGGTAAGAAAAATCTGTTCTGCTCCTTAACGAGACTAGAATTTGGCAAGGCGCCAGTCATGTCCAATGACTGCCAATCTGGCAGTGTTGTCTTCGAAGTGGGATGAGGATTCTGCCACATTGGATTAATGATGAATGGGAGAGAAGGGAATCTCCATGGGATTCATAAAGCACCCACAAATGATGAGCTATAAACACTGTCTTTTTTTTTTTTTTTAAATAAATAAGAGGTTCTGCCTGATGAATGTCAGCTGAGGTGTAAGGCCTGTATAGCAGGACTGAGTCTCTGACTACACAGGTTAAGAAAGCACCTACAGCAGATTAGCTGAGAGAGGAGACAACCTTTTAAAATTCGATCCTTGTGAAAAGGAAACCAATCTATTTGTTTACTTACGTTTCTCTACCAACTGTTGTTACACATTTTTGCAACTGAGCTGTTTGGGATGTTGTAAAGAAACATTTACATTTGTGTTTAAGTTAACCTAGTGGATGGGTTAATAATTTCAAGGTGATACCCATTGCTGTGTGTAACAAGCATTAAGACCAGGTTACTGAGCTACTCTGACAAAATGCCAGATCCTCCAAGTCAATGCTACAGTGAATACAAAGGGTGCCAAAAGGCAATTCTAAAGATGCTGCATAAACTCACCGGAGAAGCAATAATGTTGCGTAAAAAAAAAAAATCTTATCTTCAGTTAACAGTAGGAGCACTGTCTGTAATGAAGCACAATAGCATGGTAGAGTTGAACTGATGTTTATTTTACATATTTCATATCACCTACAAATTGTTTTTCTTGACTTTGGATATACTTCATTTACTATTTTGTCACTACAAGTATGTATTTTGCCTTCTTGAAAGTAAAGGGAAATAACTGTTTCAATTATATTATGCATTATTTAAAAACTCTTAATTGCATGGATGCACAGATACATTTAAGAAAAAAAAAAAAAAGACTGATTGGGGGACATGTCAGTCTATAAATATAAAGGAATAATAATCAGAAACAACACCTCTCAAGGAAAGAAAAAAGAAACATTCCCAAATGGAACAAACCTTTAAAACCATCAGGATAGACTTCAGGAAGGAATTTAGTGCTGATGTCTCCTTGAACAAAGCGTGGATGAACAATCACTTCTCGCAGTAAAGAAATATTGTGAGCCACACCTGAAAACAAAAAATCAATACAAAATCAAGTAAACATATTCATCACAAATTACAGTGGGAAACAACTTGTGAAAGTATGAGCTCTTACCTTGGTAGAATAAATACTTGTTCACAACTCAGAGACCACAGGACTGATGTAATCAATGCAGATATACCAATTTTGTTCCACTCCTGCCTCAAGATAGCCTCCTTAAACACTCAGCCTAATTAAGAAGTAAACTTTCCAATTTTTCACCTCATCAAGCCTAATTCAAACATCTAGTTTCAAACACCAGCATGCACAAGCAAGAAACTTTTGGTTCAGTCCTAGCAGATATATAGATAAAACCAGAGCGATCTCCTTGAAATGACACATTACTCATGACCATAAGTATCAGTCCCATTCCAGTCAACTCTGGTCCACCTTGCCATCCTGCCACCTTATATACGCACACTCCTGTGGAAGATATGTGGCCATGTTACACTCCAATCACAGAAATGAAAGACAGTAAAAAGTTTTATCAGCTGTATGTAATTTTAAAACCTTTTTTTTCCATTTGTAAGAGACTCCTGTGGAACTTACAAAACAAAGAAATCTACTGCTTACTCCATGTATACCTTTATCCAACCTTGTCTAGCCAATTCTTTTATCGAATGCCCCATTCCCCCTTTAGCATGACCCTGCTTGGCATGTAGCCTCACCCCCACCAAAAAAAAAATTCTTTAATTAAAAAATTACTTATCATAGAGTTCTTACAGCCACCTTTGTCCTTTAATTTCTTTAAATATTATACCTCTTTTTTCTTTTTTTCTAATTCATCTCCTTCCATTCCACTTCTCAGCCTGTCTCCTCTCTTTCTTTTTTTTCATAATTTTCTCTCCCTTCTTTTCCCCTGCTTTTTGTGCCAACAAAAAAAGACAACTTCTAACAAATGAAATCTAAAGCTACACAGCTCAAAGGATGCTGCCTGTATCAGTCTAGTACCCGCAAAGAAAACAGTAAGTCCTCTGCCCCTTCCTCACAGATGAGTAAAAGATTAACTTGTTTTCTCAGAGAGGAAAGGAATAAACCATATCCCATTTCTAACGTAGGCTGGAAAAAACATAATCAGGAGTAGATGTCAGCACAAGATATGTACTTACGAGAGTTAATACTGGAAAAAGATTGCCTAGGGAAAAATTCTGGAGTCAGTGAAAATCTTTAAAAACAGGTTAAAGAAACACCTGACAGGATGCAGATACAGTTGGTATACCTTAGTTCAGGCAGTGGGACTAGACAATTTTCTTAAATCCTTCAAGCTTTATTTTCCTTTGAATTTAACATGGTTGTGTAACTTACTTCATAACTGAATGCTAAACTGCGCTTTGCCAGAAGTACTTGCAGTTTAACACTGAATATGATAGTCATTAAAACTCATTTCACTGAAATATTAAATACAAAGAAGTATTTGTAGGAGGTGGGAGAGGAAAGCAAGTGCAAAAAAATCCCTAAAAAAAATACCCAGATAATTTAAATTATCTTCTGCCTACTGCATTCTAAACAATTTTCAAGGAGTAGATACTTTCTCTTTTGAGAGTAGCACACAGGTCACCTCTGGAAGAGAAAGTTTAAAATTATGCAGGTAAAAGAAAAATACCATCTTCATCTCAACTCTCTTCTCAATTTTGGAAAGAGATTGTACCAGAAAATTTGAAGAGCCACAACAGTTCAGTCTCAACATGACTAGAGAATAACACTGCCTCATAAACATTAATATTTCATAAGAGAAGCTGAAATAAACATGCAATACAGGAGCATAAACTGTAAGTTTATGCAGCTGCCTCATCCATTCCAGGTATGGATAAATGAGGAAGCTGCTATAGGAAAGAGGTTATCCAACCTCAGCTGTGCAGTGTACACATTCTTGCCCTTCAGGAAGTAGAAAGTGATGCACATTCTTTCCTCTCAGTGTCACAGGGACAGGCAACTCCAAATCACATTGCATTTGCCAGGTCACATGAACTTTGGTGTTAGGTGCACACCATGAAGTATAAAATGCAGAGCACATCACAGACTAGTTTATCTTGTAAAAACTTGTCTGTGCACCCATAACTCTTGTAAAGCACAACATTCTGAACTTTAGATATGTTTACTTACAAGTTACTATGATTCATACAGTGATGACATGACTCAAAAGTTATTTGCACATTTTTTTTCTAATAGCTCTAGTTTAAAATAACATGAATAAGAATTAATTGCAAACTCAGGTCTCTCAACTGCAAATTAAGCTATCCGGAATTTTTTCCCAATCAAGACCTCCCCAAAGCAAGGACACTAGCAGTACAGTGACTACAAATTGCTGAGGCTACAGAACAAGATTCTTTTGCTCTCCTACTTTGCGTTTTTCCCGTTTAGAAGCACGAATAACATTCTTGTTATTTTATGTGCAGACCAGTTCAGTTTTAAAGCTTTTCTTCCCCTACAGTCTGCTGCTGGTGTGAATTTTCAAGCTCTCTGTGTGGCCATCACTGAAACCACTTTCAGTACATGGAGTCAGACTCAGCCTCACTAATCATGAAGTCATAGCTTTAAAGACTAGTTCATGAGCCATTAAGTAGCACATTACACAACCAGTTCAATGTTGACAAGATAAAAATCTGACCATTTGATTAAAAGAGGATCAGCCTCCTTGCTGTCTGTGACCTAGATAGTCATTCATGGACCCTGATTTCACAAACACTGAATGAAACTCACATTGCATCTCCACTAAACAAAAAATTAAAAAAGAAATCTTATGCTAAATTACTATAACTGGGAAACAAATAGTGCCTTTTTTTGGATGCTACAAAATCCCTCAAATTTTTCCATTTGAATAGTACGTTGAAATATCACAGAGATTTTCATCTATTAAGTACAGCTTCAGCACTGTAATTAAAAGACAAAAGAGGACCTCTTAAATCCTGGATTCAAAGTCTGGGAGCACTGAAACACACTACAATGTGTAACCATATCATCTCATGTTTTTCTTTCCTAAACTGCTCTAAGATCCCTGGTGAGATGATGGCTGATGACAGCTGAAAGAGAGCTTGGTGTCTCAACTGACTGCCCCAAAAGACTTGAAATCAAAAAAATACTATGGGTATCTTAATTATTTCTAACTTGTATGCATCAGAAAAATCAGAGGATTCTGCAATGCTTTAAGCTCCAAAATTCCTTTAACAAGTTCAGTAGAGCAGACAAGCCTAGGTGTTTGGGAAGCAATATAACAAATGTATTTTACATATGTAAATTAAAATTTTAATATGCAACAGTTTCCCTTTAAAGTATCATGAAAGGCTATCTTTATCAGTCTCCATGATCATTATGTGAGCAAGACTGTGTGGCTGATCTACTTCTCAAAACTGAGTTGATACCTTTAGCGATGTTCCCAATTGTATGGCTTTAAAAAAAAGAGTACCAGTGTAATCCTTCAGAAGTCTAGAAGTTTTAGATTTGCAATTTAGCGTGACCTCTGTCAAAGTTCATAAGGTCTCCATCTGTGTGTGAGTAACTGCTAAGCTGCAGAAATATGGACCCCTAGAGCAGCTTGCTCCTGACTACCTGCTGCTTCCAAAACACTGGCCAGACATTAGCCGCACACTCTCACAGGATCAAACAGAGGCTAACAGGCAGCGCTTATTTCATGCAAAGTTAGACACTAAACTGAAGTATATTGTATTTATGTTGCAATGGTTTTCAGGGAATTTTTCTTTTTCTTGACCAGGTCTGCAGTCTGCCAGGAACAAAATCACATTTGTTAACCTGACAAGCCATGACATTTCCAACAAACAAACAAAATCCTAAACTATATCAATTTATTTCCCCTCCAGAAAACAAAATTTCATTTCAGCATCACCTTTTTTACACTGTTAAGACTGATGCAGAACTGCCGTTACAGTTATTCTTCTTCTCTCTAAGTCAAAACATAATAAAAAATAATAATCAATGTTCCTTGCACCTCTATTTTTTATTTCACTTGGCTGTATTCTTCATACAATATTACATGAGTAGAAGCTCAATTTAAGATGTACTTCTTGGATTTCGATTTTGACACACTTTTTTCCAAAATACATTTGTAAAAGAGAGTGGACTAGCAATTAACTTCTGGAGAGCTAATAAAATAAAAATATTTATACATTTGTGTGTTTTATATATGACAAACACGTGTTCCTGAGGTTCAATTAATTTTCCAGTTAAATTGTAGTTATTGCCTAATGAATCCATGAGCACAGTAAATAATCACATTGTTGACCAGAGCTGATTAGTAACCACTATTTGAAGAAACCCTCGTTAAAAAAATAAAATTATAAGCAGAAGAAATTACTCCCCATACTGCCTGTCTGTCTTGCCTCCTTCCCTTCTTCATTCTCTGGATTACATCTGTCTTAAAACCTTGCTAAATACACCAGATTTTTTATTAACTTACAAACCATAGCTTAACTCCTAACCTGTCTTCCCAAGAAAACACAAAGAAAAAAGGTAACAAAATTAATTTTATAGAAAACAAAAATTTTATAGCAGTCTTAGGAACAGGGTAACACACCACATTTTTACTCACTAAAAATCAGAACTTGGAATGCCAAGGCACAAAACCATAGGCAATGTTTTCACTATAAATATTTACTGACACTAAACATATTCAGTGTTGATTAGCCTTTTTACAGTATTAAGCTTCTGTCATCTTGACGTCTGCAAACAAATCTGCATTTATCCATGTAAACTTAATTGGAGTCCTACATGCCTCTCTGTAGATAAGCAGTTGAATATACTTCACTTGCTGATAATTTCAAATTGTGCTAAGTGGAATAGAAAGAATTTTATCTGCATACTTACTGATGGCGAAAACGTGTGGAGTACAGTACTAGAGGTTTCTCTTTTTAAAAAAATAGCAAAGCTAAATTATCACCGATCAATTTAAATGCTGAATAAGAATAAATGCTATGAAGTTTAGGAGGCATCCCAGTTGATTTCTCAAACCAAAAAATAATAAAATATTAATGAAGCTCTGCACTGAGCATTATGAAATACTGATTATGTTACTCTCCACTTAAAACAAGAACATTATCATAGATTTGCACAGACTATGAAAACATCACTTTCAACACATGAACTTTACAAAGTTCATGATTGCTACCCAGCTAGCCTCCATGTTTGCAATTCCAAAGTTGTCATAATATTCCCTAAAACTCTCAACATTCAAGTGTTTAATTGTCTTTCAAAGCTTGTGTTTTGCTTCAATTCACTTCAGAGCAGGCTATCTGCATAAAAAGTCCCATTCTAAAAGTGAGAAGAAAGGCTTTTTTAGCTTTGTAATTTCAATACAAAAACATCCACATACAGTTCTCATACAGGATCAAGTACACCACTGACCCTCAGAGCTGAACATGCATTTCAATTAAAACATTAATTCTTGATATTAAAGTCTTGAGCTCACAGACTCATAGACCAGAATAAAGGGGGAAAAGAACAGGGGGGAAAAAAGTATATAATATACAGTAAATTCCTACTGTAAAAATCATTAGTTCAAACTGAAACCACATTTTGTATGCATGCAATTCTGAACCTCTTAGTAAGATTACACAGTCCATTATTTATAGTGTTAGCAAACACATACAAATGCTTGAATCAGTACAATAATTGGAAGCAAAAGTTAACCAGGCTTTGCCAAAAACAAGTGAAATAAAATGGATGGCCATCCTGCCATCACCCTCCCCTCTGCCACCCCTCCACTCTGAAGGGGAATGGAACACCAGGACAACATTATATCTAAGGGGCATAACTAGAGATAACAGCACTTGTCCTCCAATGCCTCCTCAATCTGGCACACTGCATTTCATGTAGTTTTTCACTGTCACAACTCATTTTTTCTTAACTAAAAAAGCCAAAACTCCTCTGACAAAGAAAAAAAAAAACACATACACAAATCTTACTTCCCTTCTACTGCATCAATAACATTGACTTCCTCTTTTACCTGATCAGCCTGTACTACAACTACCCTTCCTTCTTTCCCCTTCATAGTGCAGTTGACTGTAATCCTTCCTAAACTACATGCCATAATGTACCACTGACAAGCTGCCATTCCCATTCCCTCCCCTGCAACTCGCTTAAGAAAAAAAGCAGAGGAGAAACAGGAGAATATTCCCTCATGCCAGCGTCTGTGCTCCAAGCTGATGTTTCCAAGCATCCTGCAATGATCCCTTCTTGTGGTTTTGAACTAAATTTGTTGCTTTCCCTTCTCCAATTTCAGTTTCCACGCTGACACACTTGGGAACCAGCTAGTCCCCGCTGCAAAGGGTCAGAGAGCAGAGACGTGCAGAACTTCCAGCCCAGGTTCCCCCTCTGCTACGCAAAGGGGAGAATCCACAGTTTGGTTGTACAACCTGTTGCAGTACTTTTTTCAAGTACAACCAGGAGAACAAGGCCTGTTTCATTTTTTTTTAAGAACAGACACTATGTGGTGGTTTTGCAAGAAAACTGGTTTACCCATAAAATTGTTTTGTTTACAATACCAAGGAGTGCACTAGCATACCTGCATGGGATCAGAATACAGAAGAGTATAAAACTTACAAATATCACTGTCATTGAGAATTATCTTTTAAGTTAATATATAAAAGACAAAATCATTCAGTAATTGATGACATTTGGGTTTAATTAAAGTTTATTGTGAAAATCTTTGTACCTGAAAATTAGTTTATTTGATATATATGATAAAATACTGAAATTAAAGTGGGGATTTTTTGTTGGATGCTTTTTCCTGGAAAGCCAAGGCCTTCTCCACAACCCTAAGCACTTTTTTCTCCCAATTAGTGTGTTTACAGCTGCAAAAACTCAGACAACAGTTTCTGCTGCCACTGTTCTGACACGTCTCTATTCACATCAGAGGTTCACTTCTATATTCCCATTCCCCTCAAATATTCACCACAGTTATTTACCATGTTTCCATTTTCCTTTCTATGCTCGCTCTTCTACCACATGTTGGAATATCCCCCTGCCTCCACCAGCCCCCAGTTGGCAGTTCCTTTACTTCCCCCTCATTTCTACTCCTAGCTCTATCTGCTGCTTACTCTTTCCCCCAACCTTTTTCCAGTCTTTTCTCCCAAATGGTCTACTACATTCCTCTCTCCTCACAGCAAGCAGGATCTCAACAGAGAACAGTTGACTTTACACAAAGACTGCTAATTTCATGTTACTGCTTTATATTTGAATCAGCAGGGAAGATAAAAAGCAGAGGTCAAAGGCAAGATATTACAGGAATCTCTGCGGTCAAGCATACGAGCTATCTGCCCAATCATACCTCTGATGAACTGATTATCAGTTCTACTTGCTGCATAAATATGTCAATTTCTTTTATTGAAATAAATAAAAATCAACTTTAATACGTAAACTTCCCACACTGGGTTTTATATGTCTTCAAAAAATGAACAGATTATTCAGCATCAAAAATGACATGACAAACACATGCTAAAATCTTAGAGAAACTGAGAAGAGGGAAATTGCACATCATATTTACACATACAGTAGACACACTGAAAGGCATCCTTCCAATACTCTATTTCTGTTATTCAAATTAAAAAGTAGAAACAAAATCTTAAGTTTCTGAAGAAAAGTGGCATAAAACAAGAGAAAGATTAACTATTAACAACAACTCATTCCCCATCCCAATGAGAAACAGTGCCTCTATGCTTGACCGACATCTTAAACTTTTCAGTATTCACAAATTCTCCAGTAACCACTGGATAAAACAAAAAGTGTACTTGCTTGAAACAAATCTGAGTTAGACCCTGAACTATACCAGAAGACCCATGGATAAAAATGTTAATTAGACCCTTCCCCATTCAGAAGTATCAACTGAGATTTTGAATTCAGATCAGTTCTCAAAGAAGTGCTATCCAAGACTTTCAACTGTTCCCATTAATAACAGATATTACACAGGAAATAAGATGCAAATTACATTCCCATGACCACACTGAATGTATCTTCAGTTAGTCACACTGTTAGCATTTACCAATGAACAGACTGTAGAATTTCTATTTCAGTGTGTGCAAGTTGTACCAGCCCAAACTGTAATAAAATGTTATGGCAATAGGCATTTTCAGAGCATAGCATTGTTGCAAATATCACAATTTGATTTATTCAGCATTTATAGTCAAGCTACTGCTATTACAGGCACTATATCATGCAGTCTTGGTTGCTTAAAATATTATTTACTCAAGGTCTGCATAAGTCTGCTTTCTTTGTAAATACTATTTTTGGAAATTTAATTAAATTAATTTCCTTCATAATGTTGTCAGGCAGATTTAACTAAGAGGGACAGCTGAACCATGGATTCAAGGCCAGGTACTATCTGGTCCTAGAAAACAAGTCAATAAAGACTGTAGTCTGAGGACTTGTTCTCTGTAAGTGGAATGGAGCTAACAGGGAATGGGGTAACTCTTGGATATCCTAAAGCCACAGCAGTAGAAATTGAATGTCTGCTCATACAGCCAGTAGACAAGGAACAGCAAAGTCCTTGCACTTCACACTGTCCAACCCAGCCTGGATGAGTCACCTCCTAGAGGGTCACTGTGCCACTTCAGTCCCTGGATTCTCTGCCAGGACTGCCATGAATGACATTACATGGTGGCATTTGTTCCGACAATCTTCTAGGAACTAGACAGAGACCACTGATTTCGTGCAGGTCAGTAAGCAACCATCAAAATATTAGTGACTAAAAGTCCTTACCAACTTTTGCCTGCTTTGAACTGGTGACACAGAAGTGATGGGAAAGACTCCATCTTCCATTAGAAGTCCCTAAGCTACCCATCAGATGGTCCTTGAACTGTTACCCAGTCACCCCATCCCATTCCCACCCTGCGTGAGTGAACCAGCATTTTTGGTTACAGAAATGTTGCAATTCTTCGGAATTTAAATCTAAATTCTCAGAGTGTATATTATCAGTACAATTCACGCTGACTTCAGCTGGTATTGCTTAGCTAAAATGCTTTGTAACTCAAAAGAGACTTGTTACAGGAGAAAAAAAAAAAACACACTGTCTCTAAAACAGAAAGCAAACATAAAAGCTGGAAATTTCCAAAGAAACTGGGGGGGGGGGGTGGGACAGGACTGTCTTCAGAAATAGGAATATGGAGCACACTATTCAGGAAGACTACAGTGATCTCTAAATAGTTATCTACAGGCTCACTATTCAAATATAAAACCAAGTAACTTCAACACTAGGTAAAAAACTATTCTCTATCTTTTACTATATTCTGTATCTTCTACTATTATTGAGAAGACTTCATGTGAGTCACTTTCACGCAAGATCAAGGTGGTTTAATATTGTTTTACATGGCACCCAACATTTTCAAGCAAAAATATACACAATTATTTTAGAAAAAAATGCATGAAATTGCTTTTACTTTTTGGATATTTTATTATTTTTCTGCAATATATTACTACTTCCTCATCACCTGTTAAGCTCACCTGAACTTATTAGAGACAATTCCTCTGAACAATGAGAGTTCTGCATGTGTCAAAGCAGTTCAAAACATTACAGATAGGCCAGTTTCTACAAACTGCCCTATCAAGCATCATTCACACCAGGCAAGTGAAGAGATACTTTTATACCCATGAATGTTCCATTTTAAATAAACCCTGGGAAGAAACTACTAGAACTACACAAAAATCCTGTTGGTTTTCAAATGGAAACCACTGGCCACTGCAACTAAAAATGTGTTCTGGAAATTCGTCTGCTTTTGAAACCTCTGGTAAATTAAAATTTGTCCTTTGTAATACTTCAGAAAAAAAATTTATTACCCCTGCAGTTCATTTATTACTTCTTCCAACGTTTTTAATAGTTTAAGAGCCTTTTCACAGATAGAAATACTATGGAGATACCGGGTATGAACACTTAAATGCATACATACATACTAATAAAAGGCCATAAAGAAAATCAAGAATGAAAATTAGTAATTTTCAGATGGAAGGTGTTATATCCTTTGTAGGTATTTATGTATCTGTGGAGCTGTTATTAGGTACATACACATCTGTGTAAAACACCTAAGAACAAACAATGAGGTTCCATCCCATGTTGTAGCAGACAATAAGAGATGATGCTCCACACACAATTCCAATATTCTTATTAAATAATTCTTCAAGCACCATTTGCTATTAACACAACTGAGTCTGAATCCAGAGCCTGTCTCCATTAAAAAAAACAACAACAAAAAAAACCCCAACAAATCCCACCTCACATCAGTCTAGCAACAGCGGTATAAATTTCCCTCTCGTATAAATTTACTCTGCTGTTATACAGCAGGGGTTTACATCAGCACACTCTACTGTAATGGTCTAATGGCTCAAGTTGCACCAGCATAAACCCTCTTTAGAGTTAGCAGGTCATTTACAATGGCTAATCCTACCACCTATCTAGCTCCACTGTAGCAGAGGGATGCTCATTTTCCCCTAGGTAGATAAATCTTTCCAGACTGACATGGTATCTGTAGTATTCAGCAGACAGCATTAAAGCCAAACCAAGTTTTACAGAAACACTCATACGATTGTCTACTATATGAGGTCTCTGCTGCTCCTCCTCCCAGCCATTCAAGGGAGGAATTAAATAAGTGTTCCAAGTCTTTCTCCCATCTGAAACCATGGAACAACGTGTCTAGCAATCAAAACAAGGAACAAAGACAGAAAATCCTCCAGGAGCCTTCCCACCTATCCTGGTTCTTCAAGGACACTGACTAGTAATGAAAAAATCAGCTCCCCCAAATACCCACACAGTTAAGAGGTAAAATGAAGATTTTTTTGCCACATTACAGTTCCCTTCTCTGATCACCTTTGTGGTAGTTTAGCCCCTGCCGGGGTCTGAGACCACGCAGCCGCTGCCCCTCCCCCACAAAGGGAGTGAAATACAAAGCCCCAAGACTGAAATAAGGAAAGGTTTAATACAACAGTGCAATAGCAACACAACCAACAACAACAATAACAATAACAGTAATAGTGATAGCAATGAACAGAGCAAAATAGCTACCAAATACAGCAGTTTGAAGCACGATGTACAAAACCACGAGTGCACCGCGCTCCCGCGCCAGGAAAATGTGACCTGCCAGGATGTGATGTCCCCATGGTATCTGAATAACCTGGCTAGAGCTCCCCCTCTCTGCTGGGGAAACTTAACCCTATCCTGGTTAAACCAGGACAACCTTCATGAAAAGAAAAGATTTAAAAAAAAAATAAAATCCCATTTTCCCCTCTCCTATCCTGAGTTGTCCTTCCTATTTTCCATAAGGTACAGAGGAAGATCTAAAGATTTCTCCCACACAAACCACAACATCCCTCTCTAAAATGTTAGGAGTTAAAGCAGTCATGGCCAATTCACCCCTGCTGCTTGGAAAGGCTGGGAGAATGGCTCCTTCTCCTAGGCAGTCAGTCAGCAAGAGCTGAAACACATTTTGATCATCAGCCTACATCTGTATTTGCCCAAACCTAAACAATTACCTTGGAACTAAGAAAAATATATAGAAAGAATCAAATACTGCGTTATGATATTATTTGACCACAATCAATGCATTAAACTGCTATAAAATGGCAACTACTTTAAATTTCTTACAGCGCAGTGGCCTTTTTTTCCCCCCTTACAACATAATAAATGAATTATATGCTACCATTCAGTGAAAACTCTTTATGAGTTTAAGGAAATTATTTAAATATTTATCTCATAATATTCAAGCAAAAACAATGGAGAAAAAAATGAAGTCTCTTTAGATTTGATGTATCTTCTCAGCTTAATTAACACAAGCTTTTCCTGTTTTAATTTGCACTTAAGAAGCAGGAACTTTACTCAATTTGCTAATTACTACATTTTCAAGCTGTTTTCTTGAAATAGATGGCAGCCTATCACACTAGGAACCCAAATTTCTGTAGTTACCTCGAATTACGTAATTGTCCAAAGCCTCTTCCATTCTTTTCAGTGCTTCAGCTCTATTAGAGCCATAGGTAATCAGCTAAGAAACAGGGGAAAAAAGGTATTTAAGTTACCTAGAAATGAGATAATGTTTGTCTCTAGAATTTGAATAGCATTTAAAATGAAAATGGTTTGTAGAACTTCTGCAGTGACAAAAACATCTCACATTGCTCTATCTGTGCTTCAGAGGCTCTCTAAAACATCAAGCAAAAACTAAGATCTCTTAACCCATTCAATGAAAGAAGGCCAAACACTTCTCCTTCATAAAACTTAAGGCATCTAAACCAGCTCTCTTCTTGTTTAGGCGCACAGAAAATACGAGCAGAGGTTCAATATCTAGTTGACTCTCCTGACTTCTAATGCCCAACCAACTTCTAAGATTTGTCAATTTTTTTGACAACTGAAGTCTGACTATAACGTCATATTTTATTTTTACCAATATGTTACTGATGAATAAGAACTAATACTAAGAGACATTAGCAACCATTTCTTTCACTGATTTTTTTTGGAAGTCAGAATTATTGAAACTTTAGTCTGGCTACATTCCATTTAAAAAGATAGAATGGCAGCACCTAAGTCTCAAAATAATGGCTTCTGTTTAAATCAGAATCCTTTTAGTAATCAGAAATTGCAAGACAAATAATTACTGTGTCAAAAGATTTAAAAAATTTTGTTTAGAAGTGACACTAAATTTCCTCTATTCCACATCTTCCTTCAATTCTTTCACATCCCCTTGAGGCATGATATGCTTAGCACCTTTAAAATCCTGATTTACCAATCCTTTAACATACTCTCCGTCATTTAAAAGATCCGTGTATAAAGTTACCTTTAAAATATTGAAAAATAATCAACTCACTTTTGAGATCATAGGATCATAGTAAATGCTAATATCACTTCCTTGTTGTATGCCACTGTCAACACGTACCTTCAAAAAAATCAGAGGTAAAAATAATTATATATTTGAAAAAAAAAAATATTTCAACATGAGGATCAAATCTACCTGGCAGGCTTAAAACATATCACCCTTCAAGCTTATCGCATACATTTTTTTCCTCTTGAAAAACTAGAATAATTATTTGTTACCAGAGAAGTTGGGGGGGGGGGAAGGGAGCTTTTTCCTCCACCAGGAAAAATACTTGCAAGTTATTCTCTCCTCCTGTTGAGAGTCAAATTTCTCTTTTATTCTCCTAGAATGCACAGTAAACACATTAAATTTGATCTAACAATTGAGGTTGTATTACACACTCTAAACTTCAACTCTGAACGTACCCAATTCCAATATAATTCCTGTAATAAAATACAGTTATAATTATTTTTCTGACTGACAGCTGGCATGAAGGATGCCCCTTATAATCACACCCTTTCTGCATCTATATGTAATCATGTCCCCCATGTTCCACTATAGCCCTTCCGAAGGCTCCAGGAGGAATACAAGCAGGGAGCATTCAGCAGGAACTTTGGAGCTCTGCTTATCAGCTCCATAGGAATACTGATCCTGTGGTTTTCATGTCTGTAACACTTTCCTTCTCTGCCTCACCCTCTCAACTGTAAAACATTTTTTTTCTGTTGCTGCTGTTCCTCTGAGGCTTTAATGTTTACACAGCTTTTTCCATGGCTTTGCTTTGTAAGGACACAGCCCCAATTAAAGCTCTGATTCTGCAATATTCATGGAAAAAAATAACACAAGTTCAAAAATTTCTTTTGAAGAGGCTGATTGCTGTTAACCAGCCAGCAAGTTAGTTAGTATATTGCTGATTCTTGTTTTCATCTCTCAGTTTGATTTCATCACTGTAGCAATGAGGTTAGCCATATAAAACTTTTCAAATGAGCAGTTTCTGGGGAATAAATATTTATTAAATTGCTGCTTTTGAGCACTGGAATCTGAAATATTTTTTAAAAACTAAACAAAATAACTTGAGAGTGATAAACGCATTCTGGGGATTGTAAGGATGGAGGCCTCTAATCAAAGTTGTTGAAGCAGCAGGGCTCCGATATACTGCATTGTAAAGGGGGTGGGAAAGAGGGTCCTGGAATCTCACTTAAATCTTCACCTGTGGGAAGGAACCTTTGTAATAAACAGCAGCTCATCTGTCTGCAGCAAGGCAGAAAAAGGTCAACGCAACGGCTGTTAGGCCTTTAATATTTTAATTTAGGCAATTATCAAGGGACCACATGTAGAACCTCTTGTCTACAGAATCCACATGAGGGCATGATGATGACTTTATTATCCAAATGACATAAAAAGATACCCTAGCAGGTGTATTCACTTTCTTCAGCAAGGAAGACCGTCTGACTAGTTTTTATGATGTTATATTCTTTTTATTTTTTAAAAATGTACTTACTCATATGTAAGTATAAATATATAAATACAAATATATTTATATATTATTTCTTATATGTTTATGTTTATTTGTATAGCATATTTATTCATATGTAAAGACAGTAGCACTTCTGTAGCGTTTTTATCACATCTTACCCAAATGTGCTTTATCTATGCTTAACTAGGCCCCCCACTACCCATATCAGGTACATTTAACATTAGCTACCAATGAGAAGGTAGTTCAGACATGTCATGATTACAGAAAAAACATGCAGCATATTTCCCAGCTCCCCTTCTTGTAAGTGCTAAACCATCCTTCCTCCTAGGATGTCTGCCTGTGTATAAAGTCAATGCATACATTCCCACATTCAAATCAGAAATAATTAATTTACCTGCTCAGTCCCAGATAAATCCCTTGCCCACGACATTTTTTTTTAATACTCAATACATACATAAGACGTGACAGTATGACATACATACTCCATACATACTTGAATTATACTGTGACTTTTGTCTCTAAAGTAGCACCTATAAAGTGATCACATACAAGAGATCGGGGTACCTTACATATACCTACATGTGCATGTATTTATATATGTATACCGCATTTTGAAATATGAATATGAAAGGTGCATAATTCAGTCCCACAGTAAGCAGGTTAGTCAGACCTCAAAGTTAATGTAAGGCATCTGAGGCTACTGACTACATGCTCTGCCCGCTCTATGTTTCTGTTCACATATAACATACATACCACTATATCATTTACACTTTTTCCCTGAGTACAATATCAGAAAAAAAGAAAAAGTTATAGTGAGAATTTGAAATTCTTTAAAAACTACTGCATAATTTCCTTTTTTAAAAAAATCTGGAGTCCTCTGTAGAAGTTTAATTTTCATAAAATAAACTGAAGATGACCAAAGAAATGACAGTAGAAAAGAAATACATTTAACATCTTCAATTCTCCCTGTGGTGCTTACATTTTCAGAGCCTGGTAACAGTAGGTGATTTTATAAACTATATGGTGTGACAGAACTTAATGAATATTGGATGAAAAAGAAACCCTAATTCAACAGATAGTCCCTATACTGTGCTTAACTTGATAAATAGTAGCAATACTTACTGGACCTCCAGCATTTACTTCTGCTTAACATACTGCTTTTCTTTTACACCATATTTAAAATACCAAAGAAAGGCTAGGGTTCAAGAGCCTACTGTACTCAACACTTCTATTGCTGTTGTACTACCATTATGTGTTATTACACTAGAACAGTAAACTGAAAGATAAAAAAAGCTTAAGAGGGAAAAAAAGCACAATCTATGTCCCGGTCCTGCAATGAACTACTAGTGCAACAAATTCAACTTACCAACACGTAGAGGTTCTAATATTTCTCACTTCTTTGCCGTATCAGAGTCTTAAGTGTTAATGACTCTTACCAGACAGAGAAAAAAGACCAGACTGCTGATCATATTGGCAAAGAGCAATGCTGGAGCCTTTCAGATATGGCAGTACATTTGCTATCTTGTGTAAGACCATTGAACATGAACGGTCACTATCATAATACAGTGTTTTGTGGTTACCTATCTTAAGCTTCATTATCAAAGACGAAAAAAATTTGGTACGAGTACCATGTTCTAAGGAAATTACAGATTACATGATACAAAAATAGCCAGTATATTCCTACCTACGGCTAAGAAAAACACCCTCACCCAGCTGTGCACACCAGTTCCATCAGCTTGAGCAGCTGACACACAGGCACAGGTAGGCAATCAGAGCTAACCTGAGACACAGAAGAAATTAATTGAAAATGCATTTGGCAATTTGGCACTACTCATAAGCCAAACTCTGCAACACACTACAAGTCTTTGCTAATTTTTTTTTAAGCCAATTTGTTGACAATTCTAAAAGGTAAAATGCAGAAAACACACACTGTGGCACAATGGGCCTGTTATGCTGAACTTTTTTAGTCATATTAATTTTGTTCTTAGCAGCATGACATTCTCAGGAGATAAATTAGTTTCACAGTGGCAGAAAATATGTATTAAGATACCAAACCACGAATGTCTACATAAAAATAGCTGTTCTATTTTTAATACGACAATAGAAGTAAACAGAAAGAGAACAGCCTAGAGACTCCATATGAGCTCCTCAAACCATTGCTCTGAAGCCTCCAGCGTAATTAAAATTTCTTTCTTCGGTACCACAATGGACCACGTGAAGCAATCAGGCATCTCCCACCCTTCATTTTCAATTCACCTCTCCCCCTAAGCACAACTCCCAGCCCACCCCATCTACCTGACAAGTGACAGCCCAATCTGATTAAATGCTTGCAAGGGAGGGGACTCATGGGCCTCCATGACAGGCCAAAAGTGATCACCATGGAGATACATAATTACAGCTGTCAACGCGTCTACTGTCCTGCTGGCATCAATTTGATTGCTCCCAGCAATAATGATAGACAAAGCTTAGTGTGCACTCTCCTGCACCCAATCACTTTATCTATTCCGTGGTCCATTTAGCTGACATGCAACATTCACACAAGCAAATAACAGCAGTAAGCAGAACATTTAAGGCATTTTAATTGTTTTTTCTTTGTATGGATGGCTCACAAGCGCAAATGTTATTACATAAAACTCCTGCTGCAGCATTAATTGAAGAAAGATTTGGTGGGACAAAGACTGTAGGGGGTATAGTTTGTCCATTATCACTTGTACTTTCAACAGGTCTCACGTTTGGAAAATTGCAAATTGCAAAAACTTGCAAGGGCAAAATGTTTGACATCCTGTTAGCTATTACAACATGGTGAAAACTTCTAACAACCACTGGAGTATTCATTATAAATTCTTATTAAATACACTCTGTTTCATTAAAAAAAAGTTTAGATACATCCAGTGATACCTTTTCCCTCATCTCCTCTTTAAGATCACATAATGCCTTTTAGATCTTCACAATTTTTTTCTGCTTTCAGGCTTTGAACACAGCATGAAGCCTTACAAGACCAGAAAGGGTCAGGTCCCTTCGGAAAGTACACGGGCAAAAACAATTTAAGAAGCGAAATAAATCATATATCCAATAACATTTCCACGTTTAAGATTCCTCCTGTAATCTTTCACTATTTTCCATGCAAGCAGACTGAATAATCATATTCACAGATGGTACAGCCTCATCACTCCACTAACTGACACAGTGTCATGTATATGTGCACTTATGACTCCAACTACCTTGATTTTACAGAAAGACTGTGTCCTTGTTCTTTACATGTAGCAGAAAACACTGTTTGTTACAGCCTTTCCATATAGT
Source organism: Strix aluco (assembly GCF_031877795.1). Classification (NCBI taxonomy): domain Eukaryota; kingdom Metazoa; phylum Chordata; class Aves; order Strigiformes; family Strigidae; genus Strix; species Strix aluco. The sequence goes on from NC_133932.1 coordinate 78,168,594, forward strand.
TAGACTGTATCCTGAAACATGTAGTAATCGCTGTAACAAATTTCCTCTTCAAAGTCTACAAAGCTAAACATAAAGCACTGACAGTTTCTCACTGGTGTCCCCAGTTCTCTGTGCTTAAAGAGCTGACTAAACATTTCACTGTCCTTTCTAATGACCACAGTATGTTTACTAAAGTTGTGTTTGAAAAACTTAAGCTGAAAGTTACAGAATGTAAGGAAATATTTCAGTATATAATGGTTTCCTGTTATACACAATTTGAACGTTTTAAACCCAGTTTGGAACTGTATGTTTTTAAGCAGTTTTTCAGGTTGCACAAATAAGTACTGCCATGTCCTGTCCCACCCCCCCCAGCAGAAAGCTGGAAAAAAGGCCCAATTAACAAAGTTGCTGTGTACTTATAGTCTCTCCCTATAGAAGAGACACTCAGCACCTATGAAAACCAGGATGAAGTTACTTACACTTGGCACGTGCAATGGTTCCTGATATTGAGACAGTTTACCAATGGATGGCAGGCCAAAAGATTTGTAGGGGTCCTGAAATGAAATTCAACATGAGAAAGCATTAAGCTTTCACAGATGAGAAGATAATATTAAAAAGCTTGAAGTCTAACAGAAACCACTGCCAGAATAACTGTTTTCTTCCCCAGAATTACTTGTGTTGAAGTACATTTCTTCATCCAACCTACCCCTGCAACTCCAAATAAAGAACCGGAAGCATATATATACTCTTGCATCACAGTCAAAAAGCAGGAAAGAAGTGACAAAGATGACATTTTCATTTGCTACACTGTGCCTTAGATGAAGGATTGGAAAGTATTCAGAAGGGTGCAGTTGAGAAAAGAGTATAAGGAAAAAAAATTTCAGAGATAAAAAGGGCAGTTAGAAATTTGATTATCTTAAGAAATCAAACTGACCTTTATGTTTTTGGAAACCTACATAATGCAATACCAATATAAACTTAATCGGACAGCAAATAAATACATGGCCTACAGAATAACCAAATCCAGGACAAGGTAGTTAGATCCGTTACTTGTAAGTATGAGGGAAACTAAGTTGAACAAAAAAAAATCATCAGTTACTCCAGGGTAACTCATAATCAGAATAGCTTACATGTCTCACAGGGCAAATATTTATTCTTTATCAAAATAGTTCATATAACTTGTAATCAGTAGAACAAGCTGAAGATTATATGCATGTCATGAAGAGAAAGAAAAAAAGACAACAAAGTAAGATGCCCTGGGTCACAAAAGCTGCAATAAATTAAGCAAGGGAAAAAACACCTCAAGGTGCTGAATTATTTTTTAAAAGCAGTTACCCAAAACGTTCCTAAAACAAAATGAAGCTAGGCATCGTTTTTTAATTAACAAATCTTGACTTTCATGCATCAAAAATGACAGCAAAAGACATTACCTTGACATGTCCTAAACATGCTTGCAAATGGGTTTTGTATTTTAGTAAGCTTTTCTAAAGTGAGGTAGAGCATCATATCATAAAGTTACTGTCTTGGAATACACTTTGAAAGTTTGTCCTATAAACTGTAGTTTCAGAAGACATGTAACTTGCTTTTTCAACAACCTATTAAAATGTTTTAGTACAACAACAAAAATTCTGTAGGCAATTGAATTTCAGCTGTCTCCTTAAGTCAACAAGTTTCAAGTACACAAGTTAAGAAACCTGGAAACACTAGTTAACTGTAGCAAATAACTCCACCACTGCACCATTAAATGTGAACACATAGCAAATGTCCTTAGAAATAAACCTCAGTTATCTCTTTCACCATTTTTAATTTTGATTTTTGGAAAAAAGTTATGTTGAAATACATACTGTATTTTAAATTAAAAAATAAAATTCTACAATTCTATAAAAGCTCATTAACCATTTGTGTTTCATACTCTAAATCATGACTTTCACATCATATTCCTTGACTTCACCTCGGCATCTATCCACACCTGGGTACTATTACTCCACAATTCAACCACCCACCCTCCTCCCCATTACCACTCATTTACCTCAGCATAGACTCGACATTCAACCGCCCAGCCATTGATGGGAATATCAGCCTGTTTGTGCCTGAGAGGGTAACCCTTAGCAACACGGATCATTTCTTGGACTAAGTCCAGGCCGGTAATGCATTCTGTGACGGGATGTTCAACCTGCAAGGTCAAGAACTGTCAGTCAGTAGGTAACAAAAACAACCAAAAAAAAAATCCCTCTCCGTAAACAAACACAGATGAACAAGAAATTAGACCAGTCAAAGAACAGACAAAGAATGTGTTCCTTTTTGGTCTTTTTCCCCAAAAAATTTCTACTTGACAAACTCCAGCAATCACCTTCTTTGCAGGGAAATCCCCAAACCAAAATAATTAGCAGATTGCAATAACTAGGAGCAGCATACAAAAGGAAAACTATAGAGAACACCTAGGAGGGTTTGGTGTTTTGTAGGGTGTTTTTTTCCCCCCATTTATTTCACAAATTGAAATGCACCTGGTGACAATGAGTTAATTTTTCTTTGTTCAGAAGCTCTTCCCATTCGATTCTGCTTTGAAGAAACTCATGCCATATCCATAAATATATTTTAACTGAAAATCTCAAAGTAGCTGATACTCAACCCATTCTGCTACACTTAACATGGCACATACAGGAGCCGCTTACAATTTTCCATAGAACTAGCCTACCCTAAATCTCACCCGTTCGCCTGCTTTCACTAACCTGTCCTGACAAGCAACCAGATTAGCGTAATCTTGCATCAGCGCAGTGTAGCAGAAATGAGCAGATGGATCCTTCAATTTTTTTTCCCCCTCCAGACTTATCTGTTTAGTGCTTAGCATGCACAATAGCTGGGCTGGACCAGCAGAGTCACTCTGCGCTCTCAGCAAATTGCTGCTAACGGCTTCGGATGATGCTGCCATGGGAATACCCGTCGTTCACACTAACCCCAGCATGTGCGTACAAGCATGCACACATGTGCGCGCATATGCACATACACACACACGTTCTTTCTTTGAAATGGGGATATAAATGGACACACTTATTAACTTTACAAAATCTTCAACTAGACATAGCACCTGAAGATAGGAGGGCACACCAAATAGACAAAGTAAAAGACAGGTATGCTAAAAACGTGTTCTTCACACAGAGACAGCTACAAGACTTTCCATATAGAAATTATGACAGAACTGCCATTTTTATTATAAAATGATTGTGTTCCAAGGGCAAAAATACCTCAAGAAAACACACTTACAATGGTTTCTCTATCATGAGATGTCATACCACATACATTGTGACACAGGAAAAGGTCAGCAACCAAACTACTTGTTTTTTCTTCCTTCAAGTACACTAGTATTAAGAAAAACATTTAGTCATTATTATAATCTTGTGGCTTATCAGAACAAGAAGATGCTTCGGTCTTTAAGAAAAAAGCTTTGTAAAAATAAACAGATGGCATCCATAATTAGCCCTGTGTGTGCTGTGAGTTTGTTTAGAGTTTCAACAACATTTTAAGACATTTTGACATAATTTTAATGACAAATCATCACTGAAACAAACACCTATTCTTTGAAGGATAAAAGTGACATTGAAATGGCAATCTGATTATACAGTTTAAGGATGTACCTTTGGGATTCAATCTTGATTCTACCTAACACATGATATTCTCCAGCATGTCAAGCTTAATAACAGTATTTGGAGAATCTCAGTGTCTATCCTGCAGCGTTAAATTGAAGCAATTCGATTTCTATTAAGACTTGAAGTTTCTATTAAAACTTCCTAAGTTTTAATAAAAAGTTACTTATCACACATTCATATTTGAACAACAGAACTTATTCTCTTGTTTTGGAATTTAAGTTTTAAAACATGATCTTTGAGTTCAGAACACACTTGGAATTCTAACATTCCAGATAATCAAAATACAAATAATTTTTTTTTTTTTTTTTTTACAAAGACATGTGCATTATTTAGTTATACTGTCATTTTTCTTGGATAGCTATTGGCATTCCAGATTGAATAGCTTCATTGTTGTTTTCAGCTTTATTGTTGATGATCAAAATAGGATGGAATGTTTCTGGAAAGAAAAATATTTTTGTTGTTCGGTTCTTACGACTCACAAACATTTATTTAATCCATTCTTCAATACAGATCTTTGACTTGGTCAATATTTTCTTCTGTTTCTTCAAAATACTCCCTTTGTGCCTGCACACAAAACAGCATTCAGAAAATGACAAGGAAAATTTTTTCAGGTTTTTTGGGGGGTGAGAAGTTGTGCTGCTTTCTTTTAGGTCTGTGCTTCAACTAGTGCTGTTTACGCATAATGTTGACGGTGCCAATCATATCACTAATTTTGGGGTACCAAATACATTTAAAATGCATTTTAGTATACATGAAGACAATCAGATGACCAAAATGGGGTAGAAAAAAATTTTAACCTTGAAATCCAGCTGACTTATTTGTAATTTTTACCTTTCAGTGAGGTGCACAGCTCAAAGTGTACTTGTTTAAGCATTTGCAGTTTTCTTTTGGCAGGGGAGCGTCAGTATTTTTAGCATTATACAGAATATGCTTGAGCATACAGTACACTAAAAAAGCAGTAATGCTATATCCTGGTTCAACAAGGACCCTGAAAGGAGGTTTTGGAGGTGCAAGAATCCACCTACAGAGATACATGCAAGATCTGAAATTAAAGCTCTGAACTTCCACAAAGCAAGAAAGGATGGGGGTAGGAGAAGTGAAGAAATTAGACCCCTCTTCTCCCTCCCCTCCCAAAAAAGAAAACAGAGGCATCATCATTCCCTATTTATGAAAACTCTACAATAACTGTTACAGATATCTGAGTAAGGTAATTGTTGTATCTATTTTTAAATCACTATCAAAAGCTAGGCTTTAAATGCTTTCCCCTTTTACTTTCCAGCCTTCTACTTCACATCACACTTGTTTTTCCTGACTGTTGTATTTTCTTCTATTAATTTTATGCTATAGCCCGCCTCCATCAACAGCCTCTACTTGCCATTTTATGGTCACTAAGTCAAGGACTAAATTTTTAAAGAGATGAATGCAAGTATGCTCACAAGCAGAGCTGAATCACACTCAATTGATTTAGCTTTGGGCCATACTCAATTTCGTAGTCAGCTGATCCAAGATCTTGCCAGTGAAACTCCAGTCAATAAGGTAAGAGCCAATGGTGGTATGGTCATATCATAGTGGGTAAATTCACACATTACCTCTATCCTTAACACAAAGGGCAAAACCAGACATGTCTGCAGCAAGCAATCTACAGATCATAGCTATATCAAGGCAGCTGTAACCTATTCTAACAAGACAAGCAGAAAAATTGATCAGCAATAACTCTCAATTAGTTAGCTGCCAAAAATCTCACCTTTATTACCGGTTCCTTTACTTACACCAAGCCTGGTCATAAGCAATTTACAACAAATCATCATTTCAGTGCACTTAACTACGATACATACCTCCTTTAAAAAGTCTTACTCCCCATGTTCTGGGATCCACACACACTTTTTTCTCTGAAAAATGCCACTGATATTCCTGCTTTCAAGTCCATACAGTCCACCTGTTGTGGCCAGCAATATTAATACAGGGTAAAGGGCAAGTGCTTCCCCTTCACACTGGATCTGCTCTTCTTCAGAGATCTCACAGCAATCAGATTCCCTGTGAGCATTACAAGTGTTTTTGCTTCCCTAGCCTCTTCCAGTTTATACAGCAAGAAACAGCAGTAGCAAAGCCTGTAAGAAAATAATAACTAAGCCCCAGTTTACAGATGGTGAAGCAGGTACAAAAGAGCTAGGTGAACCTGCCAGCATCGCAGCCCAGTTAGCATCTGTCCCCAGAACAGTACAGAACGGCTGCTAATTCTCCTCCTGTCCTGTGACTGTCAGCAATCTTAAAGCTTTACCACACTGGAGTTCATCCACAGCTACAAAAACAGTCGTGTAATTTTTATGAAGAGTTGAGGCTAAACTAGCAGTGACTGCTCCCCTTATATGCAGGGGAATAATTTCAGAACACATTTTTCTCAAGGCTATCAAGGTACTCAGATCTAATAGCAAACACTTCTGGATACTCTCACAGATTGCGCTCTTGCCCCTGTGTGCATAAGGCATCAAGTTACTCACACACCACTTGGAGCATTCAAGCAGACCACAGCAGCCAAGAAAATCTAAATTTCAGTAGACTTAAAACTACAGACTATGTCACCCCTACTACTGTAAGTCCCTAGTTGGTGTCATATACTCCTTTACATTCAGATAAATAATCTCAAAACTAACTTTCAACATACACCTCAGTTTCCAGGAAACATGATTCACCTGGAGTCCCACAGGCTTTTTCTGCTGCAGCCAAATCCAGTATCAATTGACTCAAACCCACCAACTTACAGATGCTCCTCAATCCTCTTTATTTCAGTAAGCCTGGTTTCTATTTCGGAGCACTGAACAGCAACAGAGGTGCACACATGTTCTGCTCTTCAGGCATGCCAGCTTCCTGACTACTATAAGCAGGAGCACTCTGGGGTCACATCATCTTTCTGCAAAATAGTTCACATGTACATGGGGTTTGGGAGCAGAAAGGCTCCTGGAAAACAGACAATGTTTGGATATAGGTACAGAATGAATGGAAAGCATGCAGGAACACATAATAGGCAATCTCCTATGTTGTCGTCTTCTATAGACATATAATAACGTGCTGTTTATTTTCTGATTTATTAATATGTGATTGAAGAACTAAGTGCAACCAGAACTACAAAAATTTCCATCAACTAAGATTCTCAGGTAGACTTCTTGCATTGTTTCCTAAGGAAGATGTTGCAGAAATAAAAACTAATGCACATACATTTGGTACCAACTGATTTTTTTAATCATGGCATATAATGATTTTCAAAAAATATTTAATCTACTTTCTCATAGAAAGTTATCTGCCAATAATAATTGATTCAGTTTTCTCAATTTTTCTTTGTAAGGATTTGTTTCATTATTGTACTGGACAGACATGAGTAAGAAATCACTTATGTAGCCTATGAATACTGAATCTGTCTTTTCTGTGTTTTAAACAAACAGCACACAGTTTATATCAACAAGTTATTTAGCTCACAGTTTTAACATAACTTTCTCAATTAACATCCTGCACTTCAAAAAAAAATTTTACAATTCAGTAATTGTACACAATTTCCTTTTCACTATCCTCCGCATGAGAGAATAAGCTTGCACCCACAAAACCTACACTTCCTTTTCTAAAGATGCAATTCCTGCTTTCACTATATTCGGCAGCACTATCAAAGCCTGCTCAGAGTTACTTCGTTCAAGGTGGCTCTGGTCACACTGCAGCCATTCTTGGGTTTTCTTTACATCAAATTCACCAAAGGAAAGAAGTTAATGTACCCTTTGAAGAATGATCTTTTCTTTCTCTATTTATTAAAAATGGAGAGGAGCCTCCTTTCTCTCTACTTTTTTAATAATATTCTATGATAGTTATGTGGTAATGATGTCTCTAAGATATCACTCCATGCCCTGGCAGCACTGTTAATGGCATCTTTCAGATTCAATGACTTACACAAACAATGTCGTTCTCTTCTGTCAACAACAATTAGCAATGCTTTTCTGTAGTTCTTTTGGGAAGCCTGAAAAGCAGACAACCAGTAGCTACATAATGGAAGTTGCATTAGGAGGCAAGAATGTGGCAAAAATCTGGTTAACTGTTGTCGGCTGACCCTCTTGTGTGAAGAAGTGTTGTTTGGCAGAAAAATCACCTTTTCTTTCGGTTCTAAAAATGGCCATGAACAGCTGGTATAAACTGTGTGCAGAATGGATTCTGGTGGGCTTAGGGGATTGGTAATGGGATAAGAGACCTTTCACCTTTAGGTCAGTAGTTCAAATTCAGCCCAGGTTAGCAGCAATTGAAAGTCTTTACCATCTGACACTGTTCGTTAGCCTATTTAAAATGACTGAAGCAAAGTGTCACAGTAAAACAAGATTCAAGTATTAAGAAATATGAAGTCTCAGCAAACAGCAGAAACAGTCGCTTGAGACTTTACTTTGAAATCCCACCATTCAGACTTTGTAGACATCTACTTCACTAACTCCTGACAGCCCCTTTCACTGCTCCCATACTCCTGCCCACCTATCACAATTCATCCTCCAGGCAGCTACACACACCAAGACAACAAAACCACCTCTTGCCGTCCCATGGGTCTGCTACGGATACCAAAGTCACCACCTCTCCTGTGGTTTTATCTGGCAATCCAGACTCAGCTCATCACTTTGCTATTTATATTTTGCTGTTACTTTGTATGTAGTGCAGCTGCAATATTTTCCAGCACTTCTCTCCATCACTGAGCAAACGCGTAGCAGGTGCTGCCTAATGATGTGCAACAGAATACAGATACCATTAAGAGACTGTTAGAAGCAGGAGTTTATAAGCAGTGGAGCTCCAGACAATCACCAACAGGATTTCAACATACTTCTAGACATCTCCCAACCACGCTTTTTGTACTTTTGTGAGTGGACAAACAGATGAAAAGGAACATAGAAAGAGACACGTTGCATATAAAAATTCTTCCTCTGCCTTTTACACCAGGGACGGCCCGTTCTGTACAAATACAAAGCTCTGGAATATAACATTTCCCAGAGGTCAGTAAAAATCTGATGAAAACACTAAAGTGATGAACAAAAATCTTAACAGTGGGAAATGTTTTATGGGTGCATGGAAGTTTATTTACATTCGCCATATGCCTTTGAATCGAGTTACTTTAAAAGAACTTGAAAACATTTACATAAAATACACACTCTCACTACAATTAACTGTAAAATAAAAACAGATATACCATTTGCTTTCAATAAATCTCTTACAAACACATGAGAGCATACTACAAAATTATCTTTTATTCCCTAAGAAGTTATGACAAAAATAGTCAAACTGTCACATGAGGAGAACACACACTGGTATTCAAATTACCATATTTCTCAAATACACCATGCTGAATATAGTCCATACAAATGATCTTTTCAATCAGATTACTCTAAGCAAATTTGGTCATGTTTTGAGGAGGAAGGGAGTGCTCACTTGTTATTTAAATCACACAGTGCATGAGGGAGGCAGAACGTTAGGAGCAGACCTGAGACACAGACGTACAACTGTATTCAGGGTGAGTACTCTCTTCACCTGCTTGTTGCACTTTTCTCAGTTCTCAAGCCAACGAGAGATGCTTCTTGTTTCAAGGTACTAGAAACTTCTAGATTATGTGATATTTTCCCTTTGCTGTCACCGATTGATTCACATGTAAGAAGCTTAACCACACTGCACACCTGTACATTAACAGATATTCTTTATTTACAGACTATAGACTCTATTCATACAAAGAGGACCATTTCTAGTCCTCCAGTGAAAAATAGAAGAGACTTTCCTAGTGAAAGCCAGCATTTCTGGTGGTAATGGGATAAGGAGATTTTGACACAATTTGGAAGTTAAAAAGGCTAACAGTCTAAGAGGTCAGAAACTTTTTATTTTTTTCCAAAGCTCTTGTTTGGCTGGTTTGGACTGTGACTGACTTTGATTAGGCTGATGACAACTAGGTAACACAAAGCACCATGCAGGGTGAGCAGCTATAAAGAATCAGATATTCAACATCTGCTCTGCTTCAACAATCTTAAAGTTGCCTGAAAACCACTCCAGAAGTGCCCTAAATGACAATGTACAGAAGTTCTCTTGTAGCTGCTAGGGTAGATATTTCTAAGTTTTCTTGTGAAAAGAAGAATAACTAGTTTTGCTATGCAATTATCCAATCTCCCATCTCGTACTTATCAGCTAGCCTCTGAAAATGGCAGAGCAGCAGATACTACAAAAAGTACACTGCCAACAGCAAAGAATAAATCATTCTAGCTGAATCACTTGGAGGGAGTGAAACATCTGTAACAGATTTGTGTAGCATACAAGGGACACAATGGAGCTGATTCACCAACTTTTTTCACTTTCCAACCTCATATTGTATTGCAGCAACACTTAACAAAAAAATTAAATAAAATATAAACTTCCTGTAAGGTGCTACTTACACTTTTGTGCAGAACTATATAGCAGAAAAGGTATATTCCCAAAGAGTTCCCCAAAAAGACAGCCAAATAATAATACAACTCTCAATTACTGCAAAATAATTTACAAAAAACACTGGAAGACATCTGACAGATACACCAAAGGGAGGGAGGGGAGAAATCAGCAGGCAGTGCAAAGTACTGGGCAGAGTTTAGTTAGCTTTATGCAAGTATATTCTGAAGTCTGTATCTAAAGTAAAAAGGCCACAGTGATTTGATTAGAGATTGCCAAAATGTTAAAACAGACACAAGAAATTGCATAATTTAGTAGAAACGTTCTGACAGATAGCTGTGTCTATAATGCACACTGACAAAGACCTTAGAAGCATCATTTATGGATGAGATGTCCATCATTTAAGAAAGTTCTTCCAACTGTAGAGTGTTCAGCAAAAACAAGGCAAGTAAGCCTGTTAGCCACTGTTCACTGCTGGGAGACGCAAAAGGAAAAGGTTGAAGCAATACAGGGACATCTGGAGACTCTCCTGGTTCTGAAGTTAAATCTGGACAAGCTTCATTACAGTTTCTATGTTTGGCTCTTAATAGAAGGGAGCAAGAACAATATGTTAGTTGCATAACTGTTAGTTGAACAGAAAGTAAAGCTTGAGACCTGGGAGAAGTGACAGATCAATTGGGTAAGCCTGGGGAAGAATCAGAGGAAATTACTACTCTCCAGCCTCAAGCTGAAATACTAATTAGAGACAATACACAGGCAGGATAGAGGAATTAGAGAACATCTACACAAGTACTGTAATTTAAGATTAGTAAACTTCTTTAAGAGTTGGAAAGAATGAGTCTGCTATTATAGGGGATTGTCAAACTGTTTAGGCTATATTTCAAAAGGAGTCTTTAAAGTCCTTAAAGATGGACTTGTGAAAGCTTTCTTACTGCATATGTGGAGAAGTATACAATTAAGCAAGTTTGGGGTTTGGGACTTTGAACACTTACCACCATGCATTGCAGGGGGAAGACACCACAACACAGCAAAGATAACATCTTAAAAACAAATCACAGAAAGAATCAAATCCAGGAATATTCCATAACTAATTCCATTTAGGAATTGATGGAAAATAATATACTACAGCAAGGAAATGGTTTTGAACTTCTGGTGGGTTATGCAGAAAACCACAAATTAATTTTCTTCTATATAAACAAGAACATGGAAAGTCACTAAAAAATGTTCTCTCAAAAACTGCAAGATTGGGAAAAGTGTAAAGAATATGACCAAAGAAACAGAAATTCTTCGTAATTTTTTAATGAACTATACATTATCATTAACCACCACCCTCTCTAACTGAATCTAAGGTAGATCAGACTGGGCCTAGCAAACTCCTAGCAAAAGCATGTGAAGCGTAACTGTCATGACTAATTCCAAAAACACCGCTGCCCTGCAAGACAAGGCAAATTCCCCTTTTGTACCCCAAATTCTCTCTCACTTCTTTACCCTAAGCATAAATTTACCCAGCTGTTATACAAAGTCATGCAAAGATGTCAGAATTACGAGGATCTCTCTACGCTCTATCACTGACCACATGTACAACCTGCAGGCAGGACACAGCCCTAACAAAATGTAGTGAAAACAGTATAAGAAACTAATCACTCTGTTGTTTGATTCCACTTTTCAGTCTTTCTGGCATTATTTAACAAAGTGAGAAAAGGAGGACAAAAACGATAGAATTTACTTTATTACAAGTTGAACTTTCTTCCCGTCTTCAAGAATGATATCCACACTTCAAGTTACATGCCTGTTTTCTTAGATTATTACCAGAAATACATTATAACAGTCAAAGAACAGGTAGAAGGGGTTTTCCATAAAAGTTTGTCCATTCATTTGCAGTGTATATTATAACATCTACTACTGACCACATGAGCTGTTACAAAAATCCTACACCATGTCAGCATGCTTTTTACACAGTTGCATTCCAGTCACAATTTCAATCATATGCAGATTGCTAGTGTTTTTATTGCTGATATACACATATAGTTTTAATCACCCTCCTAGAGAAACTCAGCAAGCGATCATCAAAGTATAAAAAATAAAGAAGAAACTTCAGGGACCAGTGGGGAAAAGCATCAGAGCACAGTGGCTAGCCACTTACTGTGAACTCACAGTGGCACTTAACAGTGACCTCTTGCAAGGTCTTTAGGTCAAGTGTAACAAAGAGCAAAAGCTCTGAACGCTTGCTTGAGTGCTGTGCAAGGGCTCACTACTGCAAAGTCTTGTATATGCAGGCTTATTTAAGTGAGTAGATCTTTTAAGTTCAGTGGGAAGTGCTCACATGCGTCAAGTTATTTATGTGTAAGTCTTTGCAGGAGCAGACCCCTAAGTATGGAAGGAGGTTATGTTCTGTTTTTTTAAATAACACTTTTCTGAATCTGTAGAGCTGTTTTTCTTACCTGAAGTCTAGTATTCATTTCCAAGAAGTAGAAATTCTTACTGGAGTCCACAAGGAATTCTACTGTTCCAGCAGATGAATACTTTACTGCTTTGGCAAGAGCTACTGCTTGTTCTCCCATTGCTCTTCGAGTTTCAGGGTCTAGAAAAGTGCTACAATACAGAAACAATGCCCTTTTTTAGTTAAAAAAAACCAGTAATAATTAAATAATTTCATCTTCTGCTTAAACTACCACCAAAAGAGGACAGCATCATTACTTAAGTTATGAAAACATGTCAAGACTGTCAAATGTATGCCTTTACATTTATACTGCTCCTAAACAGATACACTGCATGCTTTGCAATTACTGCTAATATATAGGAAATTCAGGATAGATAACAGTATTCTCTAAAATATAACAGAACACAACTTTTTTAGAACACTGAGATCTATAATAATGCAAGTTAAAAATAAATACATACAAATCCATGATACTTTAGAAGGCATATCTATTTGCAAAAAACTGTAACTAAAAAAATCCATCCAATAGAAATATGAATGACAAAATACAAGTCAAGAGGTCTAAGGGGAATTTATTTTCTGACTCTGAATTAAAACAGCATGGCTGTTTCATTGAAATTCTGTAGAATAAATAAGTTTTGGAGTTTCATGAAATATTTATCTGGGCCTCTCATGTAAGATTACAATGAAGAAAATCTGGGCATTCATAATATTTAACTAGAACACCATCAACAGTATCATGACTTAAACCTTCATATCCTGTATTTCCTCTCTCAGCTTTACTTGTAAGCTGAAGACTAGTTATCCGTGTTTGTTAACTGCAATTCATTCCTTTCCACAAATCCTGGACTCACTCCAGGGCACCGGAAGAGCACCTCAGCTACTAACTTGGGAGCCACTGTGAACACGGCCCAAATGCCAAGCCTTCTCATTCTAGGAGAGCAACATGCCAGTTCCACTGCTCCAGAGAATTAAAAGACTTGCAAGTGTACATATTCTGCTTGCTATTCTCCTCTGTACTGTAAATGCAGATTTAGATTAACCCACACAGATTGTTAACTTAGAGGTAGAGAAACTTCCATCAAAGCTGTGAAACTGGTTGCCCCTCACCCGGATACACTGACCTTCAGTGAAAGACAACATGTAGCTGTTTCATCTTATATAAGCTTATAAATATGCTTATTATATTTCTGCAGTGACTTACACTAGGTACATAACTCAGCTATCATTTTAAAAGTACGTTTTTAAGGGAAGAGGAAGTCATTTCTACCTTACCTCTAAGTTACTGTTTAAAACAAAAATATCAGATGTTACATATTTCTTGAGGTGTCCCTCAAGAGAAAGTCAGAATTCTGTAAAGGAGCAATCAGAAGCCTCCATGTATCTGAAGTGGCCCCATCAAAGTCAGTGAAGCTCCATCTGGGGCCCAGGACTGCACCCAGACAGAAGCTAGTGCTCAGTCAGGACTTATCTTTCAAGACTTACTATGGGAGTTTTTCACTAAGACCTGAACTCACAGAAAAGCTAGAGACTTCCGCCACAACAAACCGTATTTGACACAACACAAAAAGTGAGAAAATATCTAGGCAAACTAGGAGACAACGGAAACCTTTTCTTTATGGGAAAAGTGCTACTTTGTACCTCCATCCTTTCCATGCCCACATGGGCAGATTCTGATGGACGGGAGGGCAGATATTTTCAGAATTTAGGGAAAAATTTCTTTCTTGGCAAACAACAGGATCAATAGGAAAAGGAAGTCTGATCCCAAGAAAGCTATCAGATCCTATACCAGATCAAAGGAAAAAAAACAGATGTTGTGCAAAACTGTATCAAGTCTATCAAAATAGGCACCTCATAATATTTCGTATTTTGATTCAGTAAGAGGATAATACAGTACACAAAATCAACAATCTATAACTCAATTCGGGGTTTTTGGACAGCTTTGATCATGAAAGGTCAATGAGTAGCTTACAAAGAACAGAACCTTCTCAGTATCAGCTTCATACTCTATTTCTAGAATAACCATCTCATATGGATGAAAGACAGTTACTCCCCTTTATTACAGTGATGTCTTCCCTGTATTTGTTAAATGTAGGTCTGAGATCTCTCTGTTCACCTCCTGCTGTAGCCAAAGAATGGAACAGAGGTGTCACACTGCTAAACTTGATCTCTGCCGCGTGGTTAAGCTTTATGCTCTAAAATGACTGGATCATCCCTGCAATCACGTAGGTTAATTAACCAAAGTTTTCTTATTCCCCTCTGCCACTTTACCTTTCGTATACATTGTTTCTCCCTTCTTTAACAATGCACCTCTTACAACCGAAATAACTCTTCTCCAATCTAATTAGGCATCACTCAAAAACACATCATTTTAAACCTGACTTCAAATCTTTTTCTCACACATATATCTGTTATTCTTTCGACCAAATAGCTCCTATGGCAGCATGAAGGCTGAAAAGTAAAAAGAATTCACAAGATAAAAGCACTAGAAAAAAAAAATAAGATCAGACCTGACATATTTCACTGATAAGACCTTCTTCAAGCTGTTGTAAAGTTGATCAAAGACAATACAATTGGTTTCTCCCATTGTTTCTACAGCTGGAGAGATGAACCACATGGGCAAGATGTTACCTCTCCACTTCCAGTTCATCCGATAATGTTTCCCAAAATATCTCCACCACCTTCACTCACACATAAGGTTGAGATTTTGAAAAGTACAGACAGTTACACCATCAGTGAAAATTTATTGCTCAGCTTAGACGAAAAAAAAAAAAACACAAATCATCCATAACATTTACCCTTCCTCTGAAGATATCACAACACTGGGAGGGTCACCTTTCCTGCTCTTAGGAAATAGTTAGGCATACTGTTTGTTTAAAAAAATTTACTTACCTACAAAAAACATTCTGCTTTAAGATATCTATTATGTACTATACTACCATACCATGGGCATAAATATGCTAAAGTGTTTGAGAACACAGTTTTGCCCCCACATCTAAACTGTGCCCACCTATGAATCATGTACACAGCCACAAGAGGCGGCTCACTGTTTCTCTTACCCCAAACCCTTCAAGGATTTACAAAGTGATAGGAAATGTACAATCTGATATATATACATGCACAACTCTAAGGAGAACTTGTACATAGAGCGTAGTTCAGTAATACACCTTTCTGCTAAATTCTTGCCTACATACATTTATTCAAATTGTCGCTGGCTTCAAGGAGCACCTTGGCAGTTAATCTGGAATATGATGCTGAAGTACTTGGCATCATACTGAGATCTTTCAGAGAGACCTTAGTTCTTGGAGAAAGTGAAAGAAGTTGCTGTCTGTGCACCTTCCAAGGATAGAAGCATTCCTGAGAGAAACTAACAATGAAGCATGCAAAAAAGGTCACAAAAATAGTTTAACTTGCATTCTAATGCAGTTACTTACTGGTAAACTAGCCTCCCCTTTAAATCTCCTGCCTCTTAGATCTTTGTCACAGGCAGAAATAGAAACATTTTTGTCCTTTGAACTGAAAGAACATCTGTCAATTTAAAAAGACTCCACAAAACTAACATCTAGCATAGATAAGGCAATCTCAACTCTGAACATATGCAGTTAGGAAAAAAAACCATAATAAATTATTTCCTGCATGACATGAAACTCAGGGAAATTTTGGGAAATTGTTGAGAGACTGTCCTAAGAATCACCTTACTCTGAAAGTCTGGGGTGCTAAGGTTTAATCCAAAGCACATGGAATCACTGTTGAAAAGTAGAGACAACAAAGGAGAATAAGCAGGCAGCTAGCAAGTTCTAAGGACTCGCTCACTGTCTGTGCTAATACAGATCCTGCATGTCAGTACAGAATACAGTAGCAGGGTGCTGGTTCCACCATTACTTGTCCAGGAAAGGTCTGAAAACGTACAGAGAAGGTTTAACACCCAGTGTTCTGAAGCTCAGCATTTTGAGATGATAGTTAGAGACCGCACCTCGAATACCATGTTCAGTTTTGGGCCCCTCACAAGAAAGACACTGAGGCGCTGGAGCATGTCCAAAGAGCAACAAAGTTCATGAAGGGTCTAGAGAACATGTCTTATGAGGAGCGGCTGAGGGAACTGGGGTTGTTTCATCTGTAGAAAAGGAGGCTCAGGGGAGACCTTATCGCTCTCTACAACTACCTGAAAGGAGGCTGTAGCAAGGTGGGTGCCAGTCTCTTCTCCCAAGTAACAAGTGATAGGATGAGAGGAAATGGCCTCAAGTTGCACCAGGGGAGGTTTAGATTGGATACTAGCAAAAAATTCTTCACCGAAAGGGTTGTCAAGCACTGGAACAGGCTGTGCAGGGCAGTGGTTGAGTCACCATTCCCGGAGGTATTTAAAAGACATGTAGACATGGCACTTAGGGATGTGGTTTAATGGTGAACTTGGCAGTGTTAGGTTTACAGTTGGACTCAATAATCTTAAAGGTCTTTTTCAACCTAAACGATTCTGTGATTCTAAACGGTATTCCATGGAGAATCAAACATTTGATCTCTTTGACTGCTACAGCAAAGGACAGTGCTGGATGATCATGGTGAGTGGAAGAGCCTTTGTGTGGCACTTCTCCATAACAACATTCCAAAAATCTTAACTTTGGGCATCAAATAGTACAGATAGCCAAGTGCCTCTGAACAGCTGGACATTCCTTCACCCAAGTGGTGAGGCAAAAGTTAAAGTGCTTTAAAAAGCGTCCAACAGGTTCTGAAATTATTAGATAGGACACCTGCTCTCACCAAAGTGAAGTTTAAGAGCAGTCTTTTGAGCTCCAGTTATTGAATAGGAAGTCAGCTAAGACACTTGTATATTTACTTTCTATTGATCCATTTACTTTAGATTGATCCTAAAGGATCAACGGATTTTCTAATAAGCTTATAAGCCTTATTTCTCCACGAAAAAGAATCCCTTATTAATCGCTCTAGCAGACAGGAAAATACAACCACACTCTCACATTTTTGCTTGCCAAAGTACACTGTCTCATAGCAACTCTCTCTGAAAATTACTAGAGAAGAGTTTGGGCACCGGAGGAACAAAAACTGAACTAAGGAACAACAGACTATTAAGTGTTACTCATCCGTTTAAATTTCAGCCTCTGTGGTGAAATGAGAAGTCAACAGCATCTTCCAAAAAGGTGTGAATCTAGAAGCAAAGAAAATTACTGCAAATCACTAGGAGTTTTGTGTAGCACCAACTTTGTCCAGCACTAACTACAAAACTAGCAATGATCAGATGTGTCATATTGTTTGTGCTTCCCAGAACAGAGTAGGACAGCTGACTACATGTTAAAAGGGTTTAAGCAAAGTTTGTTGGTCTCCTATTTGAAACTGGGGGATTGACCACTGTGAACACCAGGGCTCCCTTGAATACTGTAACCTCATCAGGGTGTAAACTGAAGTTTTCTCTCCTCACGAAAGAGGCTTGGTTTGGTTTTTGTTGGTTTGTTTTGGTTTTTGGTTTTTTTTTTTTTACAAGAGACTGAACTTCCCTAGGAAAACTCAACATTCAAACACAAAATGATCCCATAAGGTTATGTTCAACAGCTGCAGGCTTAACTTTCAGAAAATCACAGAGATTATTCTCATAGCCAAAAGGCCCTCAACAATCAGTCTCTTAAACTAGATACTTAGGAAAACATCATCATAGGAAAAAAGTAAATCAAAAGAGGCTTGAGAAGAGGTCAAAAGCCCTAAATTGTACAAAAGACAAACAAACATTTTAGCCCAAAGCATCCCTATCTCCTGGGCTTCATGAAAAAAAAGCTTCAACCTATCTCAGAGCTCTTAAAGGCATCTACTATTTAAAACAGGAGAAAAAAAGGACTACTGAGGACTTCTTATTTCCTCCACCCAGCCACACAAGAAAAGGTGTTTCCAGGAGTCATTAATCAGTGAGACTAACTGAAACAGCATTCACAAGAAGGACTAACTTCAGTGTCTCACAGAAATTAGTGCCCTGCTTATCTGCACCAGTCTTGTAATCCTTTGTAAATAAATGGATTCTGCAGCAAACTGCAAGGGGCTGTAAGGCAGATAAGATAAGGCTTCCAAAGCTGTCAGTAAAGTCTGGAGAGTGTAAAACATTCAACAAGAAGCAAGAAGAGTTTTCACGCCAAATTTTGGAAGCTATTGACTTGACCACACTCTTTTGTAGAGTTATAGGAAGGGATGAGAAAAATTACTGGCAACTCCAACAGAGAAGCCCAAGAAAGTTAAAAGGCTGATATTTCTGATGAAAGAAAACACTCTGATTACAGTTGGCTGGGGAGAGAAACACATATCGTTTCCTTTAATTGACCACAGGAATGGAGAATGATCAGACAGAAGAGGCAGGCAGCACCTTACAGGTACTCCCGAGCCAAAAGACTCTCCTAAGTGCTTAGGTAGACATATATGCACACTCACATTATAACAGGACCTGAAGCCTTCACATTTCACAAACAAAAACATAGTAAGGTCTTTAGGCATAAGGCTTCTAAGAAATCCACAAGCACTACAGGAAGCAATGACAGGTATTTAAGCATTTATTAGTGGTTCTGTATCCTTAGATTTAAACTTTATTTTTCAATTTAAAATCTAGGTCGTAAACAGTGCCAGTCCCACAATTATGATCCAACATTAACTTATATGCTGACTATAAATAAACATCACTTGAATTATGTGCTTTTCCTCACATCCTAAACTGTTGCATCACATAGGTCTGTGCTATAAAATAATGGCAAACCCATCGCAGCTGGTGAACACATTACACTGGGAATTCCCACAGGTAGTAATATACCTCTGCCTGTTTTTCTGAAATCAGAACTTCTTTATGTGCTTTTTTCTACACATTTTCTCCGATGAATGCAATGCAACAGAAAACACAGCAAGACCATACCTTGCACAGCAGCAATGTATTTCATCTCCATTTGAAATCAGTGGGATTAAGATCATTTAGCACCTTTGAGTTACTGGACACCTACATCTATAGTTCACTACCATGAATGGTACTAGAAGTGTCACAGAGTGTTTAGTACTTCATGCTCTATTTCAAATAGAAATAAACAGTATTATCTGGCCCTCTCACAATTACTATAACATAGTCAAATATCTGTATCTGTGGTAAAATGAATACTTATTCCATACTTTATTTTGCTCTTAACTCCAAAAGCTGCATGGCAAAGAAAAGGAAAAATAATCTCAGATACATTAATCTCATATACCACATATATTTGATTGGTAAGATCTATATCCATTTTATACAAAATCATGAAAAAAAATTAACAACACAGCACCTGTTTTCTTCTTACAGAAAGACATCATGAAGCAAAATCAGAACACCCCCAAGTACAACATCAAAATTGCATTACAGTTAAATGACTATAACTTAAACATTTTTTTGTGGTTTTTTAACAGAATAAAATTTGCATGCACTTGCACAGTAAATAAAATCAGCATTTTTCCAAAAGTTCTTTCAATAACTGAAGCTGCATCAGGAGTCTAGTATACATACCTTGGTGCTTCCTCCACAACTTTTTGGTTTCTCCTTTGAATGGAGCACTCTCTTTCATTCAACCACAAGGCATTACCATGTTTATCTGCCAAAACCTGAAATAATAACATGCTGCCATTAACAAACAGATGTATGTATATGGCCTATAGACATTATACTAGTATGTATCATTAAGTTAGTTTAATTTAAAAATAATTTCTTTCCAATCTAGAAATAAAGGTTGGAAAAATGCTAGTGCAGAAAATTAATTGTATATGAAATACTAATTGAATGCTCCTTCAAATTCTGAACAGGATTATTTTTAAAGACTCTATAGTCTACACATAGCAAAAATCCACTCACTCCAAAATTTGTGAGAAACTCCCAAAAGTTCAGAAATCAAAAGACTGAAATAAGATTAAAACTATGTTTTCAGGCATTTAAAACTGTATTGCATAATTAAATTACACTCAAGCATATTGTTAAGCAATATCTTGTGTCAACGAAGAAGAGAAACATCTCAAAGGATGCCAAAACTTTGCTCCTGAATTACACACAATAGTTTTCAGAAACAATGCTTAACAGAGCTTTCTCAGTAGGTGAACCACAGCACTCTCTTTAATGAAGAGGAAAGTCTTCAGAAACTTTGCAATCTTTTATTAAGAATAAAATTTGCTACTCCCTCACTACTTTCAATGGAAATTGAAGCAGTAGTTTCAAGGAGTTTCTCAAAAATCAGGTGTCAACTGCAGTTCTTGGCTGCAGCTTCAGTTCATGGAATAGTTAAACAGAGTAAAGCATGTAAATCCAACTACCTAATTACATATTGGAAAAAAAACCAAGTCCAGCATAACAGAAATCTCAACTGATTCTGCAACTTCAAACTGGAAAGAAAAGTAAGACAAGGAATTCTATCCCTTTATGAAATCAACTGTACAGTGCAACTATTTCCAATGGTGGGATAGTAGATTTGAAGATTCAAGCAGACTTCTTCCAATCTTGTAATGTTATATTCTACATTGATTCTTGGAACAATTTCTTTCATTGCAGACCACACCTGCTCCCTTTCTTCCTTACAAAATTTTCCCTCTAATCCATTTTTTTCCATCTTCCTGCTCTGATCTGCAGGAACCTGTGCCAATATTCATGCTTCATTCTTTAATAGTGCAGTTCTACACTGAAAACAGACAAGATAAAAAAAGGAGACAATCTTCCTCAAACTGCATGAACTCAACCATATCTACTCACATTTGTGACAACGAATCTGTATTATTTATTATTCCTTTTAGCACTACAGAGCGAGTGTGGCACTAAGCAAGATGAATTCCTGCATCAATGACACCAATGTTTGCTGATGCGTGAATAATCTGAGTAGATGTGACTGAAAACGAGGCACTGATCTCATGAAGACAACTCGCGTGCACTGTGCAGCACGAGACCCAGAGTGCTCCGCACCCTATACGATCAGACTTATCTTTTCCCCAGAAATTCTGTTGCACTCCCATAAATTTATGGAGCTTTCTAAGGGAAAAATCCACTCCAAAGAGTTCTACAAGACTGATGACTTTGGGAGTTCCTGAGCTACAGCTTGTCCCAGAACCTTCTTCCCTGCCCAGGGGGAGGTTTATCAGCAGCAGCATGAGGGTACTTCAGCCAACTGCTAGATTCTGTAACAGGCGGCTCAGTACAAAGCCAAAAAAAAACCCCAGCAGCATCTAAAGCAACTTCCTATCCGAGTCCTAACTCATCCAATCCAGGACTAAACATCACAGAGCTCTATAGAAACTCACTTGGGAGGACAAAAGATATTTAGAGGGTTTTTTTAATCTTAAAACAGTACCTCTAGGGCACAGCACGGTACTTGATAGAAAAATCGCTATCTTGTAAGTAGAATGGTTCCTTGTGAGCACTTCTGTTTCATTCTTAGAAAGCCTACAACTTGCCACAGAATTCAGCCTCACCAAAATAAATAAACCAAAAAGTCCTGGGATATTTCAATAAAAATGAGTTCCTGTGCTTCTCTCTCCTCTCTCGCTGTATTTTCCTGAAGGGGATAATAAAATATTTTTCAAGCCAACTAGGAAATATTTTCTTTCACTTCAGGACATTTCTTGTATCCTACTTAATTTCTGCAACCTGAACATTGAAATAAATGTTTTTCCATTATCAGTTAATATGGCTTGAAGAGACATGCATGAATATTTACAATGAAAACATAATTATAAACTGAAAAAGCCAAACAACATCTAGTGTTAGGCTTTTACTTTCATTTTGAGTCCAAAGTTTTCATTATCAGAAACTAAAGACGCTTACTTCATAAAACAATTATACTTCAGAAGACATTTACAGAATGTTGAAATCATCATCTCTGAAATGACGTGAGATTCCAATACACATCTCACTAAAAATGCATGTCACAGCAACAGCTTTTTTCTAAATATCTAAATATTCCTAGAAGAAAATGTCCTGTTTTGTGGGATTAGATGATTGTGACATTAGTATGTGCTATATACATCTAGATTCCAAAATAATTAAAGTATTGTAACCTCTACCACATGATTCAGCTAAATTCTACTTCCAGCTGTAAAACTGCTATTTAGCCAAGCAATAGTTAGACGTTCCATGTACTCTTTAAACTCAGGTCCTTTATATAAGATATTTCAGAAGAACAAGGCTTCAAATCAGTTCAAGCATAAAGTCTATTTGGACTCTATTTTCCTGTTAATTGTTTTAGTCTTTTCTCATGTTTTACAAAGTGATTGTTTTATAGCTAGACACAGGAAACCCCTTATTTAACAATTTTAAGTACCAATGCTTTGGAGCTATATGAGAATGTTAAAAAAAAGTTCTATTTAAAAGTTACTGCTAAATTAATAAATATTTGGCATCTGGTCTCAAATTGTTTGTATATTTAACAGTCTGAAAATGAACCAAGGTCAACGTCCTAAAGCTGATAAGAACATGAAGTTAAAATGATATGCTATGATATTGTTAAAAGGTATCATCAAAGTGTTTGTGTAAGGAAAACAACATTCACTGTACACTTATTAGAAATAAAACTATGAATTATTAATAGAAAAGCTATGTTGTTTAATCTAGGTGAAATTATTTGGCTGTTCTTAAATACAGTACTGCTTAAATTTTTTGACAATGTAAAAACTGCCCCTAACTCATGAAAGTATGGAAGACTCAATCTCATCTAAATTTAGTCAGTCAGTAGGAACCTGCTGAAGCTCACAAACCTGCAAGCACTGAAAGGAATAGATCTTTAATGTATACTGATTTGCATAGAAAAAGAAACAAAGACACAGGTAGCCAAAAATTATTAACCATGGCAAGAGAATATAGGAAGATGTTCAAGCAATCTGACCTCTTTTGTAACCTAAGATTAATGCTGAAACTAAATGTTTGCTATATACCTTTTTGTGACCCTTCAAAAGAGAATAGGTTGGGGTTTAAATTTCATTTTTACAGACTGTTTCTTCATTTCACATATGCAATAAGTTAGCCTGTGCACATAAAATAAATAAAAACATAGGAAGTATCAGGTTGTGTGCACATATCCGGCAGAGTAAAAAATGTTAAGCATTTCTCTCTTACAAATCATTCCACACTATCAAATGTATTGTTGTTGTTTCATTCAGTTACTGAGCTACTGTCAAAATACTTCAGGCTCTCACTGTAAAAGAAAATATGCCACAACTTAGAGTTTGTATTTTGGACAAAAATAAATTACACTTCTTTTGAGAAAATGAACATACTCCATATAGATCTCTCATCATAAAAGATTATTTCAAGGCTATTGACAAAGCCAATTTAACTGCCTACATAAGATCAAACACATCACAAATTTAAAAATGTGATTTTGTTAAGAGTCTGTCTGAAACAAATGAGTCTTGCTCTGCATCAGCACATCTGGCTTAGCACTAGATCCAATAAAAGATATAAATGGTCATAATCCAGAAGTTAAGGAGAATACACCTGATTTTGAACCACAAACTGCCCAAAATGGGACACAAATCCTTCTGAGTTCCCAGGGAGCATTAGATCCTTCAGAACAGAATCCAAAATAGTGACAAAACCACCTAGAGCTTGCAAGAAAAGCACGAACTCCTACATCCTCTGCTGCACTCAAGCACTGCAATCAGGATCCAGAGTTCAAGCTCCAGCCCTCAGGACAGATGCCTACAACCTTTTTCCCCCCTCCCCCCAAAGAATTGAGCACGGTTCATTGTCTTCCTGCTAAAGAAAGGCTAGAGAGTAAAAACAGGAAGGCTGTATTGTGCATGATAGCCCTGTAGTTTGAGCAATGGCCCAAGACACAGGAAAGCACAAGACTCAGCCTTTTTTAGCAGAGTGTTTGAAACATTTTGAACTTTGATTTAATTTATTAGTCCAAACCCTATTAAATAGACAAACAATAATAGTAGGAGTAATAATAATACCACCAACCTGGATTTCTATGTGACGAGGGTTATCAATGAATTTCTCTATCAGTAAACGATCATCACCAAAACTTGAAGCAGCTTCTTGAGATGAAAACCTAAAACCTTCCCTTAAATAATGAAAACAACAACAACAAAAAAAAAATCTGTATTTTAAAAGTCAAGTTCTGAAGTACACAAGAAGGAACACTTGTTCATTCCAGTCATCTGGCAACACACACATCCAAAACTCAAGTTTTACCATTTGCGCTTGAGCCTTTAATGAGTATCCCTTTTTATTTTTTTTTCTTACAAAGATGAAAAAATTACATTCTCAAGGCACAAAGAATTTCACTGTGTTTAAAAAGTCTGAGCAATTATTTGTATGAATTTTCTTTGTTGGCATTTTCTTCTGCAAAAGTAATGAAGTAATCAAATTTTAAAAACCATTAGTTACCAAGCACTTGTTATACAGAAGGTAAAGCTTACCACTATTTAAGGTATGCAGCCCCCTTAATACTCAAGAATAGAAGTTAGTTGCACATTAATTAGATGAAAGAACTGCAGATATAATATTGCAGACCTTGTAAATTCAATCACTGAACACATAACATGAAGATGCAATACTTTATAGAACATACCAGCTGTACTAGTTTTTCCCTGCATTAAAGTATAATTGAGCATTATACTGCACATCCTGTGTACTTCCCTGTTTTCTCTTTTACATATGTAATTATTCAAACAAATAAAGGATGTAAGATACTTTATTGACTTTATTTTTCATGGCAGGAAAATTACTTCTATGGGGCATAACTGCTGACAAACTTCATGTACAGCTTTCTCAGGGTGAAATGTACCATAATGCAGGGACCCAAGGGCTCCACAGAAGTTTTCTACAGGCTCTTTAACTGCCATAGCAGTCCCACATATGTTGATGCATATGGAAAGATTGGGGTAAATTTCTGTGGGATTGACTACTGAGATGCAGCAGCCCTGATATTTAAAACGTGCCCAGAATAAGAACTAAGGCACAAATTAGTTGAAGCTTTCATGTTTTCCAGTATTTAGTTCAATTCCACAAACTAAACTCAGCCAATAAAACCATGAGATGGGTATATCTACAGTATAGATATGTGTATATTTTAAGGTGTTTCTTCACCTTTTTTCAAGATTGTAGAATAATATGCTATAATTGAGAGATTATACTCAGTGTATAATCTTTCCTAAATTCATATTTAACTTCAATATATTGAATTACTTAATAAAAAGGAAAAGGGACATCAAAATTTGTGATTCTATACAGTACTTGATCTGTACAAAAAACCAAAGTAACTAACAGCCATACACAGTGCTTCTTACTGAAAGATTTAGAGCTATTTTAACTCCTATATCAAAGGCTTTGTTTCCTTTTGTAAACATTTTATCAGACAGTTTTATGCACAATTGACTATTTTTCCTTCATTAAAGTATGTGCTAATTACAAATCTAAACTGCAATACTTGTTAAAAAAAAAGGTGCTTAATTATCTAACCCATACATCTGTAAATCTTTTTTAAATTATATGTAACAGGAACGACTATCTCAGTCAGGTATTCTGACCTTGTTTGTATCTTACAAAACTGTGCAGTTGCATTTGTCAGTGATAAAAATTACCATAAATACACTTCACCTTCCTTAAAGAGCTCATACTAACCAAATGGAGATGGGTCGGAGTCTTTTTATGAATATTTAAAAAAAAAAAAACACATAGCTGTTTAGGCTAGAAGGGAATTCGTATTTGCAGCATTAGCCTTTGATCACCAAGCAGCAGCCCTATAGAGCCTCACTGTAAGGAAGATGCTCCCCATGCAGCACAACTATGTTGGCATGTGCAACCAAGCCCAAAACTTTCCCCTCCACATTAACCCCCAAACAGAAGTGCAGGGGAACTTGGGACAGAGAAAACTGAGCTTACTGCCCCTGTCTTTACAGAACGGGTTGTTAGGTGTTGGAATGGGCTGCCCAGGTAGGTGGTGGAGTCCCCATCCCTGGAGGTGTTTAAGAGTCGGGTCAACTTAGCGCTGAGGGATGTGGTGTAGTTGGGAACTGTTAATGTTGGGTTGATGATTGGACTGGATGATCTTCAAGGTCTTTTCCAACCTAGACAATTCTGTGATTCTGTGTCTAGGCCCAGGTACAGTTTACCCTACAAGCAACATGCTGTTTGCAGCCTAATCAAGCCCTGATGTTTGACAAGATGCAGTCATTCAGGCTGATGCACCTCACCTATACGAAGGCCATCACTGATACCTCTACACTGTGGCTCAAAGTACAGGTACACTGGTCAGAAGATTTCTGAGCAGGGGCTCTGCACAGACCCATACCCAAGTCACTAACCATCTATTAACACAGCCACCATCACAGCTTTACGGTGCCAGCCACATGCACTAGACCAAGGGGCAATGAGTGTGGAGGACAATTATTGTCTAATTGTCCACTAGACAGCATTGGACACACCACACTACGGGGGCCATGAGCTAAGCCAGTATGTCAGGAAGAGAGCAAACAGAAGCAGCTAAGAGAGGCTTTGTCAGGAGATACTTTTGGTAGTTTCTCATAAGGAGGAGCTGGTGGTAGGGGTAGTTCTGACAGCAGGGTTTGTGGCTGGGAGGGGCTGGCATTTCAGTTGCAAGTTATTTATCTATTCAGGCAAGATTTTCTGTTGAGTTAGTTTTTTCTTAGGTTCTCAGTAACTTCTAGTGGCAGTTTTCATTTTTTTTCCTATATACAGATTTGCTGCTTTTAGGTGCTTTCATCAGCTTCTGCTAGCTGTTTCCCAACTCATAGACTGATAGACTAGTTCATGATGAAAAGGGGCCCGCAGGCACCTGCTGTGAGGATGACTCACACCCCAGGTCAGCCACCTGGAGACACACACTGCCATGGAGCTGATAAGCTGGAGCACTGCTAATATTATGGCCCCACAGTGACTCCACTGCCCCAGCTGTAGGAGTACCCATCACACATCAAATGCCTTGACACAAGTTAGGCTTGGAGCAGAGGGGCTGAAAGGCCACCACAGCCCATACCTAAGACCGGCAGCAAACACTACTGCCTCTCCTCATGGACAGCATGGGTCATGCTGGTGGGAGGTGCACACTAGTCAAAGCCTGTAGGCATCAAGAGGGGGAAAAAAACCAAAACAAACCCAAAAAAAAACCCCAACCACAAGAGGTCCACCTCAACCAGCTGTACATAAAGGCATGTGGCCAAGGAAACAAACAGGAGCTGGAGCCTGCATGCAGACACAGAACTGCAACATCCTTAGAAGAGCTGACATGGTGGGACAGGACACAAAACTGCAGCACTGCAATGAATGGCTACCCAATCTTTAAGACAGGTGGTAGGACAGGCTTGCCCTTTTTATGAAAGGACAGGTCAAATACATGAATCTCTTCTTGGGAAAAGGCAATAGGGTAAGAGCTGGAAGGTGTGGAACAAGGAAGAGACCAGTAAGGGTAATACTGCAGTGCAAATTTGTTAACAGTTCACCCACTCAAGCTGACAAAGTGGACAAAATTCTTCTTTAAGCAACCCAAAAATCTCTACTGAGTGTCTGTGTGGTTTGTTTTGTGTTTTCTGGGCTGGGGGTTGTTTGGGAGGGGGAGGGGTGGTTTTCTGGTTTGCTAGTGGTTTGGGTTGTTAGTTGTCTGTTGTTTGGTGGTTGGTTTTGGGGTTTTTTTTAAAACAGGAAACTAACCTCCCCAACATCTGTTGGAAAAGCAACACAGATGACCACAAGCAATCTGAGAGATTTCTGATGGATGTTGGGGACAACTTCTCACCACAGACATTAGATAGGCTGAAGAAGAGGAACTACCAGTAGCAGAAGAGGATGGAATCAAGGATCTCTTGAGAAATCAACCCATACAAGTCAGTAAGACCAGATGGGATGCTAAGAGGTAGCTTATGTCATTGTGAGACTGCTCTGTCATCTTTGAAAGGCTTTGGAGGTCAGGAGAGACTCCTGATGACTGGAGGAAGACAAACATTGCACCCAACTTTGAGAAGTCAAGAGAGATGGTCAGAGCACACCAGGATCAACACAGCTAGGCTTGTTGAATCTGAAAGACAACAAGGCTTTAGTGGACATCTAACAGCAGCCTTCCAGTACTTAAAGAGGAGTTTACTAAGACAATGGAGGCAAGCTCCTTATTGCAGTGCACAGCAGAAGAATGAGACTGTGGCCATAAACTGAAGTGGGGGCTTTTCCAACTGGATGTCAGTTTAAAAAAAAATTACTGGAAAGAACTGAGAAACAGGGAAGGCTGTTTAGAGAGGCTGTGGAATCTCAAAGCAAGACTCAACTGGGCAAAGCTCTAAGCAACCAGCTTCAAATTGAGTGCTGATCCTATTCCAAGGATGAAGCTGGATGAGATGACATCCCTAGGTCCCTTTAAACATGCATGATTCTATAAGGGGAAGAAGGGGAAGAACAGGATGTCTTTAAAAGGTTCCCCTCTCTCCCTACAGTACATTTATTCACACCATAGTATAAGTTGTACAAAAGTATTTATTGATCTTGCCACAAGCTTTCTTGTGGTTTTCTGAAGTGAGATAGCCCTTGCCAACTTTCTGCCTCCAGCTCAGAGATCCGCATTGCTGCTTTAATTAAAACAACCACTTTCTTTGGAGGCAGCCAGACACTAACTGCAGTCATTATGTAATATTTCAGTTTCCAGTATCAGGAAATAGTAAAGGAAAAATAGTCTTCTCTTGTCAAGGCCAGAATCAGAAAGGCCATCTAGTTAAAAACAGATGTTTGATAACTATTAGTACAGCAGAATCCCTCTAAAACTATGACTGGTAAGTTAAGTAACCTATAAATACTCAAATGTTGTTTGATTTTACACACAAACCCAATATCCATTGCTTAATTTTACTCCAAATTTTTAAAAACTAAAATGATCCAGTCACAGCATTTTACATACATTTACACATATAGCTGGCATGAAAATCTGAGTTTTAAAAAAAAAAGTTTTTTAGGAAACACTGTTCATTCATCCAACTAACTCCTTTCCCTCACCTGAACACTACTACAGCACATACCTGTGCAGGACAGACCAAGGATGCCAAACTCACACTCCCATTTTTGCAGAACAGTCTGACAGGCCAAATGCACTGCTTTAGGAAGGTAATAAAACTCAACATACAGGCTTGTAATAGGGAATGCTCTTCAGTTTTCTAAAGCATTGTCCTCTCATGCTGCACACTTCATATTTCCTTTGCCTCAGGACATAGGGGATTCAAAATGACTCATTACATATTATTCCACTTTAACTTCTTCCAGTTCCGCTGCTCATTCCTTCAGAGCCACTGGAAGATTACAACATCAGGGAAAAAATAATATCAACAGATGTTTCTGAAGGAAGGTGGGAGAATGACTGCAGACTACAAAAACAAATTTGCTAGTAGTTCTCCCACATACCCTGTTGGACCATCCCAATGAAGAGCAACAACTGTGGAACAGTGGGATAAACACAGCATGGTACCATAGGACCACAGAAGAGAAATTATAAGGAGTTCTTGGAATTTGAGAGCAGATGTTTGACTTAAGTTCATAAAATTGGCATAAGCACTAAGAAAGAATTTAAGTAACAGGACAATTTATATTTTCCTGTTACTGTAAGTTAAAAGGCAAAAATCTTTCACTAAATAACTGTTGTCAAAGTTGCCTTGGTTGAAAACTTTCAAAAATGATACTCACTAAGCATACAAGATTTCACTATCTAGGAAGAGTTACAGAAGCTGACACAATTGGGGGGAGGGTAGGAAATAGCACAAAGCTCCAAATTTCTCAAAGAAGATTATTAGAAGATAATTCAGTACAAATTTCCAACTTAAAAGTTATCATGTTTGCAGCTGAAACTACTAGGGAAACTAATTTTTATCTGCAAATCCACAGAGTTTAAAACAAGGACCAGTAGGCTCCTGTTTGAGAACCTCTGATACTGAATGTACATGCCAATAAGTATCTCTGTGGGCAAAGATCCATCACAATCTCTCCCAGAAAATTTAAATCTGTTCTTTGGAGAGGATAGGGTTCTCAAGTGAATTCCTTTTCAGAGCTGCCAGCAGACCATTTGAAGCCATGAACCCTGAAGACTTAGTTATAAGTACAATTGTTATAAGCGTACTGAAAGCAAGAGAGCCTTCAGTTTCTCCACAATCAAAGAAAGAATGATATAGAAAATTTCTAGATATTCAGATACCTACCCTAGTCATGTTTTATTCTACTTCATAACAAACTTCACGTTGCCTATACTCGGAAAGCACTTTCAGATCAGACTCTCTGGGACGCAAGCAGAGGCTCTTCATATACAAGACCAGAGCTGGGATGATCAACTACACTAAAATAGAAATAGTTTTACATATGTAAAAAACTTTGAGGCTTTGAAAAACCTACAACCCTGTAAACTGCTCTTCAGAAATTTGTGCTTCATTTTCAGGATAATTTCAAGTAGGTACCTCTTATGTGAAGAAAGGGCATCCTAAATTCTACTTATCCAAATCAAGACAACTGACTAGGGATTAAATTAGAGTGAATATAAGGTTATTTTCATTTCAGATGGAGGTTAGTGGCTTGAACGGTACACAAAACTCCACACTAAAACTTGACCAAAATTTGGAAAAAAAGCAATAGAGGTGAGAGTTAGGAGGGATTCGTATCTGAAGAAATTTAACAGTCCTACCCAGATAAAGAGGCAGGGGACAACATGGCAGCCTTTCACAGTCACATGCACATGAAGAGCTATTTCAATTAAAAAAAAATTCTAACAGCGGTAAAACTATTCTAGTATCTCTAGTTAGAAATAGTAGCTGAACGTTACAGAAGTCCTAGCTATAGCAGAAATAATACCATAATATTTAGAGGATCTAACAAAATTTTCATCATTGGGGATATTTAAGAGATATGAAAGATGAAGCACCAGTAAGTTACCACGGCGAGTAATTCTGTAACAGTAGCAATTAAGGTGTTCAGACAGATCTTTTCCATTTCCAGTGGCTATTTCCATGTCACACCACACAATACATTTAAGCCTTCCTTTAATATTTTGCATTGCATTTGAGACCAAAAAAATTTTCAACTATCCTGAAAATCCAAAAGTATGTTTCAAACAAAATTAGTTTATATAAGGGCGTTTTTTTTTAAAATACATTTGGCATTAATCCCACATGACAAAGCCAAAGCAAGTTTACAAATCAAAATATTATCAACAATTCTTCACACTCCTCTTGCATCTACAAACTCTGAAATACAAAAGGTCATTCAGATACTTGCTTGTCAGAGTCTGCCAATAGCTGAAAATTAGTTTATTTTTAGGTTTACATGGATTTGGATGCTGTAAGACAATAGATGAGGCCAACAACTTTTTATATGATATCAAAACTATCAGATACATTGCTTTGTCAGTAACAAGTCCAGTCACCCGAGATGTTCTTCAGACACATAAAAAGGAACAATCTCAGCTCCGTAACACAAATAATGGATATATACAACAAATATTTTACAACCTCATAGATATTTCTTCAAGACAGACTATAAGAGAAACCCAAACGCTCTACTTCATATGTAAATGCAAAGTAAATCTGTTTCTTTCTTCAGTTCTCTTAATCTCACTTTTATCTTCCTTCAACAAGTATTTTGCCAACTTAATGTTGTGTTCATTACTACGTATCCATAAATGTTAAAATAATCATTTCTCCTTGATATAGGATCAGTAACTAGTGTTGATCTGTGACGCAGTCTAGGTATTCTTTCTCTTAGCACCTTTTAGATATTACTCTGCAAAATTACACTGTAAAGACAAGGCTTGCATAACTAACCAAAGGATTATTATATGGACACCACTAGCAAATAATGAGGAGCTGAATGGTACCTCAAAGGCTTTCCATAAACAAGGCAAGCATCTCAAATATTATCATTAAACATCACTGCACCAAAGTACTATCACTAAATTAATTTTGTATGCAAATGTACAAAAAAGAATATCCCTAACTAGTTTCTGTTGATACCAATCAGCTCTATCAGGTAATTTTCTAAACAGTTAAACACAGCTTTTCTCCAAAACAAATTAGTAGTCATGATTTTAGATCTAGTTTTTGATTTTTAAACAGTTACTTTAATCGAGCCCCTTTGCTCCTTTCTGAGTAAAACAAGAAATGAATGCTTTCCTTTCAAGTCCAACAGATGCAATTGCTGCCTGAACAAGATCAAGGCAGTAATTTTGGATTCTAAAGCAGTGGGAACAAAGCATCCTTGTAAGCAAGCAGGTTATTCTAGATCTTCATTCCAATGCACAAAACTATTTTCCTATTTAGATTTGAATATAAATGGGCTAGAGGTAGCAAGGTACAAAAAAACCCCATATTTTCTTTAAATCTGACATTTAACTGTTAGCCATTCATTGTTCTTTTTTCCAGATTTTAGGTTTTGACAAACAAAAATGTAATAGGAAACACAAAAATATGACAGGGAAATCATGCAGGTAACTAAATTAAACTAACGAAAATTTGAGTTATACTCTGAGTTGATTCCAGCATGTGTGCTGCTGCTCTCTCCAAGTGGAAAGGAAAACATTTAGAAGGTTATCTAATTTTGGATAAACTAGGCTTTTTGTTACAAGTCTTTGAAAAATCCAAAACCACATTTTTCTATAATATCAGTGACACATGGGATTGAAAACAGGCTCCTCACTGCTAGAATATCAGCAGAGAACAAATTGTAAAACGTTGAGTCAGTAACAAAAAGTGTTTAGGATTCAAACAACCATTAAGAGACATGAAAATGTCTGTGTGTTTAAACATTGTTTCAAACAGGCAAAAGCACAATAGTTTGCTGAGACAAATATTTTAAACACAGAAGTATGCAATTTATTAGAGCACATTCTGGAAACACAGTATGTGTTTCCACACATGAATAAACAGTCTCATCAACTTTAACAGAACTAATGGCATGCATTAATGTTTGAGAATCAGGGCCAATAAATATTCTACCTAACCCACAGACAATTAATACATCAGCATTCTGAAAGGCAATACAGCAAAATGTTATTTACAGTCTAGATTTACAGTCTATCATTTGACTAAAGGCAGTTGTGTCAGTTTTTTACTCAAATTAATGGACCATGTTTTGTAAGGTTTATGCAAAAATTAATTTTTAACAGGCGCATGCAAACTCCCGAAGTATACCACTCACTATACAAAAGGGAGAAAACCAAATAATATCCAATTTCTCTGTCTAACATTTCATATCTGCTCAACTGTCAGCTCACAGTGGCTTAATGGGACTTTGGTAACTGCAGCATTCATCAAGGCAAGCTTTTGGACAGCATCTCACCTGGTCTCTTCATCATCCCAAGCGATTCTCATGCCTTTCCCACCACCACCTGCTGAGGCCTTGATCATGACAGGGTAGCCTAACAGCGGGGAACAATTAGACAGAAGTTCAAACTTTGTTCAGTTGGTCAGAGGAACATGACAACTGACCACATGTCCAATAATGCCAGTAGACAATAACTCCGTTTATTAGAACACTTTGTTTGGAGGGAGAAGAGAAATTTTTCTTTTCAAGACTTAGCTGTCAATGCAGTGATTCCTTAAGCCAAGAAGGTTGTCTTCTCCATTTCATTTATACCAAAAAAGCACTGAATTAATTATTCCTAAGTAACTAAGTGATTTATGAATGAAGGCATTTGACCTTTTTAAGCTCACATTTCTTTAGGAACAAAAATTTGTTCCTTTGTTACTGCTGAAATAAGCTATAGCTGTGGTAAAATTTTTCAAAAAACTGCAAAAATAAGCAGATCTTCATAAACCACTAGTCAAGAGATTTAGTAAGCAAACCTGTATCTTATCAACACTTCTGGTGCAGTACATTTTAAATAACAGAGCACCTCAAGCTGTGCTGCTCAGATATTATTTAATAGTAAGTATCACAGAAAACAGACTATTACAACTTTTTTTCTTTTACAATAAAAATAATTCTCCCCAAACTGACAACTAGTAAGAAAAAATGAGCAGCATAAATCTGAAAGCATTGTGTATAACTGGTAATAGTGTACTCTCAGAACAAGATACCTTAATATCAGTCAGGACCTTAGTTTTCACGAAGCTAGAAAGGTACAGTAACAAAGTATGCTGTTTAAAAGCTGGTTTAGTAATGATTGTTTATCTTGTAGTACAGTATTTTATTTCAAAGCAACTTCCTAAAACAATTTCTTATTCATATTAGCAAGCTTAATTTTTTGCCCACATGAAGGTACAGCAAATTGAAAATTAAGGATCTGATTGGAAAGTTTTTGATGTTTCTGGGATAGTGTAAAATTCTTCAAGCCTTTGTCTCCAATATGTTTAATGAAAATCATAACATTAAGCCACATATCAGACCAGCTGATACTGTCTGGCAAGAAGAGTCCATCAGTCATTGCAAACTGAAGACACATTCCATAAAAGCCTTTGATGTGGGGACAGAAAGGGACATTTGAATATGGTTCCCAGTAGAAATGGTCAAGTCTGCTATCATATGTGTAACTAATGTTTACAGTTTCTTTCTGGAATGTAGATCTACTCTTGCTCTGTCAAGTGACAGCAATACAGTATGTCCACCTCCTCTCCAAAGTCATTTAACTGAAAGAAGGTTCAGGAGAGGCTAATTAAAACCAGCAAGATCTGGAAAACCTTATGCTTAAAAAGACTGAAGTGGACATTAAAAAAAAAAAAGGCATGACAAGCATAAGAAACAGTAGTGTTTATTGGAAGGCAGGAAAGAGAACATTAACAAAGAAACAGAAAAAAATCAATAAAATAGTTTCCAACATGTTATTAGACTGTGAAACCCCATGCTACAGAGCATTTGTGTAGCTGAAAGCTGTAGAAAGGTAATGGACAAGTATATGTAGAGCACAAATCAAGTTCCTACAGGCAGGGATGACCAAAAGGCTATAAATCTTCATGCTTTAGAGTCTAAAGTAATCTCTAGTTACTAGGTATAAAGGTAAGACCAAACAGAGCCATGCAATAAGCTTGCTGGAGTGTCTCTTAAGTTCTCCTATGAAATATCTGATGCTGCCCACAGAGGGGTATGGGATAAGTCAGAGTAACATTGGGCTCGATCCAGAACTATACTAAGTATTTTCAAGGCCTCTACAATCCCAGAGGAAAAAGGGCATGTGCAACATAACTGTACATTGCATGCAGCAAACCATGAAGTTCAACTCATTTTCATGAAATGCAGTATATGCAATATCTACACAAGCACAACTATACTCGTACTTTGTATCTATGCTGTAGCTGCTTTTCCAGATCCCTGGCAACTGCCAGGCTCCTAGACAAGTCACTGGCTACCTGGAAATAAAGCAAAGAGCACATCTTGTAGGATTTTCATGCAAGATTAGATTTAACCCGGTAATAGTAGCGAACTTATACCTCTGGCAACACTATCGCCAGCTGGAGACGCTCTCCAACTTAAGAGGCTGTAAGTCTGATTCTGAAATAAGCATTGTTTTAAGCCTTATTGTGGCAAACTCACTATGGCAATTTCCATCACCTAATCTATCTTATTCAGTGGTACAAGTACTTGAAAAAAATCATCATCAATTATGCTAACAATTTCAGTCTAACAATATCAGTCTCTTGAATGGCTTGCTGATTTTAATTCTGTAAGCAGAATCTAGTCCTAATTTACTGTTCTTTCATTTCAGCAGCAAAATAAGCATGTTGGCAGTGAGCCTTAGTGAGTCTTTATATTCTACAGAATATAAGAGTTCATATATCACAACTCACATGGTTGAATTATCAGGTAGGATACACAGGTTACTGGTATCAGTCACCAAGTGTAGGACCACTCTGCTTTCCCCAACTCCATCCCACCCTCACTTTTCATGTATACTGATTACAGGTCAATCACACTTGTATGCAAGGCAGTTAAAGGTTCCAGAGAGCTACAATATAGTTAAAAAAAAATTTAAAAAAAAAAAATCAAAGTAAGGCCTGTTTTGAAAAGATACATACAGCTTTTTAGGTTGAGAAGGAAAAATTCTTTGTAACAGACCTCTACAAGTTAGCCAGTCACTCAAAATAAGGGCACTTGAACTTTTGCTCAAATATGCTCAAATACTTACACACTACTTGCTCTCTAGGGCACCGAACTAAGATAAATAGCAGTTCTTCAGCCAATACCAGACTGATGTGTGCTAAGCAAGGAAGGCTTTTTAGAATCTAAATTTTGCGTACATATGGGGTACAGGATTCTGGGATCAGGATGCGTTACTCATCATTCTCCTAACCACTTTTGCACTATTTGGCAGCAATCGAAATTGCTTAAGTGTGCCCATGTGGACCGATTGGATTAGTTGCAGGAAGGGAGAGGCATGCAAACAGTTTCTAATGACGTTTATAAGGACCCATGACAACAGCAATGAAGAGTCTCACAAAACAGGCACATTTGA
Organism: Strix aluco; assembly: GCF_031877795.1. Classification (NCBI taxonomy): domain Eukaryota; kingdom Metazoa; phylum Chordata; class Aves; order Strigiformes; family Strigidae; genus Strix; species Strix aluco. The sequence goes on from NC_133932.1 coordinate 78,205,469, forward strand.
GTAGGTGTTAGGTTTTCAACCCTTCCCTCAAATTAGATACTAATTTACAGGAAATTAAAATTGCATGTAAGAATAAAAGCCACTCTTGTTCTACAATTTTACATTCTTGCAACACATCTGAAGGATGGGTATAAAAAGATCTTAGAAAGCAAGAAGGTAAAAAGCTGGCAAATTTGAAGACCATCAGGCATACTTTTGCTGTTAAATAGGTAATATTAAGTTAGGACCGCTTTGTTTCCAGGGCAGTTACTATTCTGAGAATCAGAATGCTAGAAGGAGTAAACAAACTTCTGGTATCCCATAGATATTAGTTCCCACCCTTTGCCACCATGGGTTTAGATATCATTCAACCATTTTTATAAAGTTGCAGGTAAGTAGAGCACAGAATGCATTGTGCAATATCAGTCTGAGCAATATTACATGTGGCAACACCAGATCCTTCTCCATCTCCATTAGTGAAAAGCTAGTACTAACTAAACCCATGTCAAATGAAACTTGACAAAAGCATGTTTTTCACCTCTTCAGCTTTGTATCGACTTTAATTTAGTTTAACTGACTGCACTTCATAGTTGTTCAAACCTTTCAAACTGGAGAGTAAAACTTTCTGGAGTTTCATCAATGCTTCAGAAATGAAGAAGCCAGCACTTCTTAATGTACAACTTACAAACAGACTTAAAAGTAGCATGGGAAAAGAGCCAATGTGATTAAGCACCACAGAAAGGATCACAAGAGAAAAACAGACCACACAGACAAATAGGAAAAAAGACTATAGAAATGAGCCTATACAGCAATTTGTGCCTGAACTTCTTCCAGTTCCTGATTTAGCCTAATATCTCCATCACATTATCTCTTGACAACTCACGAGGGGCAAAAGGTATGTTTTACTCCGATACTTCCAAATTTGTATCCATAAATAACAGGCACTGAAACAGCTAAAGGAAATGTCTCAACCCTGAAGTGCCATGCTCCACTATTACAGGATCTTCAGCCAGAACATAGCAGGGATAAGCAGGAGAACACACAGGCAGCAAGAGAACGTTACACAATGGTTTAGAGTTTTAAGTGCTGGCCCATGATGAATTTTTTTTTAATAATTACTTAAGCATTCTTGGAAGACTGGATAAGCGAAATTAAAAATACCCTGAAAGTATTCAATTGCCTATCAAGTGCCTTATATAAGAGGACAAATGCATTATATACATAAGAGACCTTAATTTCATCTTATTTCAGATCCTTTGAAATTACAAATCATTGGGTTTTATTCCAATCAGTGGTCATGATTAGACAGCTTAACCAAACTGATCAACTGCTTGAAACACAAGTGGGGAAAAAGCTAGAAAGGACATTTTTCTTTCACTACATGGCATCATAGTACAAACCTTTTTTGTATCAAAATGGTTTAAAAATTTACCATCTAGATAAAGCAACACCCAGCTGTCTCTAATTGACTTTAATATCTACAAGATTTAAAACTGCCTTGATATAACGACCTCCAAAGTGTACTGATATCAAAGACGGGAACCAGTCAACAGAACACCAGAACTTAGAAGAAAATTAATCAAGAATACATTTTAAAGGATATCTAGGAAGCCACTGAATGCCTTCTGACTTACATGAATCAAAACTGCCTTAAAAATACTTGCTCTTATTTCTTAAAGATTTCCTGCAAGAAAGACTATTGAAATGAAACTGAACTGAAATAAAGTCACTATGTCTTTTTTAAGGACTAAAACCAATTTTATTTACAGTTCTCCTCCAAATGTTCCAATTTGGTTGATAACCTCTTCCTTTTGTTTCTGCTCCCATGACAGTGATCAGTAATCACTTGATTTCCCAACAGGGACATAAAGGCTGACCCACAGAAATGCTGACTTCAATTGTGTCAGCCTAAAAGCCAGGCAAGCCTACACTGAAGGGTTTCAGAGCAATTAACCAGTGAAGGGTAAAAGCCCCAACTTAAACTCAAAAGTGGAAAGGTGTTACACTTCTGAGAAGTCATCTGCAGCAGTGCAAGTCCCAATTTCTATTTGGCACATAAGGCACAGCCATAGCTTTTGACACAGGTGAGATGTATTTGTAGCTAGATCAGTAAGAGAAGCTTCAAATGCAGATACATCCTTTGAATTATGTACCTGTGATGAACCTAAATAGCTTTTCATGGCTACTGCCTCTTAAAACAGGAAAAAAAACACATACAAAAAAAAATCTTATTGCATTAGATTCTTCTTTTAGAAAGCATTTAAGAACATGTGTAATTTCAAGCATATGGTTTAATATTTTCCCTAATATTAAGCTTTAGTAAATAAAAGCCAAAACTCATTAAACACATATTACACTTAACCTTCATCAAAATGAGCCCCAGACAGTTTGCTGGTTGCTCTTTTCACCATTCTGTAAGAGATTCAGAAGCCGAATAGTGACTTTATTCCAGAAAGCACAGAAGAAAGGCTGGTGCTCTGGATGATATTCAAGCTAACTGCAGTCCAACACAGTGATGAAGATCATAACACCACTGGTGTCAGCCTCCATATAAAGAGAAATGTACCATGCCTAACTTCTGACTATCATGTCCAACTGCAGATATACCTTGAAATAACTTCTTTAGCAAGCTACTCATTACTGTATATTACATGCATTCCACATATCATGGCTACACTTGTTCTGTAAAGTCCAGTTTGTAAAGCTAAAATGTGATGATTTAAGAGACAGGGCGTTAACGCCTAGATTCTTCCAGCCCCATAGGCAACAGGGAACTTAAAAACTATTAAAACATTATTTGTTCTATAGGGATTACTTATTACACATTCAATTTAGTCAACCATGTCTGCTGAGAGGCACACAAATCCCACCATAGCTAATTTAAAAACTTACCAATTTCCCTTGCAATTCTGACAGCTTCATCTGCATCCTGTAAAAGCAGGAAATGAGACCCAACGTTAATCCCATCAGCCATTGCACTATGTCCTGAGGGCAGTCATATATTGCACTACTGTCTCCTCTGATTCATTTAATGTTTGATTTTACAACCTTCTGACCCTTTTCAGCCAGAGGAATGTAAAATTAATACCATAAGTGGAATGTAAATTCTACCTCATCATTAGTACACTGAGAAACTCAAAGCAACGAGGAATCAGCTGACAGGAAACACAACCAGGATCGCAAAATGATTTTCTGTAGTTGTAGGAATTTAATGCTAGAATTTAGAAGTTTACAATCAATAATGGACCATAAATCAGATCGTTAAAGTTTGTCCACTGCCAGCTTGTTTCTGTCCTCACAGGTATTTCTTGTGTTTTCCTGGTTCTTGTCAGTAGGGGGAGTAGATTCTCTATTGTTTGGGAGTGATTCAGGTTCAGAAAAAAATCTTGCAGAACTTCTTTAAAGACAAATTTTTTTGTCTAACGAAAAAAGAACACAAGCATTTTACTTTTGTAAATTTTTCATTCTAAAGACAGAATAAACCTTAAATGCATAATTTTCAATTGTATCTGAAATGAGAAGATTCACATAATTGTTTCCATTTAAGAGTCCCCTCATTACTCACATACGACAATTAGAAAAATCCTTTTGTTGATGCCACCTATTGCTTCAGCTGACTCATACTAGTATAGCATGCTACAGAAAAAAGTACTAGAAAACCCAGAGAATAAAGACCAAAATACTTGAATTGTTTTACTTCTTAGTAACCAAATCTCTTCTCCTGCAGTAGTTAATTCTGGTTTCTTCTACTGGTAACAATATTTTTCCATTATATACTCCCAGAAAGAAAAAGGGTTAAATTACAGTGGCATGGATTAAGTTTGAAAATTCCATCCAAATTTGCTAATATTTATACTATTCCATGACATGCATTAAAAAATTTGTATGGAAGGCAGTAATGTCTGGAAACCACCAGCTGCTAAGTGTGTCTGAAACTATGGGGGCTGACTTATGAACATTAAAATGAAACCTGATATTTTTAAAGCTTTCAAGGCAATCCGTTTTAAAAGCACCCAGGTCAGAACTTTAAAAAAAAATACATAAGAAATGTTCATACCTGGTTCATTTATGTCCGATAATAAAACAAAATCCTCTTTAAAAGTCTTCAGTACCTAGTAACAGCCCCATGAAGAATAAGGGGGCTGGCAGGGGAAGTTGTCAGAAAATTTAATTTCCTTTCATTAGCTAGTCTGCTCCACAAATCGGTGCTTGTTAAGTTCAAAGCAGTCCTGAAAGCAACATCAGTTTTAAGTCTTTTTACTCCAGTCACATCTGTTAATGAGATTTTTCCAAATAACAATTGTTTTTAAGTCAAGAGATAAATCTAGCAAAAAAACTACACACACACACCCCCCAAAAAAAAAAAAAAAAAAATCAGGGTTTACTGTTTTATTACACCTTGCTGCTTTCCATGAGCCTGCACCCTCCAAATTTTAGCTTAAAGGGATAAAATGCATGAAAAGGGTCATTTAAGAATGTTAGTGGTTTCCACACATTGAGTTTGAAGGTTCTTTGTTCCTGCCTGTGACAGTTATGTGAGAATACTTCCCCTTAATAGCCTCTCTGTCAGGAAGTGTTAAACCTGCCAAATGCAGACAATTAGAGCCTCTTGAACAAAATGCAGGAAGAGTGATGACTGATGAAGAGCCACGATTATAGTCAAGAAGGAAACTTTTACATTTCTTTTCTCTTGCAAATTCACTCATATATTTGCAAAATAAAATTAAGAAGGGGGAAGCAAACAGAGTAATTTTTTTTCACTTCGTTACCTGCAAACAAGTGGCTAACTGATACACTGCAGTCCACAGGAAGACAAGCTGCAAATCATTATAGGGGAACTTTTCACTACCACTATTTTTATACACACATACAACAACTAAGTAATAAGCGGCATCGTATCAGCAGCACTAATTGTCTCAGTTCTGGCTTGAACAGGCTGAAGTCATCTGCCCAGCACAGTTATTAATTTACACTTTCAACATCTGTTTCTTTTATAGTTGTAATATATTGGAGCCCAAACTTCAGATACAAAAAAAAAAATCAATGCATATTCAAATTCTTTAGCCTTCAAAGAGCATTTCTGAAACAGAAAACAAAAATATGCTGTACTTTAAAGAGAAACTAATAAACAAAAAAATTAATAAACAACTGACATATTGAAATCTCTGGTCTTTCGATCTTTTTCCCTAAGAAGGTATGTTTTAGTATCATGCATTTCACTTGCAGATTACACAAATACAGCAGCGGTTTGAGTACTCCTAAGAAGCTAGGACAGTTATTTTAGATTTTTGGTGCAAAGAACTTCATAGAGATACACAGCATTTGCCGGGGGGGGGGCCAAAAAATTGAATGCTATGACGCTGCATAACACACAAGTCCATATGTGCAAAACATACAAAACCACACTGGTACTAAAAGCATTTTGAGTAATTTTTTAAAAGCAAAATCCTCAATGATTTACTGCTGTTTCCTCCAAAAAACACATTAGCTACACTACCATTTTCCCAAAATAAACTGGAGACTGTAAAGAAATAAATAATTTTAGCACCACTTTTTATTGTGCAAATAAAAATGCTCAAGTAATGGTACAAGTTTATAAAAATCATAAGAGTTATAAAATGATGTCATGGTGTTTTTACAAATGGCTGATTTCATTAAGTTCAAAAGACATAAAATACTCATTTAGCCTAAGAATTTCTAACCTAATTTCATGTACATGCCTCTCTGCCAGGTACCAGCAGGTGGAGACAAAAAGCAAAGCTGTTCTGATGCAGAGGAATTCCAGGATAAAGCTGTTTAAGAGACTCCTAGAGCTGTAAAACACTGTATTAATTATGAAGAACTACATAATAGTTTTCATGGCTGAGGGTGCTGGGCTTGGAGAACCTCCACTTCATTTCTAGTCTCCAACAACCTCTCCAGCAATACAGTGATCATTTAATACCAATGTCAATACCCCAGTGCAAGAATACAGCCAAAACAGATACCTGAAAACTTAAATACAGTAAATTCATAGCCTTGCTGAAAACCTTCAGCGTGTCTACTGACATTAGTGAAACTAAGTAGACACCCAGAGACATTAATATTCTGGGTCTACCAGCTGTGTTCTACCAGCCATAAAACCAAACTGGCTACACATGGTGAAACAATTCCTTTGCCATTTTTTTAACATGACATCTCCTTCTACACTTAACTCAGCCTCCACTTTCTTCCTGTCATTTATTCTTCTTTACTCATTTACAGACAATACATCTTCTCAGCTCTTAGTATAGCCATTGCTCAAGTGGATTAACATGAATTCTTTTGATTAAGACTATTTACCACTATCTCTCCCAATCAGGTTTTAGGAAATTAATTGTAGTTACAGAATTTGAAATAAACTACCTCTGAATGCTTTTGTTGGCTCTGTAGCTGACAGCACCAGACTCAGGTTCCTTACATGTGTAGACTGGATAACCTTTGCACTGGCCAAGAGAGAAACTGAACCAGGGATGAGAAGAAAATTACTCTTTGTCAAACTACCCTCTCCACTCTCTCTTTCTATTCTCAGTTTGATATTTGCTACAGTGTTTGTCTGTATGAGAAGTTAGTTGTGTCTGTTATGCAAAGCATCCTCCTCTTCAATCCTTCCAGATGCTTAACTGCACTGAAGAGCTTCCTTTCTCTTAAATTTCTAATTTAATTTCTACTCACTGGCAATTTTTCTGATGTTACGAAAGCTTCGCAACTCCAGTGTCTACTACGTGTAAGTGCTAAGCAACATAAATAAGAGGGGGAAAACACCCTTTATTCATTAAGGACCTACGTTATCTGCAGCACTATTTAACAAGTGCTGGATAAAGTAACAAAGATTTTCAGTGCAGTCCCGAGTTGAATACAAAGCACTAGAAGTTGTTACTCTATGTTCTCTTTAACAATTCATCCACAGAGTATGTGCAACTGATCTTTCTTAACTTCTGGCATTGTCATCAGCATGAATGCAGTCGTCTTCCAGCTTTATTAGACTCCACTATAAAGATGAAGCCACCTCTAATCAACTCAAGTATCGAGCAGACACTTAACTCCTTCCTAGGACCTTAAAAATTTTGTTTCTCAAGAAAAAGAACTCTCAAAGATTTTGAAAGCTTCATAACACTGTGACTAAGACAGGTCTCCCATAGAATGGCAGAAACCCTATCCAGTCTCCAGTTTCTTCTGATGTTGCTCTTCTGATTATACCTGGTGTCACACAGCTTCACCCTGCCTATCTTAGTCTAAATTGGCAAAATAGTCCATCAAGCTCTAACCAAAGATCAGGCATCCTGTATGACCTAACTACTCAGGTATTCATCAGAGCAAAAGACACTACCACAGGAAGGGCATCAGAGGACAAACATAGGCACGTATTTAGATCCATAGCAAGGATAATATCCATTATCACAAGTTTTACTTCCTAGAACTGGTAACCAACACACTGGTTATCCTAGAAGTTTCATCTCCCCTTTCTGATGGAACCTACAACACTGGCAGTACCTGTGGACTCTCCTTTTTCTTACTTGGTGGGTACACTGCAGGTTTCTTTTTAAATCTTGTGTTCTTTATCATCAACACTCTTCAGATAATGAGAACTAGTGCAAGGCTGAGGTATGCAAAATTGATATATAGACACTTCAGGATTAAATAACTACTGCATGGTTCCTTTCAACAGCCAAGGATTAGAGCTGTCAACTCAATCCCACATTCCAGTTCATTTGCTGTTAAGACTGTCATTGCATATGGGCAACTGTCATCCAGATCACTTATGTTCTTTCATTTTATTTCAGGAACTTCAGATTAATTGTCAAAAAACAGTGCAATTAAAGGTCTCAAACAAGTACATACAGGTAAGTAGCTCAGTCTCACTGGTTATACTGCTGTTCATTAACCACTATCCTACTTTGCCAGTTTTGTTTCTTTACATTAGCAGGGTAACAGACCCTTACATAAGTTTTAACTTGATATAGTGATAAAACCAGCATTTTGAGCATTTGATTCTGCATGAGAAAAAGTTTTGTGGGCTTTAATGATTAGTTCAAAGTTATCTCCTAATTAGATGTTTTGCTGGAAGTTATTTTCAGGATTTCTAGAAGAATATACAGGATATCAGACAGAACAGAGGATCTTATCCACAGTAGCTTGGCTGCTGTTTAAACCTTCTGAGTGCTAAAGGACCACATACACAAGGACTGCTAAAACATGCAAACCTAAAGGAATGCTGCATTCAACTTGTCACTGCCAGACTTCAGCGTTGCCACAAATGCCAGCCTAACACTCATACAGAGTCCTCCAGAAGAGAAATGAGTCTTCACACCTTTACCTCTTGCAGCATATCCCACTGCCCAGCATTACACTCACCAGGCATTTCCATCACGAATACTGAAGAACACTCTCATGCATTTTGACCTCAGCTACTTCATGATGTCATCATTCTCCCTCACTAGCCAAGTTCTCCAGACATCCTCATCAGAACAGATAATTTTGTGGAGGCTTAGCCCCTTTACACTCTATTCACCCTCTATTCATGCAGTTGGGTTTGGGGTTTTTTCTTCCTAACGGAGCTTAAAATCCAACTTAGCTGACACAGTGTTGAACACCATTGCCCTGGTATATGCTGCTCCTTAAAACACAGTCTGCATTCTATCAATATATTCAGTGGTTCCCAATTACCTTGACATTTCCTATTTCATCATGTAAATAAGATTTATGATGATCAGAGGTCAATATCAATTGTCATAAATAAAACTGAAAAGCTTTCCCTTCACTAAAGAGTTGCTGAAACAAACTTTTCACTTTTTTGTGCAAAGTTTTATTCAAATTTTATTTGGGAAAAAAAAAATCTAAACTTCGCATGTCAAGCATAAAAAATTTCAACCCAGGTGGTCTACGCTTTGCAATACACCAAAGCTTTAGGCATATACAATGAAGGTTTTAAAGGATACACAGACAGTATATAAAGCACATAGGAAAAATCTGTAAGAGCCCAATACTTAATCACTATAGCAGAAAATAAACCAAAACCAAAGACACTTTATTTCACCTTACAAAAATATAAAGAAACAACCAATTTTAGAAAACTGTTAAAAATCATTCCTTCTAAAACCCCAGGAAGAACACTAGCTGTAGGTTCGGACAGGGGCACACCAAATTCCCCTCATCCTCACCCCAAGTTTTACAACACATGGAAATCTACACCATCAGCACAGATAAGATGGAAACTTCATACAGTGTTAACAAACTTCACTGTTAACTTAGGGCTGTCAAGATCTTTGCCAACAAGAAGACATGTGCAGATAGTCAAATCAACACCTGATATTTAACACATTTACCTGCCTTCATGTTTAAATTTAAAGCAAATATTTTTAGAGACAGTCTTTAATACGTCATTCATTATGAAGGACTTTCTCTTCTCCTAAACGCTCTCACTAGTACAAATCTATACCCCAATTTTAATTACATGTTAGTGAAAAAAGTTGAAATTATATTCTGCATCAGACGTTCAATAGGTGTACTTCGATTTAGACGGTGTTCCTACAGTGGGCAGACAGTAATTAAATGATTTCTCACCTTGACTACTCCATCAAAGCCAGGGATTGTGTTGACCTTTGCATTCTTGGCTAACAATTTGCTTTCAATCTTGTCTCCCATAGCTTGAATAGCATGTGTGTCAGGTCCAATGAAGGTGACACCTTCTGATGCCTGTAAAAGACAATGAAGATATAACTTTAGGAAACAAAAGTAAAAATCAGCTTTATACAGGTATTGCTGTTAATTCTTTTTTCTCTTTTTGAACCGATTAATGAAACAATGTTTAGAAGACATAGTGATCTGTTTATCTTAAACAACCTAGCAGCAGCATTTTGGCCAGTTCATTAAAAATGTGTATGACCTTGTGAAACTATGTATACACACAGATTCAAAGCCCCCACAATTAGCATTTGTATAAATCAAAGCCAGGCCAAAGAAAAATAGCTGAAAGTGGAAGTACTCCAGCTTGAAAGTTAGAAATATCCCTTGAGAAAACAGAAGCTAGTTAACTCACCATTGAAATAGCCACAAGTGATTTACAAAGACATGCTTGCTAAACTGTAATGCAGTTGAAAATTCCATTATGCATTCCTAAAACCAAACCCTGATGAAACATCAAAATGAAAGCGCAGTCTCTCACTCAATGTATTTAGAGATCTTGAAAATAAGGGCAATAAGTGAAATAATGTTTCCCCTGTTCTTTCAGGCAACTGTCTTTTCCATACTAACGTGCAAATAGGGTAACATTTAATAGTTTATCAGTTATAGTTATACATTTAATAATTAGTACTTTAATACTTCAACTTTAATACTTTAATGTGTAGGTAGAACACTGAATTGCATTTTTCCTCCTCCTGTTTCTCTATGCCAGCAACAGATTTCAGTGATCAAGTACAGACATTTTTTCAATCCTCTCCAGGGTCAGTACTATATTGAGCTAAAGGCAATTCTATCAAAACTGTTTCACTGGAAGTTACTGACATATTCACTGAGTACATGCATATTTTGGGCAACTTAACATCTTTTGTACCATAGGAAAAAAAAAAATCAAATGTTTTTTTTCTATGTGCAATTTTTTCCAACTGTTTCATTGATTTTTTTTTTCTTTCCTGCCCAATTCCAAGACACCCGTGAAATGCTTAAAAACAACTTGTTTCCAGCTGATAGGCAGTTTATTTAATACCAACACTAACAAATGGCAAACATTCAATTTCTTATATCAGAATTTGTGTCTTAATATTTTGTCTTTCTGACATACACTTGTGCTGCGTATGTCAGGGTTGCCAGATAACAATAAAAAGTAATTTTGCTGAAGCTTTATGTATTTACATGATGGCAGTACATGACCACAGAACAAACACAGGACAAATATGTATTTTAAGTTGGAGAACAATGTCCTCCTATTCACGATCTTACAAGAGCTGAGAGCTCTCAACACACTTGGGAGTCACTGATTTCACTGTCAGCAGCTTCCTAGCAGGAAGAGTGTAATAGCTCTGCGTAGACAACTTCCTATCATCCTAGCTAACAGGGTGCTACAGATAACAGAGAAAAGATCAGGTAAGTATTACAGACACGCTAGGAAGCTCAGTGCAAAGACACCCAAACCAAATGCTGAGCATCAGTTCCACTACATCAAAGGCTTGTTAGTTTCAACTCAAAATGAACCATCTACTCCACTCTCATGAGTACCTGGAGTACTGTGTCCAGGTCTGGGACCCCCAACATAAGGACGTGGACCTGTTGGAGCAGGTCCAGAGAAGGGCCATGAAGATGATCAGGGGGCTGGAGCACCTTCCTTATGAGGACAGGCTGAGAGAGTTGGGGTTGTTCAGCCTGGAGAAGAGAAGGCTCCGGGGAAACCTTACAGCGGCCTTCCAGTACTTAAAGGGGGCTGACAGAAAAGATGGGGAGGGGGACCCTTTATCAGGGAGTGTAGTGATAGGATGAGGGGTAACAGTTTTAAACTGAAAGAGAGCAGATTTAGACTAGCTATAAGGAAGAAATTCTTTACTGTGAGGGTGGTGAGACGCTGGCACAGGTTGCCCAGAGAAGCTGTGGCTGTCCCCTCCCTGGCAGTGTTCAAGGCCAGGTTGGACGGGGCTTTGAGCAACCTGGTCTAGTGGAAGGTGTCCCTGCCCATGGCAGGGGAGTGGAGCTAGATGATCTTTAAGGTCCCTTCCAACACAAACCATTCTATGATCTGGGATTTTATCTCAGCCCACCTCTTCTCTACTACAGTGAGCTTATTAGCTCAGCACCTCAGTAATACTGATTTGATCAATAGCTGTTTTACAGAGTTGGGAAGACTGCAATAGGAGGGAGGAGGGAATAGGAAGACCAACATGAGGGTGCAGAATTATTAATTCTAAATAAATCATAGTGCCAAAGGATCTGAACGCTAAAGGAATTCACTTTTTGAAGAAGGGAAGCAATGAGTTGATGCTTGAAACCACAATGACACAAAGTTTGGAGCTGACCATTTCAGATTACAAACTGAAAACTGATACCTCATTTCCTCTTAACAAGAGAGTTTTAACTAAGTGCCTGCATATACCTGGAGATAGGGCAGAGTTCCCTTCTATCATCAGACTGTATTTCAATCTCAAAAAGCTTTGTGGAAAAGGTTCACTTACATACTTGGCAACTGGAGATTATGCTGTCCCTCTTGTATCACTCCTAACATGGAAATACCTTATTTCTACAGTTTCTGCCATAACACTGACATGTGCATCCTGATCAATGCCACTTCAAACTTCACCATGTATTGTTTCCTCTCCCCACTCTCTTCTCAAAGTCTACCATCAAAAACATGGGATCTCCAGAGGTCAAGGCAGTGGGTTCAAAACTTTTGCTGCCCAGACAGACCATCCAAGACTTCCAGCTTGCAGTCTATTTCCAATACTCTACTTTTACACCGTTTCTCTTCCTCCTCTGACTTTCTTTTGTCAGAAAATAACAAAGCCTTCATTCAAACTGGAGGTCACAGGAGAAGATGGGAATTACATTCATGACATCAGTAAGTATGCACCTTCCCAGTGAAAGGCATGGAGGGGACATCTTGCTTGACTTACTGTCTCCTCTCACTGACTTGTGGCATGGACTTTCAAAGTGCCCAGTTCATTTCCTGCTCCTTCCCAAGCAGGTAGTTGGATAAGAAGAGAACAGCACCATTCAGGAGAGATTCATGAACCACCTGAGAAGAAACACTCCAGACTATTTCAAGAAATTAATCCAGTGTATTTGTTACACGAATCTTGTAGAGCTGTAATATCCCATGTGGATACAACCAACACTACTTACTAAAAATTAAGTACTAGATGATGTGCAGCAGATTCACATTACTCTAATGCAAATATCACCTGCTTCAACCTGCATCTTTGGGGCTTTTTTAATGCCCAGAATTTACAAACTGCACTTGTCTACACAAGCACCTCTTAGCTTTAACTGCTCTGAACCTTTGCACCTTACACAGAACTGCTCTTTAATTGTGAACAAGCAGCATCTTAGTACCACCAGCTATTCACCTATAAGGTTAGTCAACTGGGGTAGTCATCACATCCCGTTATTTCGCAGCAACAAAATCTGAAACAAAATAATTTAACTCAATGTGATATCACAAGATACCTGAAACCATGTAACTTGTCACGCTGCAATATTCATAAATCAAAAGTAAGTTAACAAACCAAGTGGGATCCACTGGTTTCCAGTCAATACATCAAACCACCTCTTACATAGAAAAGGTATGCATTCTCTGACATATTAACTAGCTAAATTCACAAAAAATACTTTGTCAGCTTAAGGCACTGCTAGACAAACTCTTGCAAGTTCTGCTACCATAATTTAAGTCCCCATCACTCAAAATGCTTGCTCAAGCCCTCTGCCAAAGCCTCATCACCAGAAAAGTGCCCCAGTTTCTTCACTGCCAATACTCACATGAAATTTACTAAATAACCTGTTCAAAGCTCTAGTTCCTGATACTGAAAATGCCAATAATAGACCATAAGAAAGAATGTGGCAGTAACATCTTCAGCTCCCACAAAGATTTATCAGCACTCATCCATTAGTATCCTTAGTTTATGAAACACACAAAAGTGGTGAAACTGTGCAGGAAACACTTCCAGTGCCTGATGACAGTATGTCCACACACGGTGCCTGTTGCCACACTGGCAAATCTAGAACCTCTGCTGTACGTACACAAGCTTACACACTGCATATCAAACAAGTTCTTCCAAAAGTTCTGTTACTCCCACACACATTCAGCAGTGTACTCCAGCCTTGAAAACTAATTACCTGGCTTTAGGGAACATACCAAGTTTCACCATAAACATGTACCAGCATTTGCTTTAGAAACATACCTATGATACCTGTGTATCACTGCTTTACTTTGCCTAGTCAAAGCTACAGACAAACAATAAGGAATATTTTATAAAAGAGCAACTTCAGAATACATTCCATGCTAAGAAAGTTAGTTTTTTCTTTGTCTAAGTAGTAGATATTGGAGAGTTTTCCCCAACATCCCTCTATTTTTATTTTTGAGAGGAGCAGTAGCTGTTTTAATTGTACTGCTTTAAGAAATTGCAAGCAGTTAATTCTCTTTTTTTTTTTTTTTTAGAAGCCAGACAAAAGCCTTATTCTACCCTCAGGGAACAGAGGACCCCAAATATAGCAAAAACTAAAAATGTCAAAAGTAGGAGAAGCAAAGGCAAGATTTGGAAAATCCATTTGAGAAGTCTGGGGTTGAGCTGTATGTGACCTTTGCTGCCTGTCGACCATGTCTGACTGCTCTGGGAACAGACTGGGTCAAATGGACCTATGCTAGTGTAAATCGCCATACTCCCAACATTTGGAAAGGACCTGTCCATCTGGCAAACTCTTGCAGACCTGAGGTAACTGGAGAGACTGATCCTAGAAGAGGAGTTTCCTTTGCACCTCTCAACCTGGAAATTATGGATGCAGAAATTCACAATTACTGTATTATATAGTCAGTAATGGAGTCAGCTCAGTGACAGCATAAGCAAAACTAAAGATAGAAAGCATGAAGGAGGGAAAAATGCATAATAAACTTTTACACACGCTAGCTCCCTTGGCAACATATACTCTTCTGTGGGCTTATGAATATGTGGCAAACCAGCCAACTTGCTGCCAGGCCTCCCAGCGCTGCAGGAAATGACTGAACAGTTCCAACTCAGCTTTAGACAAAACAAGTGATACTAAAACTTTTCCTCTGTCTTTTACCACGTTAGTTATGGACAATTAAACACACTTTTTGGTGTCCTCATTCAAGCCAAGATATTTGAATCTGCACGTAACACCAGCTTAACAGGAGCAGCTCCAACCAACAAGGAGGTGTACAGAAACACAGTTATTGAGAATCTTGTGCTTTCTCTCTCAGGATCATTTGGCAAGGGGATTCTTCCACTCACAGCACACTGATATGGCAAAACATACTCCAAGTGCCCAGCTACTTTCAGGTGCAAGAGCCCCTATAATTATCTTACCACACAGAAGCAATGATAATAACACAGTCTTTGTGCTTGTTCTTTCCCTGGTACCTGAAACAGCTAGTTGTAGGAAAATGTTTCCCACCTCTGAGGAGGAAATGGCTAAGAGAATGGCAAGATCAAGGAGCAATTGTAGCTGCCCTGCCTTATTGAAAATAAGCTTTCCTATGTAAACAGAGCTGGTTTTAAACAAGCTCATGAAATTTACAGAAGAACCCAAACAATCTGTTACATACAGCCATTGAATGATATGTTCTCAAACTCAGACTTACCTATGATGTTTTCAAACACCCAAACTCAGGGTACTACTTACTGAAAGACAGTGACAGTAATTCACTCAGGAGAAACTGGCTTAACCCCAGCACCGCTGGCTGGGTAGGCTCTGAGCCTGCAGCCTGTCAGGATTAACTGTAGAAGTAACTGAGCCAACCTAGCTGCTTTTTCCCCGTTCTCTCTCCTTCGTCTCCTGCACATCCCTTTTCACAGTCCTACCTATCCCTCTTCTCCAGGGCAGGCTCTGGCACTCCTTAGTTGACCTAGATGACCAACATGGCAGACAACGGCCTAGTTTTTTTGTGAGAAGTGTTTTCCATTGCTTTCATGAGTTAAAACTAGCTAAACAGAAAAGCTTAATGGGCACTGGAGGATGGACCACATAAGCTGCTGGAGCATGCAACAGGGAACAAGAACCTTCTTTTGGGGAAAGGCATATCCTCAAATGCTCAGGTTTGTGGGGACAACTGCGTGCTGCCATATTGGCCTGCTTTTGTGTTCGAGTCTGCATTTCTGTTTTAAGGTTCGTTGCTTCTGAGGAGCACTGTTTGAATCGCAGAATGGACGAAGTTTGAAGCATCAAAGCCACTGCCTTGAACCAGGATCTTTGACATGTGCTGTCAAGTAGTGGAACAAGTTAGGGGCAGAAGAGAAGCAAAACCAAGATTCTGTTGCAGTGAGATATCAGCAAGATCAGCAGAGTAGGTAACTACTTGCCACACTTACTCAAGAACTTATTGGTAAATGAGATTATAAAGGAAGGCCCACAGATAAGAACTCCAGTAGAAAGTGTTATCATAGATCAGCTTTTCAAAGAGGTTTTGTCCCAACTCTCAGGTTTTTCTTCCACAGAAAAATCTGGAAAAGGTTTCCATGAAATACTTGCATGCAGATGATAAATTCTTTCACTTTGTACTGGGGAATGACTGCCTCAATTTTTCTGCCCTCTTGACACACAGCCAGTCAAGGAGGTAGATCCAATGGGGAAGGGAAGAGACGGAAGTAGTCTGGTAATCACAAACAGTATCAGAGTTCCAGAAAAACTGCAATCTTCCAGGAATACCATCTCCCATCTACACCTCATAGCTCATCAAAAAGAAACAGACCTGTACAAGCAGCTGCCTGCAACCACATACAAAGCAGAGCAGATAAGCAGCACAGTTCAAGGATGACCAGAATAGCCAGATGGACTAAAAAGCCTCTAAGTCACAGAGGCTAAATGCAGTGCTGAGAAGCAGAGCTGGCAGCAAAACAAAGGTCCAACAGAGGCTTAAACAACCTAGAAAATAACCAGGCAGAACAGAAAAATCCAGTTGAAGTGGCCAAATAAAACATCCAAAGACAGACAATATTCAGGAGTCCTACCAGAAAAAGAAACACAGGCACACTGACATCTGTTGAAAGAGGTCGGGACGTAAGCGATCACCTTGCAATACAGGGACTGTCCATTGAACACTGGAAAGGAATTCCCCTAGGAAATATACTATAAGACTATATTATAAGAAGCACTCACTCAACCTAGGAAATCCTGAACTGGTAAAATGCTCTACAACAGAACACAGTGGACATGAAAGCACACCCTGAAGTTTTCTGCTAGACACACAGAAACGAACTATCAGCTCAAGCAACTGGGCCCTGTTGCTGCTATTCTGAAAGCTCAGAATAAAAAAGATATAGAGGAGTGGCCAATGATAATAAGCAGAACTTCTGAAGCCAAAAGATGTTGAGAATATATACACATTTATATACACACACAAGAGACAAAAGACAACACAGGTACAGCAGCATCCTTCATTAGAACAAGTATTTAAAAAAATGAGCCATGCTGAAGAAAAGCAAGCTACAGCCCTCTGTACAGGCTTATGACAGAACAGCATAGCATCTCTTAAGTGAACACAGTATGCGATATAAGTAGGATAAACATGCTATAGGGGAGGGGAAGGGCTGTAGCATCCTACTTCTCTCTGACTACATCTACTTTTGACTACTGTAGTTATTTCTGGAAGTCTGGCTTTTGTTTTGTTTGAGGGTTTGGGAAGGAGATGGAGTATTACAATCACCTTGAGTTGCATAAGCAGCAGGCAGGTAGACTGTGATAGCAACTAGCCTCTGCAGTAAAAGGTTAATTGGCAACTGGGAAAGTGACAGAGCCCAATGCCACTTGCTAGAGGAAGGAGGTGACGGCGAAGAACTGTGCTGCCCAGCCCGCCAGACCTCATTGCTTGTTCTAAGTTCTACTTTGAACTAAAAACTTACTGTTACTTGGCTCCAAAACACACTGCATTTTAGAGGCCAGACCCACCACACAAGCTATGTCACTTGTGACACTACTGTGCCATTTCTGTACTGACCATCTCAAATAGGAGTACATATTGTAGGAGGAAGTGACACACTGGAAGTGTTTCTTTAGAAAAGAATAAAAAAACCTTACCTGAAATTGAATAGAATGCACAAACTGCATATATCTATATATCACATAGAGAAAGGTAGGCATATTTATGTTTTTCAAAGTGTAGTATATGTATACTCAAATACTGGGCATGGGAAGAGAAAAATCAATCTGTTAGACTACTCTAAAGCTCAGTTTAAACAAAAGGCACAGTTGCTGAACCAGGATAAGAACCATCTAAGGCTACTTAACTCCACTGTCCCAAAAGCACGTGCACCTTTCAGAAAAGGTGCACAATCTCCTGCATAAACACCAGGGAACAGCCAGAATAAATCTAGATGGTCAGCATCATCTTAAGCACAAATGCTGCACAGAAAATAGCTTTTAAACAAACTCTGAAGTCATCTCCTATTTAATTCCACAGAAGTGGTAGGTTTACAAAGTCAAAACTGCAAGAATCAGGCTAATCTGTAGATGTCTTCCTTAAAATACAAGTTGTGAACTCATAGTATCATAGATTATATGTACAAAGGGTAAATGTGCTTGTATTGATTTCCTTTTGTATTTTTAAATTTTTTTAAAAGTCTCATTAGTCAACATTTCATAACGTACATTATACTTCTAAGTGCAATAAATGGTATTCATCTTCCAGGTCATATCTTTGCAAGTGAAAAGAAGCACAGAGGCAGCTTCTTCCAAGGACTCAAAGCTACAAGACACTGAGAAAAACAAGAAATACCTCTGGGGCTCTATACTTACAAGTTTTCACTTTGGATCTGATCATCAAGCTGAAGTTTTACTTGATAATTTCACTTCAAAACAGATTAAAGCTTTAGATGGTCTACGTATTATTTTATGTCTTTGTCCGGAAGCCAAATGCAATCCTGAGTTACACAAGTTTTTAGAAGCATTTCTCAACTACAAAGTATAAAACTTGAACATACAGTAGTTTGTGTGACATGCCACCATCAATGATGAATTGCTTCATTACCTATAAAACATTCCTCCCACACACACACCACCCAATGCACAGGCACAGGAACTTAGTCCTGCTGTGTTGCAAAAAGTTTGAGTATTCGACTACATCAGTAGTAATGAATACCCAGAAAATTTAGGTAGAAACAAACGAAACTTAAGAATTTTCCCTGGATGGTTTCCATATTGCTTTTCTTCACTTCATGGCATTGAAACCACCCTTGATTTTTACATGATAAAAGAAATCTGTGGAACTAATCCTAGAAACCTCTTTCTGTTTCCTTGCTTAACACCTCCAGGCGACAGAAAAGACAAAATGCTTCATTTGCATCCTTAAACATTAGAAACTGCGAATGAGCCTTTTCAGCTGCAAATGTTATTGCATCTACATTTCCAGAAGAGAAAGAAGGTTAAACAGCCTACTCAGGTTTATGTTAACTCATCTCTTTTTAGCACCATGAGCAGCACAAAGAGAAGAGAATGTGGAAGCTTAACAGCCCAACCTCTTTCTTCATTACGTTCAATTAGATCCTGGAAATGGATATAGCTGCTGATTACACGAAGATAAAGAGAAGAAATCAGGTATGCACAAAGGAAATGGCAAACACTAACAAGTGTAATCTTAGTCTTCCCAATCATCGAGCCTCATGAAGACCATTTCATTTTTCATGCAACACAAAAAAGTTCTATCAGTTGCATGACCACACAAGATTTTGCCTGATGTAAAAAGCAGCATTTGTTTAATCATTAATACGAGCTCTTAGTTCAAAATGTAACGTGTCAGTGTTGCACAAAGCCATCCTGAACATGTTAGTAAGGTAAGAAAGATTCCTTGTTTGATGTGCTACATAAGTACTCCATCTTATCAATTAAAGACTAAATTTCAGCCACAGTCAAATAGTCAAACACTATTAAGCTACTTTATTTCAGAATACAATTAAGTAAAATTTATTCTTCAAGAGTACTAGATCTCCTAATTGAAAACATTTTTTTTTAATTAGGATTCAACCTACATGGTATTTTTAATTTGTTTGGAGTAAAAAAAAAAAAGCACTTTACTGAATTCAGTAGAGAAAGTTAGCAGCACTTTATTTTCTAGGCCATTTGGCTTTCAGTCTGGAAAAAAAGTCTTCAGCTTGGCAGAGGACGCTCAATGAGATGTTTAACACAAAATATACATTACTCTAAATGAAAACCAGGCACTCATGGAGAAAAAGCAGGACAGAATGATGAGAGGCAGAAACAGGGGAGCATCCTTCTAGCCAAACCAATGCCTCACATTACCAAGGACCCAAGTTTATTGTATATACAAAATTTTCTATAACAAACTCTCAAAATGAGAGTTCAGTAGGGAAGACAAATGGAATAACAAACAGTCTAAAAACCTGAATGTTAGAGCAGATTAAGAAAATGCACGGGCACAAGACACTCTTTATACAGCCATACTATTTCTCCTGTTCTAAAGATGAATGTGAAGCTTCACAAATGAATACAGAACACAACCGTATAGCCTGATTAGTAAGTGCACTTTGCAACGCCTTAGCTCATGGGGTTTTGGGTGTTTTTCTTGTTTCGGGGGGGGGGGGGGGGGGGGGCGGGGACGGGACGGACGGCGGACACGGGACGGGACGACGACGACACACGACAGACAGGCATGAGAGTATATTTGGAAGTCAACAAGTAATGACAGATTAGCACTGTGTTATTGAGATGTTACACTGACCTTGCAGTCAAAGGGCATTTATTGGATGCCTGCAAAAAAAAAAAAAACACCACCCTTAATAATAAATCAGAAGGGGGGGCGGGGGGGAAATCACATTGAAAAAATCTGTCTGGTATTTTTCCAGACATTCTACAATGCTTTCAAAGGTAGGTGATCATCATTATATTTATACTGCATATTCAGAGACAAAATTAAAACTTAAGATGACTGTCCAAGCTCACACCACCCTGAATTTACTGATGAGTTAAGCATCAGGAACTCTGGTATTGATAGCCAGGAAGATAACTGACCCTAGAATCATCTTCCTAATAACCACTCTACATATTGACAAACAGAGTTGAGCAAAGCACACAACTACACTGAAAAGTGTCATTTCTCAAACACCGTAAGAGACAAAGACACTGAATAAGCAATACTTCATTAAAGCAAGACTGTTAAGCCCACTGCCCTGACCAAATTCTAACATGGATAACTCCACTGTACCCACCTACAGCTCCCTTTTCTCAGCTGGCTGGTGTAGTTTAGGATCCTTCCTGTTCTCACATGAAGACTACTAATTTACCTCCTGCCAAATAACTGCCATCACTGATATCGAGACAAGGTGGTATTTCCTCAGTACATGTGGCCATCCTCAAATATTTTATAAAGACTGTTTTGAAGACCTTCAAGAGAGTTTATAAAGATGCCAGAAACTACACTACGAGATGCAGAGCAGATCACTGAGCTCACTTCAGAAAACTGGAAGTGTCTGCATCTTGTTGGTAAACTGGAGTTATTTTCCCACAAGAAAAGAGTCATTAAACAAGCACTAGATTTAATTTCTGACATTTGAAAAACAACATCATATGATAAATAGGCATATTTATTCAAAAATAAATATCAATTTGTCAATCACATTAATAAACATTAGTTAAGAGCTAAACAAGCAGTAAATCAATTGTATCAGCAACAAAAAAGTGCACGTGCACACATCTGTCTGTTTGGATTGCTTTGTGGTTTAGTTTGTTTACCCCCACCAAACCAGGTTTAATTCACTGAACCAATACACTCTCTTCTACCAAAGCCAGCATATACTGACCCTGCAGTTACTAAAAAACAGAACTGGGATAACAGTTACTCAAGATTAAAGACATTATAAAACCCCAAGGACAGGATGCCGTCCCATAGGTTATAGTAAACTGTCACTGAGTAGTGACCCAAAAAGACAGTATCCGCACTCCAGGTCTCAATTCCTCCTTGCCTCTCGCACTGCAAGCAGCATCCGTGCAGCTGCACAGCCATTATTTCAGGAACCATATTGGCTAGAAACAGCTGAACAGGCAAACGGTGCTTAGAGGATTTTGAGGGACAGTCCCTAGAAGGGACAGTGGCAGTCATGACAACTGTCAAACAAATACACTGTCACCAGACATATATGGGGTGCACAGGGGAAAGCGTGCAGAAAAGGTACAGACAGGACTGAACAAGGCAGGACGACTGAAAATTACATTCAGAGGCCAGAGATGCCTGTGGCAGAGAGTCACTAATAGGCAAGAACTGGGTGTTACACAGGTACTGCCATGGCAATGGTGATGACTGACACATGAGATGGCAAGGGATAGTGGAAGAAGGCGGTCAAACACAGGAATGGGTAGCCCAGAGAGGCTGTGGAATCTCCACCCTCGGAGATATTCCAAACCCAACTGGATACGGCCCTAAGCAACCTGTTGCAGTTGATCCTGCTTTGAGAGAGGGACTAGGTCTCCAGGGATCTCCTGCAAACTCATCTACTCTATAGCTTTAAGTGAAGAATATCAGGATCATCATCATCTCTGGTCAGCAACCAACAGTACAAAGAACTTGGCACAATCCTTGTTAAAAAACAAGACAAGACCCTCTTAGATTATCTGAGGTAAAGAGATATGGAGCTTCCTACTGCATCTCACAACATTCATTTCTTTTAAAAGAAAGCAGAGCCTTGTCATACTGATCTTTCTTCTCTAACAACTGGTGGTACTGCTGTCTCTAGCCATTTATTTCTACATCTGTACTAAAGTATGCTGTTCCTTTAGCTTTGCAGACAAAAGCGATACCCGTTAGATCAATGAAATAATTGTTTTAAAACAGAAAAAATCCCATCCAAAGACTCCCACCTCTGAAAGACAAGCTCATCCAATTTCATTACAAGGTCACCACAAGATAGGCACAGTGCTGGGAAGACACAGCTGGGGGCAAGCAGGGACAAGAGGGAACTCCCTATACCAGCACTGGTATGGAAGCACTTGGGAGGAGCAGCTAGTCTGAGAGAGGGAGGATGGTAAAGTAGTATTTCTGTGATGCCCTCTCATCAGTTGAGCAAGCACTAGTGTACATATGGGATAATGATGTCAGGCACAGCCATAGTAAGAGATACCACTTCACAAAATTCTGTCATCTCCTTCACTATTTATTTGTAAAAGGATGCACGTAGTAGTATTACTAATAGTATTATTAAGAGAAGATGTTCTTATTTAAATCTTACACACAGTTCCTTGGAGAAAACTGTGGACTAATTACCCTGTAATGAAAGATAACTAGCTCTTACAGCTGCCCACTGAGAGAAGTCCAATACACTGCATTTAACAAAATGAAAAATTCATTGATATTTTTTTTCCTTTAAAAACTGTTCTAAGAAAATTCTGAGGGTTTTTCTGTATGTTCTAGCAGTCACACATAGCTCTCTCTCCAATTTCTATTTATGCTCAAGTTACATGAAGTTTACATTAGATATTATGGGAAGAGATGTGTGTGACTGTGTTGTTCTCTTAAAAGGATGTTCAAATAAAATTAAGAAAAAAGGCTCAGGTGATTTTGTAGCCAAACTTAACAGAAAAAAAATCTAACTCCTAATGTTATTATCTTTAAATAATGAGACTTATATATACAAATTTGGATTTTCCAACAAGCCCTCTTCTTACTCTCACATATTCTTGCATGAACCAAACAAGCAGATTTGGCCCTTTGCCTTCAGTTTAAAAATGAAAACAAAGACCTGTCAACATAAACATCACTAAATATTATAAAAGTTTCAAACTATTCTAAAAGTATGTGTCTATTATACTTCTTGACTAGCACGAGGAAATAACAGTGGAATTGGGCATATTTAAACCTGTTGAACAAAAGGTGATGGACTAGTGGTATTACGACACTCATAATGCTACAGCTTTGCAAGAACAACTCACTATCTCAGTGTCATAAATAAAACAAGTCAATAATATGTATCAATATGCAGTACTAGAGAATTTATAGGCACTTATAATGAAGCAATCCATAAGATCTCCTTGGCGCCCTGCTCCCTATGAACCACAACCATTCTGAGCTCAGGATAATGTACTATGATAAAATTATCTACCATGTGTTCCTGAATACCACCATCTCTGGATCTGAAAGATAAATTGCTTCTGGTGGCTAGGGGTGGAACAGCTTTTTGGAACATACAGAATCAAGTTCCTCCCTCCCCCTCCCAACAGATGGGACTGAGAGTTGGACAGCCTGGCTTCACTGGTGCTATAAAGTAATTAGACAAACAAATCTGGATCCTGTAAATAAGCATGTGCTTGAAATTAAGCATGCTTAAACAGTTGCAGGATGAGGGCCTAAATTTCAAAATTTTAGCCTGTAGAGGAAATAAGCCTATTAAATGATGGCTATCTTTCTGAAAGGCTGACATATCTTTCTTTTCAGGGACAATGAGGTGGGGGAGAAACACTTGGGTAAGCAGAAACTGGTCAACTAGCCAATTTTTTTTAATTATTTTTAATGCAAATCAATATCTTGGGAGTGCTTAAGATAGTAAATAAGACCACGGTACCCTGGAAATCTTTTTCTATTTTAGTTTTCAGTTAAGTTATATGAAAATGGTGAAATGCAACAAATTACGTAAGTCCAACCTGTAACTTATCTGCTGGGCTAGAATTACTTTGAAATTCTTAGCAAACTGGATTTTCACTTGTAAACTGAATGTTGAAGTGTGCAACTACATGATGTTCCTCAAAGCTACAGAAATAAATCCTTAAAATTAAAGGTAGAATATACTCTGAGATATTAGCAGTGAAAAAGCAACCGTATGTATAGACAAAAGGCTACATTTAAAGAAAGTGACTTTGTAACTCTATCTGGAGCATCAAAATACACCAAAAAAAAAATTTCTTACCCTGCTTCTTCCATACCCATCAACATTGTACAGGACATCTGTAATGGACACATCAACAAATTGATCTGCCACCTTGCTCACCACCTGCCTCCTGCACCCAAGAAGAGAGGCAATGAGACAAAGAGAGACCGCAACATTTAGTAACTGAGAACTGCATCACAGCGCAAATGCACACAAGGAACGAACACAGGATGTCAGAGCAACTCTAACCCCAACATGCTGTAACTTTGAAAGCTCAATTCTACAGGCTCAAAGTCACTTCAACATGCTTGTGGTCACCTACTAACAATATAACAGGCTAGCAGCAAGAGGCTTCACCTGATGGGCTCAGCAAAAGAGGGAATGAATAGGAAATTTAATTGCCAACGGCTAGAAGTGCTGTACCATAATAACTAAGTCGATCTAGTGCACATTCTGCCACAAACGATTGGGGTCTAGGCTTTTCATTTTTCACACCTAGTCCATTGCATTTTGCTGGTGCTAGCACTAACTTCTCTTTCTGGATTACTTTTAAGCTTGCTCTAGATGACTACATGTGAGCAATAGTCCCAGCACAAGGGAGATGGCAGGAACATGTGACCAAGGCCAACAATCTCCTTGCAACAGTAGGAAAACTTTAGCTTATGGAGACTGTGAAAATGCACCTTTGCACAACTATTCACAAGATGGAAGACAGTATCATGGCTTCCATTCCTTGCTCTGCGGGAACAACCCAGGTACCACTGGCAGCATGAGCTACAGTAGGACTTGAAACATTCACTCTGGAGTCCCAGGAGGAAAGTCTAGAACATAAAGGAATTTGCCATGAAAGCTCTATATCATCTCCCTAAAAAGCAATTGGTCCCATCATTGAAATATCTAGAATGATTGACACTGTCCTGTTAATCACTTATTAAAAGAAAGACCTTTTCTCAGTTCCCAAACAAAGATGCCTTTCATCAGGTGAACGGTGGGAGGAGCCTGCTCCAAATTAGAGATTTTGACAAGCTTCAGAGCTATTGCTGAAAAACATTTCTGCATCAGCAGAACTCCTTCCCCAAGCCTCATCCTTAACGCACTACCTGAATCTCCGCTGAAACCTGACATACAAGAAGTCTCGAATGGATGCAAAGTAAGCATAATACTCTGAATGTAAAGGATTAGCTTGGCAACATTTTAAAACAAGAATTACCACTTCTAGTGAGAAATACTTGGTTATTTTAAATATGGTGCCATGATGATCTCTCTCATTATCCTAATACAGGATTTTGTTAACTGCTCAGAGGCAAGTTAAATTTATTCCTTCCCTGTGCCAAAATTTTAGTCTGTGTATATATTTGAACAAAAACACAATCTGAAGAGTGTATTTATTAGCTTCTGTGTGTAAAATTGATGCTCATCATCTCTCCAACAAATTAGAAATTCAAAAACAAAAATCAAAATTAAATGAGTACTGACAAGAGAGCTAAAGATACCAGCTATGCAAAAAACCGAGCTAATCCGACAGAAGATACTCACAGAAAACAGCTTATGAATTAGAGCTGGTGCTCAAGACGGACATTTTTTTGAAAGAATGAACAAAGATCCTCATTCCCAAGATTTTCAATACAGGAAAGAAATGTAAAAATAAGGAACTCATTAACTCAGGTCTGGAATAAATCTTTTTCACTCTGAATATAAATACATTTCAAAAGAATTCAAAAATATTATGTATAGGAAGGGGAAGTTCCAAAAATACAGACCAATACTGTCAGTCTTTCCCAGGCATCTATGCCCTCTAATTTTAAAGGGCTACAGTCCAGATGCCAGGTCCCTAATCCTGTAGGTTTTTATGAATTAATATCAAGAGCTTATCCTTTAAGAAAACACAATAGCAGCTACATTAAGTAGTCTCTTAAGCTTATATTGCATCATAGCTATTTAACTATTTAAAGTTAGAAAGTTCTTGCCCTTTGTTGCTCACATTTTAAACAAGGTTTTGGCTGAAAAAGTTACTATAAATGAAGTGCACAAAACTCTTTCCACTGGAGAATCTTGACAGTTAACTTGGAAAAGAGAAGAGACAAATGCCCATATCTGAATACTACTTTGCCTGGCCACAAGGACTGCTTACATTTCTCCATTTTCAAAAGAATGGTGGAGGTTAGGATGTTTTGGATGGTGGAGGTACAACGATTAAGGTCTCCCCATTTCAAGCCCCAGGCTTTTCTGCCCTGTTTATTTTTACCTCAGTCCTTTTTTATTTTCCTTCAGATGCTAACAGAATTGGAAGGAAAAAAGGCATAAACCAGCCTTTCATTACACATGTGCATATGACATCTAGCACAATGGGGATTTAGTGAGCATAATTACGATCTTTGGATTCTGCTCTAATACAGATAAAGTCAACAGACATTAGTGATACTGTAATATAATTACATTTACTACACTCTGCAACATCCACCATTAACACTTAAAATAAAAAAAAAGAGCATCATTTAAGTGTTGAACAATCAAAAATGTGATTGATGTTACAATCTAGTAGTTTTTATCTTTGTTCTTTTGCTCACCTCCAGGATTATGTTTTCACTGTTATTTATTCAGCATTACATCAGAAAACACATGTAGCAAACTTTATGCACAGAGCAAATTTCTTCATTTCAGATGTATGAATGGTTCATACAAGAGTTCTTGCTGTTTACAAAATTAGAACTACATTCACTCTATAGATCTCAAGTTCTTCTTCCAAGGTATTATATTTCACAATGTATGTAAGCATACTTATTTTTTATAGGTATTTTACACTTCTGCTGTCTTATGCTGATTCTATCATTGGTCTATTTACCACACCTTTTCATCAAACTCAACACATCGGTGAAAGTACAGCTTCCATTTTACTCAATCATATGGAGCTCCAATTTCACAATAAATCTGGAATCTACAGTTTTAATATCTGAATAAAAATTTGACAATGCTTAATATATTAAATGTTTATATCTTGGTCTGAAAACATATATCATTTGTACATATTATGATACGCCTTTGTAATCCATAGAGGAGCATATGGATCTCCACACATACATTCTAATAGCCAGTTTAAGTTTTAAAAATCAGGTGGAGAATTAAAACCCTTAACTATTGTACAGAAACAACACTGTTACCCAGCAAATGCCAGCTGCCTTAGTAATAGAAAGTTACAGTGTATAAACAATTCAAACTTTAAAAAAAGAAAAAAATCACTGCACCACATTTGAGCAATTTCAAAAACCTCTGAAGATTACACTGGACCCTTGTTCTAAGAAAGTCTCTCCATTATTACTATCCAGATAATGCAGCTGAATGCTAAATTCCTTTAAACTATGCAATTCAGAAAAGCAACAAGACATACCAACTGCTCAATGCCTAACAACATTGCCTTTCCTGCCTACTGAAGAAAATCTCACTTATTTTCCATTTTTTAAAAAATAACTGCTCCAAAGTCCACCTCAAAGTCATCATCCCAGAGCTTTCTGACAATTTTAAGACTCAGGTTCAGGTTTCTGTAGTTCGCAACTGTACAACATACTGATCAATCTTAGTTTTGGCATAATTAACATAAAGGTACTACATTAAAGTGATACCTGTAGTTTTAACTGTAATCTTCAGAATATGGTCCAAAGTGCATGTGAAACTTCAGACTGTAAGACAGTAACAAAGGCCAAACTCTAGCTATCTTCTCATTTATAGGAATACAAGATCAAAATCTTCTATCAGTCTTATAATGAAATAGGATATTAAGCTATCAAAAGTTAAATTTAACCTCTTGATAGTAACATTATTTCACTTGACTCATTTTAACAATGGCATTCAACTATCACAGGAACATGAACTAGAGTTTTATTTATCTGTGCTGAAATCTAATCATTACCTAGCTTTATCTATTGCCAAGTTCCATCTCCATTTCAACTCCTTTAACTTATCCCTGCAGTAGCTTTTCTATCCAAACGTTTTAGGAAGGTTTGTCATTCCTAGACTGGAATCCAATCATCAAATTTTACCGCACTCTAACAGAGCAAGATACAGACACATTACACTAGAAACTCCTTAAAAGGGAATAATGTTTCATCATTCAAAAAGGCTGCTTTCTTTCACTATTTGTTAGATGCAGTTGTGATGACTGAATTTTTCTAGTATTTTGTGTCAAGACTGATGTGCCATTACATGTCATTGAGAATACCTGGCACTACAAATATTTCATTCAGAGAGTCACACATTCAGTACAAAACCTGCCCTGAATGATAATGCAGACTTTACAGAAGTTAACTGGACTGAAATCCTAATACGGAGACAAGAACTTTTGGGGCGGTTGGCTGGGGGGCTTCTTCCTACCCTCCTGCCACTCTTTACCTGGTTTTAAATTTTGGCCACAAATTTCCTAGTCTTCAGTTCTGTGGCACATCAACTATGAAAACAGATTTGTGTATTTATCCTAAATCAGACAGTAGTCAGAAACTGGAAATAAAACCCAGAAGACAGACCCATGGGGGAGCAGGGAAGATAACACTGGGGTTTAACTGCAAGAGAAGAATGAACTGCAAGAAGAAGAATGGCTGATGTTGAAATCCTTATGACTAACTTTTTCCACAGAAATGTGGCAGAATACTAAGCAATTCAAAGTGGTACAGACCAGTTCACACAAGAACACACTGCAGATACTTTATCCTTACTACTTCAATTTTAGGGTGTAATGGAAAATTCAAATTGCAAATTCAAAGAAAAATAGCTCTGTATTTTTCTGGCACGTGGACCTAAAAAAACAGCCTGAATTATATACAAAACATAATAAGCAAATAGGTCATAACACCACTTCCATGGATACAATAACTGTACTCAATTCTTTACACTGTCCCTTATGGATTTTTTGTGCTGTGAAGTATGTAGCGTGTCAGATTTTTATCTTTCATTTTTTAAACAAAAGCATTAATGTTTTAGCATTAAGTATTTCATATTAGAAGAACAGATACTGCACTTAACACATTTAAGTTACATTCAAGAGGAAAAGCACTCTCAAAAGCAACAGGCAAATCACCAGAAATAAGCAGAGCAAAAACACTCTAGGAAACCAAATATAAATTTATTTTCAAGAGAATCTTTAGCTTCTTGCTGTAGGAGCTGTTTGAACCTTCCATCCCTTTAATTGTGGAGGCTACTTAAGAAATTCTATGTCAGTCAGGACCAACACTGAAATACAACTATAGTAGTCCACTTTCAAAATTCTTGAAAACCCATTTAAGGATATCAGTAGGGGGTAAATTAAAGCTGTATGCATTAGGAAGCTAATAATTTGAAAAATGTACAGGGGCAATGAACCCTGAAGTTATCAAGCACTGAAATGACTAGAAAAGGGTTTTGTATAGTTGGAAGTAACTAAATACAAGAAAAAAGTTGTTGTACAAAAAAAACGTACAACTATAATCTGAAGTATAACAAAATCCTGTAGATAAAACACTTATCATATACACTTTCTGGTATAGGGATAGTGGAGAGGCAGAGCTAGCCTATACAATAGCAGAACTCAGAGTCCACTCCTCATGAACTCTGTTACTTGAATATACTCTTGTCAAATTCTAAATCTTATTGGACTCAAGTCTTCCAACTCCAAGCATTTCTTGCACAAGAATTTCTCTAAGCATCTGTAAAAGGCTAGAACTTTCAGTGAACAAAATTAAGGGAAAGAACAGCTGTAATACTGTTTAAATTGTTATTTAAGATGAGGTGAGAAGGAGCTTCATACAGAAGCTGAAGGACTCAAATCAACAACTCTGAAATCAGAACAGAAGCCATTCTGTATCATGGTAAGCATATTTTTTAGATAATGCCTTTACCATTCTCATGAAAAAGTTACCCACATTTCAGTTCATAAGCCACTGAAAAACCTCAATTTGCCCAACCTTCTAGGGAATTTTGGAGAGTCTAGCTGGGAGGTACTATGAATACTCATTACAACCAGAGCACACTCCACCCAGGATCCAAAACCAGGATCATCTGAAATTGTTCCTTGCAGTTGGAAATAACTGAAAATAAGGCCACTTATCTCCTGAGCTTTCTATGCCTTCTAGATGAAAAAGCCAAGACATTCCTGAACAAAGAAAGACAAGAAAGGAGGAGAACACACAAGGAAGTAGCAGGACATGAGCTGAGCAGGAGGGGATAAAGATCAGCAAGCGGTTTTGAGAAGAAATGCATTAACATGTTTAAAATTTACAAACATGCTAGAAAGGAACAGTTTCCAGCTAAATTAAATATACATGTGCCCAGTGCAAGGCTTAAATATTGTCTGAAGCCAAACACTGAAGAGTGAACACAAAGAAATACTGAGCCTCTGAGTAAGACAAGAGTCCCATGGAAATAACCAAACCAAAAACTGTGTCAGTGCCTACAAACACACACAAGACCCAAATGAAAACAATCTTCATGTGGGCATTTCTGTCTTTTGGGTAACCTACTTTTTAAAAGCCTGATGCTATTTTAGCATGGTGGCTTGGAATTTAATACCATAAGGTTAAACACAGCTCACCAGCAAGATGCCTTGCCCAAAAATCTAGACAGGGAACCTACTCTTTCTAAATTCCAGTCAGAGCAAATTAAGCTGAACTTCTCTGGGTGGGACAGGTGGACGAACCACTCTGCAGCACACCTGCTGCCTGCCTTTGAAAAGCAAATTTACACACTGGATTCCTGAGCAGCCCTTTTGTGCTAGGAAGCATAGTCTACATATACAGACATACACATACTTCCAGCTTTTGTACATACAAAAGCTCCACAGTATTTGGGTAGTCCACTACAAAGACAGACAGTCATTTGCCAAGAGGTCACAGTTGTATAATATGGCTGCTATGGGAATTATTTATCTAGATTATTAAAACAGAATCCATGAATAAAAGTAACAGTCTTACAAAATTCAAGTGTTCCAGTTGGGTACCACCTTAAAATAACAGTTCTACAAGCAGAATAAAAATATGCACTGAAATAAGAGATTGCAGTATCCTTTACAGATGTTGCTCTCTGGCTTCCTAAAAGATGCAGAAACTCATGTAACAGTTACTGTCCTAAAGACTAAAAAATTTTTAATCAAGTTTTGAAATGCAAAAAATTAATGTCTGAAGTACCACATATGTCACAATACCTATTACTTAAATTGAGCCATTTGAGAAGTATCCTTTGAACCCTGCACTATGGGCTGCAGCAGCGTTGAATTCACCAGATGCCAGCTACCAAAAATCTCCTTGAAGACTGACATGGTTATGGACTACACCAATGTGGCTGACAAGAGTCTGCTTCTCACTCCATGAAAAGCCAATTCAAAATTTAGACTAAGAGAACAAACAACTTCCTCCCCCCAAAAAACAAAACCACCAACCTGTAGGAACATCTTTTACATTTTGGGGTCAGATCCTGTTCTAAAGATCAAAGAATCACTAATCTACTCAGAGCTACCTTTGGTGCAGTAACAGCTTTGCCCTAGCATTGACAGTTGTAAGCCATTCCTACCAGATCACCCACAGGTAGCTACAAACGTCAACTCTTGCTCAGTCAAGAAAAGGATCAAAGCAACAAAAAGCCACAAGATCCAGAAAATCAACAGTTTACCTGCCTTTAAGAACTGCACAACCCTGCACACAACTACATACAGTAGACCGTGCCTTAGAGTACAACAATCTTACCTAGATGACAAGGGCAGCAACACACACACAATAGCCACCGTTTGTTTAGTTAGCCATCAGGAAGCACATTCAGCCAGGCAGAAGGAGATCAGAGCAAGAAGACCTAAGCCCCCTGTTCCAGAAGTCTGCCCCTTCATAAATCTGCAAGAAGGAATTTTAACTGAAAGCATTCTTCACCCCTCCCCTATTTGATGCCTTCAGAACCAGAGTCCAACCCTAAGACATGAAGCTGCAAATGCTTTATGA
Source organism: Strix aluco (assembly GCF_031877795.1). NCBI lineage: Eukaryota > Metazoa > Chordata > Aves > Strigiformes > Strigidae > Strix > Strix aluco. Next base: position 78,237,933 of record NC_133932.1, read on the forward strand.
CAGTTGCCACTGAAAACAGAAACCAAAACCATTCTAAGTTTAAAGTGTAAAATGTTCTCCCCACTCTTATGCAAGCTCCACTCAGGCATCCTCTTGACTGTTTTTTTGCTGGTCTCAATGTCTCTTTTCTACTCATAGCTATAAGTCTCTCCAGCTTTTTGAGAGTAAAGAACATCGAAGAGTCCTAACCACAAGGCAAAGTATCTGACAAGTTTATCCAGAAGAAAAGCAAAATCTTCCCCAGTTTTTTTATTATGAGCCATGAAAAATTTTTTGATTATGAGCCAAGACATGTCTTTCCAGCAACATCTATAAGTATGTCGCTACCTGTTAGCTCATAAACTTGTTGTCTAGTCACAATCTCAATCAACTGAGGTTCCGAATTACCACTTCGGATTCCTTCTACATGTTAGCACAGTGCTAAAGGCATTGCTCTTTCCAGACAATCCAAGAAGTAGATATTTTGCAAATTAACAATAGGAATTCCAAATTTGACCCAGGCAGCTATGAAAATATTTCTAGCGTGTGAAAAATATTCAAATTACTCTACTTTCTGCAAACATTCTCATTTAAATATACGCACCTAATGTCCAGATAGGCTAATAAAAGGGTTCACAAGTTCTTACACAATGAACTGGCAGGTTTTATTCACAAGAATGTTCTGGAATATCTTTTGCTGTTTTTCCCCCATTCTAAATGTTTAATGCATTCCCCATCCCCAAACTGTATAATAAGTAGCTTGAATATAAACAGTGTTCACAATACCTTAGAGAGAGAGTGGGAAAGAGTAAGCACCAGCGCTCTTTTGCTAGAGTTCTGAAGAACATGTCAGTATGATCCTAACAGGCATCTGGAATAAAAATGCTTAGTTGTCTGTGTACATATGTAAATTTAGCAATACCTATCCTTTCGGACAGAAAATATATGCAGGACTCTCTACAAAGGAAAGTATAATTTCACAGTATAAGTTTCCACATAGTGCCCTGAAAATAGAGCAGCTTGGAAAATAGCAAGAATATCACTCCATCAAGAATACATTTAGTTAATCATATGGTTTTATTACCAAACTAAGCTGTTGCCACACGAAAGCATCAATTTTCCCAAAAAAGCTAGTAACCTTTGTCTTGCATCTCAATTGCCAATGCTACTGCATCCCAACACACATACATTTGCCATTACAGCAGTGAACCACACATCTTCAAACCAAAACAAGTCATTATCAGATGAGGCAGAGGAAAGAAACACAGGCAAGAGCAAATATTCAGAGATCCGTATCATCATAATCTGACAGCAGTAAACACTACGGCCCATAAAACCATTTGTTTCTAGGACTCCCTGCACAAGTATTACTTTCCTGTGCCACCTCTTAATAAGTAACCTGGTTGGGATGCCTATTTAATGTACCACAGTCTCATATTAAGAGAAGGTCTGCCAAGAGAGGAAGTTTGAGGAGAATGATGGTAAGGGCAGCTGCAAAGAAAGAGGGGTTTGATGGTAAAACCTACCTGAAGTAACCTTTCTAGACACCATCTTTGCATTTTCCTGCTGCTCCATGCATTACTAATCAGTGACCCACTGGAAACTTCGGCACCCATTGAAAAGCCTGGCAGGGTATTTGGCTTTCAATTCTTCTACTCAGTTTATTCCCAACACAAGTATATTCATCAGGCTTAGAAACAACTCTTGAACAAGGGCAGCCACTCAGCAATGAAATGTAAATTACTGACATGTGCTAAAACCTGGACTTGCCACTGCTAATGAGCACATTAAAGGAAAAAAGCTCACTAGATATTACTGCAACCTTTTCACTTAACCCTGTGTGTACTGAAAGCCATAATTTAACATCAATTAAAGAACCTACCTCTAACAGTGAGACACTGTTCAGACATATGCTTCCTACACAATTCTGATGTAAAAATTATGAAGATGGACAAACGTGTGAAATGCCCAATCAGGAATGCATGCACACTGATAGCAGCCTTATTTTTAATCTAAGTTCATGAAATTGTCCAAGATGTCAGTAAAAAAAAAAACAAACAAAACCACACGATAAAAATCATATACGCATACTGACATACATAAATGTCTAAGTTTACAAAAATCAATAGTGTCAAATCTTAGTTCATCAAATAAAACATGATTTGCTATCAATAAGCCCCAAGGTTAGGAAGTCAACTTGTAGCAACTTTTCCCTTCATATTATACTCACAGGGGTGTGAAGACCCTGAGAAAAATCTTCTCCAAACAGTAGTGGCCTGCAGAGTCAGGGAAAACAGCACCTTCCCTCAACAGCATCTGTGCAATAAAAGTCCCACCAAACATACAGTCACTCCAAGTTTCAAAGCTTTTAAAAATTCAGACTAGCAATGCTGCAAAAAGCAACTGTAAACTTATATGCTGGAAGTAGGAGAGACAATGTTTGGTGAAAACCATTTCCCCCATCCCCCTTTGTGTTTTGGAAGATGAAGGAAATTATTTAAAGACTAGTTGGTTAAATTCTGTAAATGTTTCTATTACATAACATTTTTGATAAGCATGTATCATAAACAGAAGTCACACAGAACTGATTTTCAAGACCTAAACACTAAATCAGCCTAAATTAAGTACCTAAATCCCTCTCAGTAAGGTTTCTGTAAAATACTAATTCAGGTTAAACGGTTATCACCTTCAGTTGCTTATATTTTCCTCTTATTCCCTATACCTCACTCCCAAACTACCATCCCTTTGAGTTTGCCTCCATTTCAGTCAGGAGTCAGGCAGAAACTCCTTAACTTGAATCTGCCAGAATCATCTGTATTAGCTTAAAGACTTTAAAAGGAGAGTTGGGAGCAAGGGGAAGGGATATTTTAAACAAAGATAATTTTAACAGACAGGGCTACAGAGTGACCACACATACTGTCATTCCAGCATATCCAAGGAGGGCAATAACCCCTCACGGGGACAGACAGCAACAAGTCATTGGGAGTAGTCATCTCTTCGGGCAGCTTGGTCACAGTCAGAACAGCAGTTCGACCACAGGCTAGTGACCTGATCTTCAGGAGCTGAACGAATGGGTTGGCATTCAGGGAGCAAGTGAGAATCAGATACCAGGTTCTAGACAAAAACACATCACCTAACTTTAGGAAATCAATTTTAATATTTGTGTTATTTCAAAGCTTCATTGCTAGAGACAATCCAACTGACAAGTATTTTAACTATTTTCCAAAAAAACACATGCGTAACAACTCTAGGAGGAATTGTTCAGCCAACCTAGTACTCTTAAGTTATCAGTGCTATTGATCACTATGGTTCAGTCTGAAACAGAAATGAATGAAACATGCTGTGCAACGAGACAAAGTTTATTTGTAAGCCAACCTTCAAATAGAATTAAAGATAAAAAGGCAAATGCATTCATAATAATGAGTAGGAAGTATTTTAAAGTTCCAGGGAATTATTTAAAAGATTTGCAAAATAAGCCACTAAACACAATTAGGCAGTTGCAAGTAATTACTAAATTCCTACTCTTATCTGGGAGTCATCATTCCTGTTGCACTAGCTAAAGACTTTCATTCACAAAAATTGACAAACCAGGTAAGATACTATCAAGTAATGCTTATGTTGGTATATGTTCACAGATTTTTGTTTGTTTGAGCATTTCTTCTATGAGGAAAGACAGAGAGCTGAGACTGATCAGAGCCTGGAGAAGACTCGGGGGAAATCTCATGGATGTATATAAATACCTGCAGGGAGGGTGCAAAGAGGACACAGCCAGGCTCTGCTCAGTGGTGCCCAGCGACAGGACCAGAGGCAATGGGCACAAACTGAAACACAGGAGGTTCCCTCTGAACATCAGGAAACACTTTTTTTACTGTGATGGTGGCCAAGCACTGGCACAAGTTGCCCAGTGAGGTTGTGGAGTCTCCATCCTTGGAGATAGTCAAAAGCTAAACAGACGCAGTCCTGGCAACCAACTCTAGGTGACCCTGCTTGAGCAGGGAGGTTGGACCAGTTGACCTCCAGAGGTCCCTTCCAACCTCTGCCATCTGTGATTTTGTGAAATAAAGATTGTATTTGATATCTAAAGCAGAAACCAGGTCCAACTGTATTATGCATTCCACAACCATACAGTAAAAATATGCAACCAGCCTGAAAATACTGTAACAAAGCAGAAGACACTGAATAGCTAAGTTATGAAGTGACATAAACAGTTTAAATACTGCAAAACCTTATTTAACTCTGACAGACCTGAATACAGCTTGCCCTTTATCCTTTACAGCTTCCACTGTTGCTGTAACAGGTGGATCTATTCAACAGTAAAAAAAAAAATTGAAATTTTCCTGTGTTCCAATGCACTTTCAGTACCATATATACCAACCATATATGGATACCAACCATATCTGCCATATTAACAGTGATCCTCTCAACATGCAGGTCACTGGAACAGTTCTCAAACCACAGAAAACAAGGACCCCAGAGAGACTAGACAACAACCTCCTGCCCAGGAAGCAATTTTGAAACAAGTGAATCCACAAGTGAACCCTGCGGTATACGGAACAAAGACGCAGGTTAAGTCTTGTTGCTGTAGAAACTATTCGGAGTATTTAAGCACTTCGCATTACAGCAGCAACATAACATACTGTACCAGTATTAAATACCTATCAAAAATTTTTAATCAAGACAGATACAACAATATAAAAGGAACCAAACAGCAGCATAAAATAAACCCTAAATTTATTGACCTTTAAGATCAAGTTCTAATAATTCAACATGATCTTAAGAACTAACTTCAAGAAAATTCTTCCTGAAGTTAAGATTGCAGTCAAAATACACACAGTGAAAAACAAAGCCCCACCCCCCAAAAAAGTCTGCCCAGTCCAGGATAATAGGACAGCTTTAGAAGCATGTTAGTCAAAAAACTGTCCACTAACATCTTTTTCCACAGACAACATAGAAATCACTCAAATGCCTTTTAAAGAGAGTTGTCAGTCATGGTTCTCCCTTCATGAAGCTCATTCCTGGTCTCAGTAGATCCATTAGAGGTCAAGTATCAGAATCTGATCTAAAAGTGTCAGAAAGTAGGAGATGTTACTCGTGTAAAACTCGAATCAGAAAAGCCAACTGAAGAAGGGTGTGAGAAGTAGGAATGAAGACTCAGATGATCTTCATTCTTAGAGTCGCTAAAATAGAAGACAACACATAGTATCACTTATTGCAACATCTAAGTGTCTTCAAGCTAAACACACTTCTACAAGTAAATAAACTTTTCCCCTTCCCTCAGAAGTAACTACCTCCTAGCCTTAGGATGAAAGACATTTAGTATGTTCGTATTCCTCCTCATGTAACCCATCACTATCAATAACAAAAGCCCTTGTGTATGAAAATACAGTATGCTGTAAGACCATCTTTCTTGGTTAGTAAAGTGTAAATTCAGTAGACAGATTTTGAGTCATAACTTGCTGCAGTTAGTTTACAACTACAGAAGAAAACAGAGGATAGAATTGTGAGAGAGAAAATTATTCTATCACACACATCATTGCTTCAATATATTTCAACTCTGTAGTAGTACACCCAAAAAAAAAAAATCCATCTCACCACTAAGTTGCATTCATCTTTAAAGTCAGAATTAATTCCCTTGATGTGCATATTTTAGAAAGAATATATAAACCTTAAGTATTCAATCTGCAGTGTAAAACTACTCAGGACAGACCATCCATTATAAAATACATTATTTCTTAAAATGCAGGCAGAAGATAGAAGCAATCATTAAGGAAGCATTGTTTACACTGAAGCTTCACCTGCCTTGCCACAGAAGTAAATTAAAATCCACAGGGCAACCAGGAATTCTTACTTCAAAGACATATCTCTTAACTGTTCAGGTCCAATCCAACTCCTTTGGTATCAATGGGACATTTAAAACTGATTTGGAAACTGAGAAGGACATCACATTTGCAAGGTTACTACACTAGCTTACATCAATTATACTAGGATAGGACAAATTAACAAATCGTGTTAGCTCAGAATGGACAGTTTGCCATAACCAGACATACTTGCCTGCATCATTGGAAATCAACAGTAGAATAAAAAGGCATAAAGTGAAAGAAAACAATATTACCTATGTAAAAAGAGAATTATACAACATTACACTTGCAAGCATTCTGTTACTGCAGTGAGGAAAAACACAGGTATATACAGTTGTTAATATAACTGCAACTGTGGAAAGAGAGTTTTTATTCTCACAACCAGACACAGCAACAGTGGAAGAAAGAGGACAGAACAAAGCATTTCAGAAGCAACATGAAGGATTCCTGTAAGCCTAGAAATAAGTGCTATTGCACTGACATTGCCTGTCAAGAAATAATGACTTTTTACAAATCAGGATTCCATAAATCCATTCATTTGTAGAACCACATACCCTAATATGCATGCCAAAGTGCTGCTGAAAGGCATCTCATGGGAAATATTAAATGACTTATGATAGTCCAGATAGGCAAAAATCACTCTAATATATTCTTTAATCACATGCACAGCATTAAATAATTCCAGAAGTCTTGCAAGCCCACAGTTCATCCACTGGGACTCAAGCTGCCAGACATTACTATTTAAATCAAGAGGTTTTATTTGGGTTTTTTCTAAGAACAGCTGCACATGTTAAAGATTTCAACCTAAGCCACTTTAAGAAAATACCTAGCTTTGAAAAAACACAAGTTAAAAACAAAGGCTTACTCCAAGTGAAAAACAAATACAAACAGGTCAAGACTCCCATGTCAGAGGAAGTTGCCTAATCAGGAGATCAAGAGAAAACCCACACTAAGATTATAGAGTTTAGGCAAAAGACTCCAAAGGAAAGAGCATTTTTGCCACACAAATCTTTGGCAAAACACCACCCTACACCTTTAAATACACGCATATAGGTTATAGGCACGTATATCCACGAGACCTGTGGATAGGCACACTAAGAATTAGGTTTCTTGGGGTTTGTTTGGTTTAAGTTTAGACATAAGCCTGCACTTGGAAAAGTACTAAAGCTATATACAGCAGTTACTCAAAATAAAGATTTGGAACTTGCAATAGAGTAGAAGTGGCATCAATTTGTTCTGTAGCATAGGCAATCTTAAACAGGATACTGATGACACAACGTAAGCCATCCTATGCTTTTAGTAAAGGCCTGTGAAGTTTTTCTACAGCAAAGGAATAATACAGCCTTCCTACTTTCACACTAGGAAGTGTCTAAACAGATAGTTCACATGACTCAATTTCATTTTTCTAGCTCACATGCACTAGCAGAGGACTAGTAATGTCTGACAAATACTGTTCTGCCCCACTCCTTGAAGGATACAATCTCTGCCATAAGCAGCTTCTTGACACCAAGCTTCCAAAGCTGCCTTTTTTTTAACCACCATTTTGCAGCTTGGAAAGCACGAATGCTAACTGGTCATGTGAATTGCCAACGCATGTGGGAACAGCATGAGAATCATACCAAATGCTTCTCAAAAATGTAACGTCCATTGAATCATAATAAAGGAACTTCACAATTTGCTCACAAATAACAAAGCCGTGCACAACAATTGTAAGGAAGTGCTGCTGCCATTAAGAGTTTACATTTTAAAAGGTGACAATCCCATAATTAGCTGTGCATAGGACTGTGGGTCCACCTGCACAAAGTTCTTCACAGGTCAGACATGTGTCCCCTTACAGCAGATGACATGTAGTTCGTTTTACCTCTTCCATCTCAAACTTAACAGCCATGTTACAATCACATTTACAAACATGTGATCAACCACTTCCATATACATTGTTTGCCCATTTATTTCAGACAATACATTGTTGGGGTTTTTTTTTTTAATTCCACCAAGAATGTTAATCTAGCTTCAAAGGTAAAGAGAAATAGCGCTAGCTGCTTTGTTCTCCCCTTAGTCATGCCAAACAGTAGTTGCTAAAAGGGCACAAAAGATGTATAAAAATAGGTTCCACTAGGAACTCCAAGAAGATTCATATCTTATTCCAAAATTGAATCCTTTGTCCCACCATGTTTATGGCTTCTATTGCAAGGAGCAGATCTCAGCAGAGTACAGAGGCTGGCTTTTTTTGCGTTAAGAAACAGAGCATCAGGATAGTATTGTCAAGGTTGCATTAAAGGCTACATTTGTAACCTTAACTCTCATTTTGAGACTATTTTATGCAAAAATTCCATAGGTTTCTTGGGGAAGATACACCACAATGCACCACCTATGAAAGTAGGAACTCTATCATATACATACATCCAAGAGACCAAAACACACTGAAGATACAAATCCTGCAACTACTATTTTTCATACTGGACTTCGCAAAGGAATAGTATTCACTTAGCTGATTTTTCTTTTTTTTAAAACAGTAGCTTCCCAAGCTTCCCAACAGTAGCTTGCCCAAGTAGCTTGTGGCAGAGGGGGAAGGGGAAGTTCACTTGTGTTTTTCTTTTAATTAACAGGGCAAAACCGATCCCATTGTGAGCAACTGCAACACAAAGTCACCGTACATCAGGGTTTAAGCTTCTAGCCATTATCAGGAAGCAAGAACATAACCTCAACTACAGGCATAAGACTCCTACTTGCTGCTAATATCAAGTAGACCACAGGAAGAAGCACTGACTGGAATAATGACTGTGCAACCCAGTCGCCTGCTTGCTTTCTCTCACTCTCTTTTTCCCCATTCCCTTCTTCACCCAGGTAAGAAAAGGAGGAAATAGTCACCAGGACGATGGGCCAATCCCAAAGTATTCCACATGTGCAGAGACCTGACTCAGCACTCCCACCCCCGAACACAACAGCTGCCCTGGAGCAAGCAAGGAACAGAAAAACGGCAATTTCAGAAAAGTGTATCTTTCAATGACAGAACAACCAAAAGGCTCATCTTGGTCTCAGGGTTTCCTCCTTATCAAATTTCAAAGGCCTGCTGCAGACAACAGGGGTGACAGAGCTTCTCAGAAAGGGTCTGCATTAATTTTATATAATGGGAAACATTAAGCAAGCTAACCTAAATACAGAACTCACTAGCAAACTCTTCTAGAACATGAAGGAACAAATTGTTCTTGCAGTTCTGCATAGCACCTGGCAAAAGATACTAACATTTTTTTTCCCCCCTCAATGTGGCAATAGATTTTAACTGCATCTTTAGATTTATGTCAATACCAATTATAGAATTACTCCTTGAAGGAAGCAAATTGCTCACACGCAAATATATTTACATGCATAAACTACAAGTAACAATTTATGCACTGAATTTTACAACTTCAATGTATAGATAATTTTTATAAAGCACTGCAAGAATTCCAAGTTGGATAGCTTACATTTCTGAATTAAAATCAGAACGTAAAGTAAAATTCTAAGGAACTACATACACTTGCACAAACCCATGTTTTGTTATTCTACACAATAATGCTGACAACATTAGTTATAACGTAGTTATTCTAAAAGTTTTTCAAAAACCTTCACATTAAAATACCAATCTTTAAGAAATTGACCTTAGGGTTTCAGAAATCTTTGACATACCCACTTGATATAAATGCCATGGATTCCTTTTCTGTCAGCCATCAACAGTGACCAGAATAGATACACGCGAGGAAGGGACTGAATGAACCAACTTTTTTATTGGATCACAATGAACAACATGCCAGATATTCACCCACTGATTGCTTTTCGGAAATCTTGTTTTGGAAACAACGGATCATTTACTTGTGCTCTCCCCCATTCTAAGAGAGAACAAAATTAAGTTTCTAGAGAAGAAAAAAAATAAAAGACCACTAATTTTCACTGCTCTAAATGTATCCATCAAATTCTTCACAAGGATTGTCTATAGCTATGTGCTATTCCATGAATCATTTAGGCAATAACGAACAAAAAGACATGCTTTTGTTCAAATTGCACAGTGGGATTACATGTGAACTGACCCTCCATGTGTTAATTGAAGACAAAGCTTTGCTTTGAGCTCATTACCACTCTTACAGACAGATCCCCAAGTTTAGAAAGTTTAGTGTATTTCTCTATTTCTGAATCTAGGTAGTTTGTTTTAAAAGTACAGATACACATCAGGAAACAAGCCCAGGTTTCACAAGTTTCATCACTACTTTCAGCACAAAAGAACAAAATAGTGAATGTGCAGAGAAAGGGATAGGGAGAAAGAAAACAACAAAAACACATCTTTGGCAACTTCACAACAGTTTTGTAACATTTGTTACAGGCTTTAATAAAGAAATGAAACAGCAGGCAAGTTTTCTTCATAAATATATTAATCTTGAAAAAATATGTAAGCAGCCCTCAGTGATAAAAAAACAGATCATTTCACCAATTCTCACTAGGGGTTTGATATTCTAGAGCCACTGACATGAAGGGAAGCATGATTATGTCTTAATTGAGACTTTAAATTTTCAGAAAGCAAAGTAGAACTACCTTGTTTTATTATATTTTTAGAGAACAGAACAGACTGGGTTTCTGAAACATAATTAAAAAGCTATTTTGAGACTGTTAGCACCAACCCAAACTTGAACATGTTTCTAGTCACCACATTATTTCAGGAATTCACTGTTCCAAAGATTTGAGTGAAAAGATGAGAAATAGAAAGGGGGAGGGGATCTACAGGAATGTTGGTACATCCTCCATTTCTGCTTAATCCTGCAAAAAAAAAGTGTTCCAGATTGTCATGTCACCAATATTATAATTTACATCACCAAATAATAACCAGATTACTAGGAAATGAGCCCAGTTTAGAGTAATAACTATCAAATTTCAAAGTTTGGCAGCAAAATATAAAGCAAAATAGCATGAGCAAGCACTTCTGTTTCATTAATTTTTTTGTTATTAAAAAAACAGGAACTGCCAACTAAAGCCAGTTATCCTGCTGGTTTAATCCAGTGGGAACAGAGTTTGTTATAAATTAAGCCAGGAATCTTCCCTCTAAAAAGAGGCTCTGGTACATGAAGCAGAACAGTGATAAAAGAAAGCTGCTAAACTGCATGAAAATAGCATGTAAGAGATTACCCCAGATTTGGTAAATCCTGGCAAACACGAAGTGTTTTGAATTCCTTTCAACTTTAACATCACCACCACCACCCAGCAACCAGCAGGATGCATTCAGCATCACACAGAACCTGCACTTGTTTTTATCTGGGGGCTTTTTCAAAAGCACAGCAACTGCGAAGTATAAAAATTTGATATTTCATTCCCAAATAATCTCCTCAATGAGCAGGTGGTATTCTTTAACACCAAATAACCACCTAAACAGTAACGGTCTGTACTGCAATTAGAACTCATGCCAAAAGGGACATAAGTCAAGAAAGAGATGTGGAAACAAGAGCTATTCCACAAATTCTAAGAATTAAAAGAGCTACCATTTTACAGAATCACATTCCTCATCTGCGTTTTATACTCTGAATCAAAAAGGTGCAAATTACTCTCAAAACCAGCAACAAGTTTATCTTACTGCCTGTAAAACAAGATGTTTTTTCAGCTACATGGTTCGTTTACTCTGTAACGAAGTTGGTAACTGCAAAAGCTTTTTACTGGAAATTTCAGCATATGTGCTTGTCCTTATTCTCAGTGAAACCAATGGACAATAACATGATCTGCAGTGACTACACATACAACATCCACTCAAGACTGCTCAAACATTGAGCACGTAACTTTCTCCTAGCGCTGCTCAAATTTATGAGCAGCTGCATGAAAGTTTTTGGAAAAAAATAAAATCCATAAAACAGCCACATATCAGTTTCTGTGATATAAAAAAACCCCCACTGAAGTAAAGAGGCTGTGAATAATAATTTTTATAAATTCAGACATGAAGTGAAAACAGCACCCTCTTGACTCTCTTTGGTCCTTTCAGAGAATACAGCTCCACAATACATGACCACCAGCAGAGAAGCCAGTTTTTAAACAGCTTTCTATTCCCATCCTGAAAGTGCAGTTCAGCACCTTCTCATGGCTGCTGATACAGCTGTTCACCAGCTGTGCTATGAATCACTGAAATGATCACTTAAAAACAGATACGTTTAACCTAGATCATTTCAGTGACCCAGTTTTACAGAGCAGCCTCATAAACAGTACAGGCACAAGTGAAAATGCCAAAAGGTCCTTACATCCTTGGTAAAGTTCTTCCAAACAGGCACCTCCCTTTTTCCAAAAGAAAACACAGGCTGCAATTACACCCTCAAAATCCAAGAAACCCACATGCACAGAAAGCATACTGAAGTCTCCTATCTTAAAGTATCTTTTAGATCTGCCTTGAACTGGTATCTTGATTCCTCAGATACTTTGGAAAGAATATATGCCACCTGGTGCATCATTCACAGCCAAGCAAATAGAAATAACTTACCAAACGTCTAGCAAATTCTTTATTTTCTGAAAGAAATCCATAGCCTGGGTGTACCTTGAAAATAAAACAAACAAACAAAAAAAAAAAAGAGTCAAGCTGATTGAGCTCTGAAGTCAGACACCAAATTTGCTAGCACCTTCTCAGATACTAGGGAAGGTGAAGTAGACCACTAAGCATTTAAATTAGTTGAATGCCTTAAGAAACCATCTTAACACACTGATTTATTGGTCCTAAATCAAGCTGTAAAGACTCACTGGATGAACTGCCATTTCTGAAACAAACATTCCTTACTTAACTAGGGAGAAAGGTGCTGTTTGCAGAGCAACGGACACACTCCATTTGGTGTTTTGCCTTCTGCTGTTTTTAACTCTGTTTTACCACATTTACCTCATTGGGGACTTCCACATATATACTCATCCACACGCTTCTCAGTAATCACTATGGAGTACTTCTCATCCCACAATATTTCTAGCACTGATCACACCAGTGGTCTTAAGGTCCACAGTCATAAGCCTCCTACCTCTAGCGACCCTTGATGGAGAACAGAGTTTACTGTCTCATTAGCCTAAATCATGCATCCTTACATGCTTAGTTTGCTGTTCACAACCCAAGGCACACCTAGAATAACTACTTGAGAGGAGCATGAGAAAGTTTCCATTTTACTTTTCCCAATTCACATAAGACTCTTGATCCAATATACTCCAATAAACAGTGTATAAGCCATTTTATTTCCCTCTTTTAGAGGGCCTCAACAACTGGGTTCCACATTCAGAAACTCGGGGGAAAGGAAATAGTTTTTTCTTTATAGGAAAGTTTTTGGCCCCTGAAAGCACTATACCAAAACGTCATCTTTAAAAGATATTACAATGCTGATCCAAACTGTTCCATGGTAATTAGCATTGCTCATGTACACCCATCAAATTTTATTTTAATAAATGCTCTGTGTACAGTAGCTCTGAATAACACATTTATTTCACTGATAGAACAAAGAACATTAGGCATGTGAACATGACTACACATTAGTTTTTCCAACCAATTCCTGTTAAGCTTTGAATCTCTGGCCAATTTGGAGGGAAGGCAGACTAGCCCACATTTACACATATAAGCTAACGTGCATTTGTAAACATTCTGAAACAAAAATAATTATGGGATGCACTATTACCTTACCTTTCTGAAAATAACATTTATATAATTTAGAAAGTGATTCAAACTAAGTTTAAGCAAAAGCCTTTTTGGAAAACACTTTGTAAAACGTTCAAAAAAGCTATTATGGCATATAAAGGGTTAGTGCTCAAAACTAATTGGGATTTTTTTTTCCCCCAGCAAATTTGGAAATGAACTGAAGCTGCTCCCTGGTGTGAAAGCTGAATCCAGCAGCCACCTGCAGGATCAGCGACCAGTGCTGCCAGATGCTACAAAGCCTTTGATTTCCAGTAGCGATTTCAGACACATTTAACTCATGTGACATGAACTAACTGGAATAGCATATTCAATCACTTCCCCCCCACACCTTTAAAAAAAAAATACAAACTCTGGCTTTTCTGCTTTCTATATATGAAACAGCTGCAGCAGATAGACTCATTCAGACTCACAGCTTGGGCCCTGGTTTTCTTAATGACTTCCATGATGGCATCCATGTTGAGGTAGCTTTTGCTGGTGGGAGCTGGGCCAACACAGACAGCTTCATCCGCCATTTTCACATGAACCTGAAGAGGCAATATTCTGTATTAACAGATGCTCCCAGCAAAAATAATTACCATCACATTGAAATATGCACACAAATCTGATTGTTTCAAGGATAATTTACATACCATAACCACTCTAAAATACACACTGAAATTACCAACATTGACATACAAGAACTCACACAATAACATTAAATCTCATTTCATTTAACTCCGAGCTTAAGTCACTGTCAAAATGTTTTATTATTCCAATATATTATTTTGAATTTGATTAAATAAAATCACGAAAAATATGATTTCAGCTTCCTATACTGATCATCTATATGTAAATTCAGACTAAAAACTACTTTGTTACATGTAACCAGGGTAGTCTAATATCTTAATACTTAATAACAAACATTCATGACCAGTTCTAAGCAGGCTCCCCAGGAAGTTGGGGATAATTAGAGTGAATTGAATGAAGGGATGCAGTGAGTGTCCCTGCACAGCATCAGGTCAGCACCATGCACAAATTAAAGCCTATGACTAAAGAGTTCAATATCACTACACGTGAACCAGAAAATCTTGAGAATTATTTAAGCAGGCTCATGTTTGATTCCTAATCCGTTGTATCCTCATTTATATGCATTTGCCAAACATTTTTTAGTCAAACCTGAACTATACAAAAGGGACAAATATTTCCAACATTTTACCAGAAATAATAAAATACCTAGGTTTGAAGTTAGAAGCCTACTTACAACTCATACACATGCTTACCTTGAAGAAAAAGTTACAAGAGTTTAATTAGATTGGTTTTCAACATGTTTTCAGAGTTCAGAACACTTCTCCTTTAAAGATACACACAGACCTGAGAAACAAAACAATCATTTTTTCCTCATTCTGCTCTCCTTTTGTAAGCTCCCTTTCAGTCTGTATTTAAGCAAGCATGCCACTGCTTAAACTGTGTAAGATTATATTAGCTATGTGTCAGTAACTTGTTTATACTGTTTGACATTTCCAATGTGTATCAATTTTAACTTTTTTATTAAATCTTTGAAATCATCTTCAGCATTTGAAGTCGAGAATAAATTGTTTTAAAAGGGTGTTCTTTTAGAAAATGAGTATTCACATATGTGAAATTTAAAATATTTTTAGTTTATGAGCAAGGAATTTTGTTCTTTGTGAAAAGGAATTTTATTTGCAAGTAGCACGAAGGCTGTCAAATATGACAAGCTAAGGTTAGAAGTAATGTAGCCGACAAACTATTGGCTCATTCAGAAAAACAAGGCGGGGGGGGGGGAATCTAGAAACAGTGACAAGCAGTGGTCAAACACTATTTTGAATAATACAATGATAAATAAATATTCAGGGTAAGTATAACAAACACGTATAACAAGCACAGGAGTCAGTAAGCATTTTACTTTTTTCTTCATGTTTCATTTTTATTGACATTTTTCTGAACTTTGCAAAAGTTAATCCTACCACAAGGAAGAAACATTAACTTGCCACCTAATCCCAAATTTCTTTCTGGGAGCATCTCTTAAATAGCTTCTGAATTTGCTCTATACTTGAGCATATCGGAGTTCACATAAATTCCTGGAATCACCACACATTTCACATTTGAATTATTGCTTCTGTAAAGTCACAATGGTTTTATTTTAACACTACAGCATTAGCCTCACATTAGAAACAAAGCAAAACCAAAAAACCTTAAGCACTAGCACAGACAATCATGCACCAGGATTTTAATGCTTTTTTAGTAAGTATACCTCAGCAACTTAAGTCAGTAACCTATTCTGATCAAATGCTGTCAAGATTAGCCTGTCTGTCATTCTTCCTGGAGCACTAAGTACAAGAAACAGCATGGCCCTTGGATACCTTTATTTGCATTATCAATTTATATGCTTAAGGTTGTTTTGAATTCCAGTGTGGTTTACATGTCTAAACAAGATTACTCAAGCTTAAGCATAGTTAAGCATGTATGTTTTACAAAACCAAAAGCTCCCTTATAGAAAAGGACTAACTTAATATAGTTAGCTATTTTCAGGAATTGAGAGAAAAAACACCACACCTACACACTTCTCAGTATGAGACACCAGCAATCCTACTAGTACTAGAAGTAGCCATAGAAGATACTGCAGAAACATTGATTTTACACATATAAACAGTCTTATGCATTTTTACCCCACTATTTTCTCTCCCTTCTGAAACATTTCATTGTTACTTCAACTCTCTGGAGTTTTGACTCTTCCTTTCCCGCATTCCCCTGTAATCTGGCAAATCCATTTCTCCTTGTTTTCCTTACTGCAAATCGTTAGTGCCAGTTCAGCCTTACATGTACCCTAATATACCACAGATAGATGTAACAAAACAGCAAAACAGTAGCTATTCACATTCATATTACCTGATACACCGCCACAGAGCGTCAAGCAAATCTCTGAAGGACAAGAAGGAGGTCTCCATTCCTCCCCACTCGTTCAAAACCTCCAGATTTTCAGGTTCCAGTGACAGCTCTTCAACCTATGGATCCTTCTCATGCCTACTTTTTTATAACTACGATTACACCGGTCTACATATAATATGGAAAGAGAGATCTGTTTCTTCTTAAAAATTCATGATGACAGTTTCCCTCTCTAAGCATTTAATTTCTTTCACAATACCCTGTAGTTCATGAAGAATACTCCAAATACTGTAACATAAATACACTACAGAATTTACAGTATAATATAAACGCAGTTACACTAACCATACTTACTAGCAAACATTATAACAAAAGCCACCATTTGAATCTACGCGGCAGCTAAAACTTTCAGCTTACTACCAAGTGATACATAATTCACATAATAATTCACTAAACCATTTTTTCTGCAGAAGCTGACTTTATAATGCATTATTTCCAGACAGTCCAAAGAATCCAGCAACTCCCCTTCCTCAAGCACTGTGAGTTTCAAATATGTTTATTTTCAAAGTCAAGGGTTGCTTAAGTGCTTGACTTAAATCACACAATCCTAGGTATTCAAAACTTGTCCCTAACTTACTACAGCTAAAACTTCAAGAAGTGTAATTTCTAGCTTTTCTGTTTTAGTTTACAAAAACAATGTCAAAAAAACAAAGAAGCAAGTCCCAGGAGGTTCCTGAAAAAATGCAATTCCTTCATAAATATTAGAATTGACCCGTAATCTCAAGCATGAATGGATAGCAACAAAAGCTGGGAAAGCAGACAAACCTTAAAGTGCTTAATGGTTTATACTGCAAGTTTTAATCACATCGGGCTACCTGTGCCTCAAAAGATGCATTTCAAAGCAGCTATAAGGACCTGTTATGTTAGACAGTACACTGTTACATTAGAGAGTACAAACAACTAGAAATCATGAAAAGACACATCTTATTTGTATAAAAGCAGTTTGATTTCTGTAGAAGTAGTATATTTGAAGCAGTGTATTTTGTAAGGGCTAATTTTATTGCAGCAACAACAGAAACAAGGCAAGAGATTCACCAAAACCTACTGAATCATCATTTTGCAGAACCTCTACCTAATTCAAAAACTAAAATTTAGTCATCTGAAGCCCTGTATAGATTTGCTACACCTTTGGAAATCCAAACCCGCACCAGCCACAAACACCCAACCAGCCCATCACAGCCTCCTCAGCTCTGCATCTATGACAAATAAGCTACTAATAATACTCTGGATTTAACAAGGAGTCCTAGCAGAAAAACATTAGAATGAATACTCTTAAGTAGTGTAACTACTTCTGGATTAAGGTACGACGACAACTGGACACAATTTGAAGTACAACAATGATTTTATTGCACAGTTCTTCATGACCACATACAGGTACAAGAACTAACTCAAGTCCAACAAGCTTATTAATTCAGATGCAAAACTGCACGAAAATGGCCACCTGTATCCAAAGCTAGTTTAAATCCAGAAGCCACCTTCACGGCAAGGCACCTAAACCAGTAAATCCTGCCAGATCTTTACACAGGAACAGCTTTGTGTTTCTTCACCACATTTCCAGCAAATAGGCATGTAAAGTGAGGAGTCCACCGGGGCTGATTAACCAGCGATTTTCATCCTGGACTGGTTCCAAGCACCGCTCCAAGCTGCAACAGCTCTCAGGGTGCAGAGTGTGGTAAGGGGTAACATAACAGTAGCAGTGATTGGTTTTGGAGGTCCTTCTTCTACATGATGTTTCAGTATTTCAGGAACATTTATAAACTAGATTTGGTGACAGGGCTTGGCATCATATCCCAGAAGATAAATATGCCCATAACCAAAATTTTTGGATATAAGCACCATTAAAATACTCAATATCCACTTTGCTGGAGATAACCCAATTTAGAAGGACTGCTAGTGAGTACCCAAACTACCTAGATTATGTTAGCTCTTCTTTACCCTGGAGGGTGGTACATGTACTCATTTGACAGCAGCATGCTCTCTTGCCCAGCCATACTCTGAATTTACTGAATTATCCCCTTAATCAAACCTGTATCTCAAATAATAATAATTTCAAGAGATCAAAATTAATAACTTACTACCTAAAAATATAGATAGCACTCCTAGAGATGCTCTGTTTAACACAGTAGAATCAAGGTAACCTTCTCCAGGAGTCATTCAGTTGCTGCAGATTGCTAGTTGAAATCTGTATTATAAACAAGTCACATTTACATATGCAGGCCCCTCAACATTTAAACACAGAAAAGTTTTCTTGGTATGGAAACAGAATGTATGAAAAGTTATTTTAAGGCAAAGAACTAAAACACTTATTTTCAGTGCATATGAAATCTATAAAACAATGGAAGACCCTAAAGATAATTTACAGATCCCTAGCATTATAATTATTCAGCGACTCCAGAGTTTATTACCTTCTTATGGATCTGATTCATAACAGAAGTACTTTTCTCCACAATTTGTTTTATAGTGATTCTCATCTAATTCCAAATAGTAAAGGCTGACTTTGTCATGACAGCCAATGGAGAAACAAAAAAATAGATCTACATGTGTTTCCTAACAGTGCTTAATATCACCCACATAGTTTTCACTGATGATTTTATATACCTCAGCAGTTTCTGATGCTTATCATGTGACAGATGCCATTTACTTCAGTGTAAATGCCTAATTAACACATACGCACACACACACACTCCCCCCACTCCTTCACCTCCGAGGAGGTAAATGTCTGGGATTCCCCAGTGTCCCAGTTTTTCAGAGTAGGTCACCCTATGCATCCCCAAGTCTCAATACAAGTTGATATTCATGCAGCAGAGACAGTTATACTGAGTTGCAAGTCACATTTTTCACCAAGTTCTTCTGTACCGTTTCAAAATTTATATATAGGGAAACTGTTATAACTGCATATACAGTATTAATCAAACCTAATAAGCAATTTAAAAAAGCTCAGTGAAGAGAAACTTCTGTTTGGTACACTAGATAAGATCTCAAGCATTGTTTAGACAAAGAAATCTAATCAAACAAGTCATTCTCCTTTTATAGCTCAAATCAATATTACACATTGGAACAACATCCGTTGGTGTAAGTGGATTCACTTAATTGGCCCAAACTGCATAATACCGCTCAGCAAGACAAATCACAATTAGCTCAACCCATAAAATAGGGCTAATGAGTAAATCCTTTGTAAGGTAGCTAAAAAAAACAACCACCTCAAATCTTGCCAGCACCACTGCCAAAAGGAGACAGACAAAACACAACAAAAAGCTTGTGGCATTGAACAGTCTTGAATTAAAAAAATCAAATGGATGCAAAAAAGGTTCAAATTTACTGCTTTGCCAAAAACACATCTTTCATCTGACCTAAAGGTCTTTAGCAGCTTCATACTAAAATACACACACCAATAACACAATAAATCTGTGCACATAGTGAGTGTGCGGTATTCATACAGCCTTTAAAGTGCTATCTGCAAAAAAATACTGCCACACAATTACAGCATTTAACCCTAAAATGAAATAATGAAAACATTTCTAAGCCACATGAAAAGCAGACCTGTGAAAGCCATAATAGCATCTCATATTTTCCACGTTTATTTTTACTCAGCATTTCAAAAACCTAAATAAAAATTTATGCAAATAAACAAGTCAACCTACAGAGTCAGCATAAGTAGATTTCTCTGCAAGCCTATTTTAAAGCTTACTTTTTTTAATTTGATGACCCAAATAGTTATGTGAGGACTAAGATAAAACAATTCTTCAGTGGCCTTCATATGGTTTGGTGAAGGGTGTTTACTTGCAGTCCCCTTCAAGTCTACAATGACTGTAAAAACAGCCCATCCCTTAGCATCTACAGGATTAGATACTGGGTTAGCAAACACCAGCCAAGGTGGGGGGGGGGAATAGAACCCTTTCCTCTACTCCTCTATCCTGCCCTTTGGTTTACCAACTGGTCAAAACTTGAATACAGCAATGCCCTCACTTACTAGTGGCCTCAAAAATCCACAGATTTCAACTATAATTAAAATGGAAGGATCCAGGTTGAAATGAACAGTCTTTAAAAGAAGAGAAACACCAACCTGGCATGAAAGACTGCATTTCTAACCAAGACTAAGAGAATGCACTTTTCAACACATATAAAGATTTTCATTTGTCCGCATTCTCACTTATAAACATGAATTTATTTTTGTAACCTTAAAAAAAAGAAAAAGTAATCTCAAAATTCTCTCTCCCATGAATGAAGCTCTGGAAATTTGTTGGCTGCTAAAAAGACACACAATTTTACCTGACAAAGACCTCATCAACAGGAAAGGACTCCCCATTGTATCTATAGGCCTGATCACTGATACTGTGGAAAAAACAGACTATGTTAAGGCTGTCATGCAGCAATACTCTGAAACTGAGTTCTGTTTGCTGGGACAAGCAAGAAAATGCCTCCAGAGTCCTGAAGACATTACAGATAAGAATCTAGAGGAGAGTCTTCCAGAATGGCTTTGGCTCCTAAAGCCTTTTCCTATATGGTTATTTTTTGGCAGATAACTTCCCAGTCAAGCACCTTCTAGAATACTGATGGGAAAGAAGGCTTTTCCACCAGAATTTTTCTGCAAGTACTTACCATGTTTTACCCTCCAAAATAGTAAAGACCAGAAACTAGTAACTTAGTGTCTCATACAAAGTTAAGACCACAGATCTGGCTAAACTTCAGTTCTGAGTAGCTGAATGCTGGGAAGACCGTATTATTTGGCTGACTGAAACAAGGTGGTGGCTTTTTTGGCCAGACCTTGAAAATCGAAGGTATGATGTTTGTCTCTATAGTATGTTCTTTTGGACCTTTTCTAGGAAAGCTTGTCTCTGCAGGCTTCTATTCAGAACAATTCAATCACTCTTAAAACAAGACTTTCTTTAGCCTATCAAGTCTGCAGATAACCAGCAAGTACAAATAAAAGTTTGCTTAACTTCTTTTCAAGTTCAAGCAGCTTTTCTTTTTGAGAGGAAAACCTGCTTAGCGCTCTATAAGACAAAAAAAAGCTAGTCTGTCACAGTTAATAGCCAATAAGAGTAATTTGTTTGCCACTGAAAATTTAGCAGAATTAAATGGTTGGTTTGTATCACAACCTTCCACATGTTTTAGTCAACACAAAGCAGGGACAATCAATCTTTCTTTAGTAGAACAACTGAAAAGGTAGAAGTGGAAAAAGGTAGATCAATAGTCATCTTGTTTACTAATCTACCTTTGGATGAACAGCAGGATTAACAAAGGTAGAGGAATTAGGAGGGAAAAACTACAATGTCCCATTCTTCAACTCCAACTCATTACATCAGTAACAAAACACTTCTTACAATCTTGAGGGAAAAGTGTTCCCCTTGCCTCCTTCCACTCATGGCTCCCTTTGATAGGATGGGGCAGCTACCAAGTTTCTTCACCCAAGTGAAGATTGGAGGCAGTACCTTTGCTGATTTATGGGGTACTGTGAAGAAACAGTCTGCAAGCTAGCAACTGCACTCATACTTCTGCAGACTATTTTTACTTTGGAGTACATTATCTAGAGCAAGGCTCCAGGAGAAACAGGAGAATTTTACTTCAGAGCATACACTAACAACTTGGGAAGACACTTAATAAATCTGTTTACCAAAGCAAGAGTCACTATTTGTTGCAAGAGCTGAGCAATTAATCATATTTAAAGCAGTCCACTATGCTCCGTGCGGATGCTAGTTTCATCTCTGCAGCGTGTGCGATTCTGAGCTTTAAGTGTTTTAGAAAAAGAATTAAGTTTTTTGTGATGGTAACAAAATAGTAGTGCCCTACAGTGTTTTCAGTAGCCTCTCTGCATTTCAAACATCTGCACCCACATGTCAGCCTTTCCCTAATGGAATCTCAGCTTTCTAAGCACATTAGCAAAGCAATAGGACAGATCTTTCTCATGCTGTTTCTTTCTCCTGCCTCTCCCAAAAACAAGCTCACCAGGGAATGCATTTAATGCATGTTTCTTTGTTTTGCTTTCTAAATGAGTAAGACATGTGGGAGATGGGAAAACTAGTAGTTAGACAGGTCTAGAAAACAGTATCACATGGTTCAAGGGTAGCCAACTACAGAACTTCATATAGTAGAGGCTTAGCTCTTAATTGAGCTAGACATCCCAGAAGACATATGGGATTCAGGAAAAGTAGCTTAAACTCAGCCACATTACAAAAGCAACACATAGTATGCATCGGTAGCATGCTCCTATCTAATGTTTTCAGCTGAATTCAGAGTTCCTCTTTCAGATGGATGAACACAGTACACAACAGGTTCCCATCTAATCTCCAAATCTGCCTGCCTGCAGATGGATTGACTGCAGAAATTGCTTCCAGCATCCAAAGATGGTAGTCAAGTCAGGGATCCCCGAAACCAGTTCCAGGGTTGAGAGAACAGCCCACAGCAACAGCAAGGTGAATTCACAGCATTTCAACCACACAACAATATTTAAGACAAAGGTGAAAGGGGAAGTATGGACATCAGCTCAAGGCACCATTCTGGAGCAGTAGCTAGAAGACTAACATTAAAAAAAAAAAAAAAAAAAAAAATCGAAAAATGCAAGATACAGTCCCTACAGTAAATTAAGTTTTTCCCAATGTTCACTAACTTCTGGCCCAAAATGAACCATAGAGACTTGAATGAAGTTTCACAGTAAGCCCCACTTTATGCAAATACAGGTTGCCACTCAAAGGGTGATCCCACCCCTAACTCTCCTCCACATTCAGCTCTAGCAATTACAGTGCTGCTGAGACAGATCAATGAACTGAACAAACCCAGTGGAAAAGTAATCTAAGGGGAGGGAAAGTTAACCTTCTGTCAGATCAGCAAGTTAAATCATCTCCCAGACACATGATCATTGGATCCAATACAGTGAACACATGAGAGGAGACAGGAGAGAACAAACAGTCCTTTCAGAAATGTTTTAGACTTCGAGAAATTTAGACATAATATGAAATCAGATCTAAAATGTCAAATAATTCGTAAAAGAAAAATTCAAAAAAAAACCAGGTTGTGGGTGAATGCAGAATACCTTAAGGATGAAAAACTTTCAGTGCAGGTCTTTAAAACACAAAAAAAATGTCCTTATGTATTTTCTATGATACTTACGTATTGCATAGACATAAAAAACACACCCCTTAACCACTTTTGGGTACTAGTGAGTGGGGTTTTTCCACTAAGGTTAAGTACTAAAGTAGTACCTATAATAGACCACAGCAATTCAGTCACGAAACCTCAAAATTATCATCATGCCCAGTATAAGATTATGTTTTATGATGAATGGAATCTGGAATAGTTACAAATGCCTTATTAAATATTCACTTTATTACATGACATTCACAAAAGTAGGGCATTTTCCTTCAAAATTCCATTAATGTGAATATTCAGATTTCTTAAAAATTATGCTTTGTTAGTTTTTCAATAAAATTGTTAGTACTACAGGAAAATTACTTTTCTGAAAGCGTATTCACATTATTCATTACATTACAGCACAACTTTGAAGATAACAGTCTTCTATATAAAACCCATCCTAAGTTTTCTACCCTCAAAAGTCTTCTTTTGAAAGACAAGTCGGCTTCAAGATTCCAAGAGGCAGATGTCAAGATGAAGACTATAAAAACTCTGTAATGGAGACAAAGTACCAGGCATGCTTGCTGTGGGAACTCACAGAACACAGTAAGTCAGAAATCCCATGAGATCTACTTATCAAGTAACTTTTCAGAAAAGACTTTTTAAAAAAATATGATTTTCAGCAAGAAATCATCCCTGCACATGCTAAAAGTGTAATCACTTCTATGCCATCTGTTTGACAGTCACTTGGTCCTGTTACAACAAACATAGTAAAAAAGTACAGAGCTGCATTTGTTATAAAACAGAGTCAACCCACCACAAACTGCTAGCCCTAACTTACATTCTAAAATAAGGGTCTCAGAGTCTGCCAGTATTTGCAATCCTGTATTCAAAGAAAATTTAAGCAGATTTTGCATAGTACTAGGTAAAAGTAATCATAGAAGACCCCAATGTCAAGTACGTGAAGAATTATATGGGAAAAAGCATACTCCATAAAGGAGGATCAAACTAGATAACAGCCAGGGCCATTGACCTGCAAAGGGAAAAAACAAAAAGCAGATCAGCAGAACTAAGTTACAGGATGAAGAGTTCCAGAGTTGACTGCTCGACATGGCACAAGACTATTTTTGCTGCAGAGAAAAATCTTAAACTGGGCAGAAAAACTACTTATTTCTCAGTTTCACCATATGGTATAATGCTTTTTTAAAAGGTATTTGTTGCTCATTAGACTACTGTACTAAGCTCCATTCTGTCCTTAAATTCTTAATTTAAATTCTACAATGCCAAACATATTACCCATACATTAAGCGAAGAAGTACATATCTCGTGTTACACAGTACATCCATACACTTGAAAATGGTTGTACAGACAAGCAGCTGGCTCACCAAATCTGTAAGGTCTCTGCACCATCTAACAAATGGGCAGGAACAGACAAGAAAACCTGCACCGTCTAAATACGATTTTCACACAGTTAATACCAGTACTGGACAATCCAACCATGGATGTTGACACGAGACTTCATGTGGTCCCATCCTTTTCCAGATCATCTGACAACAATATTTTTATCAAGTTTTTTTTCTTACAGCCCTCAGTTCTGCCATAGCTACACCTCAAATTGTAGAGATTTTGTTTTTAGCATGACCCTAGGAAAATCCTTAATTTTTTAGGTATTGTGTGTTTTCCCTGACAACATTTCCACCTCAAAGATGATTTCCTATGACACACACTTTTCCATCTGAAGATAACTCAAGGACAACAAGCAGAATCTTAAGCCTCTACTGCATTTCATTAATCTTACGACAATGTTATTTCAACACATTGAGCAGATTTAGTCCAAAACCAGTGCATGTATTGAGGAACCAGGTGTCTTGATACATAAAAGCGCATTCTTCACAGGCCACTATGAAGTTCCCCCCACCAAGAGTTTAAGTTCATGTTCCAATAAACAAAACTATAGCAAGGCTCAGGTCTACTCCCACACCTAATTCACACCCTTCTATAACAAACTATCACTTCTGGGATTCTCCTTTTTGACACAAGAATTTAAGAAGTGCAAAGTCAAATGCTCCTAATCTTCAGCTCTGAAGACAAAGTAAAAACTAGAAAATATGGGAAATACCACTATTACAGTATCATAAATAGTTATGGTCTATACATAAAAATTCTAATAAATATATATTTAGATCTTAAATATACTGCACTTGGTCAATGCTAAATATATTTAGCATGGTAAAGAGACAATTACATTCTATATAAGCAATACCTGCGCAACACCAAGGGAAAGAAACAACCTATTTCTGTAAGGTGACAACTGTTTCCATTTTTAAGAAAGGTACAAACTTACGCATTCCTCACAAAATATAGATAATACTCATAGGTTTAATAAAGTAGCTCAACTATATGTATAGTTTTATAAGACATCAGAGTAAACTTCTATATAAATAAATTTCTGTTTTAAAAACGCCTGGAATTTAAAAAAAAAAATCTTTGCAAGTTGCATATAATCTACATAGCACAGCAACTCACACACTCACACAACGGCTCCTTCTAAATCCTCTTTCCTGTTAGCATTTAGGTTTGGGTTTTTTCCTCCCTCCAACCCGCTAAATAAAGTCATATTTCCTGCTGACAGCAAATGATTGGTTTACCTATAACTCCAGGGGGTTTAACTATCCGTCCTTTAAGAAGCTTTGACAGTTTAACCTGCTGAGCTCACAGCACCCAAGGGAGGGTCTTACTTGCAGTTTTACTTCTGCTGCTGCTGACCACTAATACTGACTCCACAGATAATGGATTTCAATAACAACCTCCTACAGGTTAACACTTTGGGTACTAGACATGATACTGCATTAATTAAGTTAATACATGAAGGTTACAGTTTGGTAGAAAGTTTTATTAAATTTGGCAGTGCTTACAATAGCAGGAAAAGTGCACACACTCACCTGTTCAGCAGCTCTGGGGTAAGTTTGCCTACAGATATAATTCAGTTGGTTTATGGGTTTACACAACATTTTTTTAAGTGAGCTTAGTTTATTAGTTCCATTTCCTCTAAACATGGACTTTTTCAGCATAACTGATAAACTCATGATGGATACAAAATGGATGCCTCTAACCATGCTGGGCACGAAATGTGTCTACCTGGCATATAAATAGTCCATGCAATACAGTTAAGGGATGTTGGGTTTGGTTTTTTTCTTGGCAAGGCTTGGGGCATCCTGGTGGTGGAAAAGATTAGTATTTTTATTTCCCTGAAGCTAAGTTGCTAACATTTTATAAAAATAAATTGTATATTTTAGCAAGGTATTCTTTATGTGAAAGTTTAAAGATGTTAAAAATATCTACTTGGAAGTGGGAAATAATATTTACTGAAAGCAAACATTTGACAAAATACAAAAAGTGCAGACTGAAGAGGAACGCGTTTAAGTGGTTTAAATGCATTTTTCAGACTAAGTATTCACCTATTCTTTATCAACACAGCAGTTAAAAGCACATACTTCAAAAAAAGCAGGAAGAAGAGGTTCTTTGTTAAAAATCTGGTATTAACTTTACCTGCAAAAACATCTATTTGTTGAATTTCATTTTATTTTTTGTAAAAGTACACAATCTGACAGACACTCTACAGAGTAATAATGAAGCAGCATGGGAGCCATTTAATATATTTCTTGATTAACTCATTGCCTGTCCAGTTCTCATACAGACATGTGCTCACATGTCATAATCGTCATAACTCCCATCATCCCTACAGTTAACACACAAGCTCCTTGATTAGTGCACAACTCCCAGACGAGCCACTGCTAATGCTAAATAATTCCCTTCAGCCTCCTGCGACTATACCGCAGGCTCTCCAATTAAATATAATGTCTCTGATGAGCCATATTAATATGGACAAATTCCTGCCAGAGATTCTAGCCCACTCACTTTCACCAAAGAAGCAACTGAAATAAAAAGAGGAAAGCTGTATACATAAAAATTAGCTGAAAGAGTAGTTTTGCCATGAGGCTTTAATTATAAAACTTTGCTGTCACAAGTATGTTATTCTGGGAGGTATCCGGGAGACTGGCATATTAATACAAGTTTACTGATAAATGACAATGAGTAAATTACCATTTTAATAATTGAAAAGCAAGCATGTAAAACAGATAGCTTTCCAATCAGTTAATTACAATTAGCAATATCTAATCACATATGATAAAATTAACTACAGAAACACACAGATCACTTGCTGTTGGTATGGCAATTAATTATATTATGTGATCTTGTGCATTAAGCATCATTTGAAACACTGGCATAACTGTACACACCTACACAAAAGGGTTTTTTCAGGTTATAAAAGCATTTCAGTAAGGACCCATGCATAAAATTTTCAAAACTTGCACCAAGAAACTACCGTGCTTGTTAAAAGCCTGCTGCAGCATCACAGATTATAATATAAAGTCCATATATTTTAAGATACTTACATATGCACCAAGCAATATTAAAATGTTTTAAGAATAAAAAGAGCCAGTCACAGGTCAAATATACAGAAGCCACATTATGGTCATTTCCCTTCTTAAAAATGGGAAGAATCACTGGAAAACTCAACCTTTTCAGTGTATACTGGGATTCCTTAACATTATTTAACTCAAATTGCTGTCATTAGCTGGAAATTCACTACTCTGATTTCATGAAAATCACAAGGAGTTCCTAGTCTTTACAGCAGAGAGTCTGATGTCCTTAACAGTAGTGCTGACCCTCTCACTAGAAGAGGTATCAACAAAGGACATGTAAATAGACTGTTGCAGAAGTATCCTTTAGTAGTTTTAAATATTGCTTGCAACTGCACAAATTGTAAGATATTCAAATAACCCCCATGAAATTTTGATAAGCTCTTCCCCAAGGTCCTTGCACCTTCATCCTTACACTAATGCACTTCATCTTCATTTACCTGATCATTAGTTTCCAGTTTGTTCAGCTGGAAACCAACACACACTAATTACTTTGACATCACAAAGTCCTATCTGTCTTCACCACCTCCCCAGACAGCAGGGAGAAATTATCAAGGGTAGGCATGATAATATCCTGATAAATGATGATTCACATCACCTCACTGTCAATCATCCAGAATTGCTCACGCAAGATACCACTCAATCTCATTACTGAATCCTAGGGCTAAGAGTACAATACACACCAGGAGTCATATTTCAAACAGCAGGCCACCTGGGTAAGATGCAGCTCTCGGAGATTTTCATGAATTTTGTTGGCTTTTTGTTTTAACACGGTAAATGTCAAATATTCATATATTTTACCATGTATATACAGGCTGGCAGAAAAGGACATGCTGAAACCAAGGCAATTCATCTTGAGGGTTCAAGTGAGGAAAAAAATCTAGGTTCTTTAGAGGGGAGGAAAAGGACAGGTAAGTTTCATTAATTTAAGAAAATTAATAAACCCATCTAAAGTTTCAAAGTTCAGTTTCATGATTTAAGCATCCTTCTGCTCAAACAATATAAATGCATTCAGAGCTCTGAAAGAAGTAATGCTAGCTTTGAAACTCATTAACATTGGCAAAGTTTGTTTTTTCCATGACAGAAAGAAGATACTCATAAAAGCAATCGATAAATAGCTTCGATAAATAGCCAGGGGGAGGGGGCGGAAATCAGTCCAGACGTGAAATAAAAACTTAGTAAGAGCTGCTTTCTCAGAAAAGATCACCTCTTTCCCTACTTCCAAATTAGTATCATCCTTCCAGCTCTCTCAGTCCAATTAGACACATAAATAAAAATAGATAAATGCCCAGGAGTTAGTGCAGAATTTAGGCCGCCTTCTTTATGCTAAGGAATGGGGAAGGAACAACACATACCACCATCTCCTAGGTTTGTAACACACTCAATTTTCTTGCCCAAAGTAGATCATTCACCACCAGTAAACTTGCATGACGACACACCTTACATTGAACAACATGATCAATCACTGATGGAACAGATGAGGGAGAAGAGGAAAACAAGACTGAAACAATATAGGGGAAAAGTGTGAGTGAATTCCACAACCACGTGTGGTTCGGCTAGTTACTACCAGGGAGAAGAAAAAACAGTCTGAGGACCAAAAATTGAACAGGCAGCACTATAAAAACAAAGAGCAGGCATCAAAAGAATAAAGAAAGTAAGTACAAAGATGCGTATTCTACCATTCCACTGTTTTTCTGGCTGAATACACTTTAAACACCCAGTGCAAATCAGAGCAGCAGAGCGCTCCCTTGCAAGTATGGATGATACCGCTACAGGCAGCTGGTGCAGCATCCGACTGCCTGCCCACACAACTGAGCTTGAACTTGGCAGGAACCCTCACATACACTTTCTTGCACCTCCGCTGCCCCAGACTGTTTGAAATATGATCATACACTCACAATGAAACCCTTGTCCTATTTCAAAGTACTCTCCTGTGGGGCTACACAGGACATGGAGCAACTTACAGGCTCCTGTTCAGATAATATTAGCATAACATTTTTCAAGGAAAAACTCAAGAGTACATGCTCTAAAATATATGTAAATGCAAATATAACAGAAATGCAAAGCTCCATAAGAACCCTGAATGAAATCGTTTAGGTGTGGCTGCACTACCTACCTGACACGCAACACTATCTGAAGTCTACCTTTCAGAGCAGCTGTGGATCACTAACAAAATTCAAAGGCCAAGAGTTCTTCACAAGCTTCCTGTCAAAATACCCACCCGAACAAAAGCCAGCTTCTACTCTACACATGAACACAGATTTCTCACTCCCAAGTCTGTGACCAACACCCATCACCTCTTTGGCACAATCTACATTAATGTTGGCTTATCAAATTTACGTTATCAACCTTAACTATCATACTTAGCATGCTAGAGAAGTGATTCTACAACAATTTGGCCCAGAAAGGTTAAACACCACATGCTCGGACATCAGAACTTGAAGCATTTTTCCCCCTCAAGAACCAAAAAGTCTGAAAATAAAACATAACCTAGTATCTCTAGCACATCAAGCAGGGCAAAATTATGAGCAAAACCAGAATGGTTTTTTTTTTTTCTCCACTGAACACAACCCCAGTGCTCTCCTTCCTCGATTTAGGAAAGGCCTGCTAGGAGGGAACAAATAAACTAAAAACGCTGTTTTAGTTTACAGAAGTGGATCACTTAAGACAGAGAGGAAACCAGCAACTCGGACCAGAAAATACCACTTCAAAAATGCTTCAAAGCTACAAAATTTTAGAAAGGTCATTCCATGATGAACTTCATATAGAAATGGGTTAAATTTTCATTTTAACTTACAAACAAACAGCCACCTTCATCCCACACTTACCACACCTCTAATTTCTTAAAGAGCATATGATCTGACTGCACCTTGAGAAGGCCACCATTGGCTTAACTGCTTGGAAGTCATACAATTCAAATTTCTTCTGCAGAAAGAATATTGGTGCAGAGAACACACAGGCATGCATGTCTGCAAAATGAATTTACAACAATAGCTAATGTGTTAGCTTTACTCCCAAAAATCTGAGGGCAGAAAACTGTAACAGTGATTGTATGCTTTACTTCAGCTGATGGAAATATGACATTCTAGCAGTTGGAAGCCTTTCTTTAAAAGGCATATCTTCAAATCAAAAACTTTGTTTAAATTTCTTTATGTTATGGCTATGACAATTGCTTTACAAAAAAAATTTTAACACAGCAGTATCACTTCTTCAATCTCATTAGCCTAATTTTTAAAAATTAGCTTTCAGAATTAATTCGCATAGAAAAACCACACACGCTTACTTTTGTTCTCTAAGTTTTAAAAGAAAATTCTCTGCAGAAAGAGGGAAAAACTAGCACAGAAACAAACTTTACTATTGGGTGAATATTGAGTTGTACACCTTAAGATGTAAAAACTACATATTTCTTTTAAGTTATTGAAGTTAACTTGCAGTAGAATTACAGTATTTCCTCTAAAGAAAAAAAAAAGTAAATGGGAAACTGCTGTCAACAAGTGTCACTACTGCAGAGCTCAGTCTACAAGTTTATCTGTCAATCTTCAGCTCCACAGATACTGAACAAGAAGCACATGACAAAACTTCAGGCTCAATTTAACCCATATTCAAGGCTGATTCTAAAAACACTGCAAACCATTCAGCGAGCAAAAATGGAATACAAAATACCCTTCAACTGTAACTGTATCACAAGAAAAATAAAGTCAGATTTACTATTAAAATTCAGGTTATTGGAAAAAACCCAACATTCATACAGCTAAAATCTCCTCCACATTATAGTCATAACTTTATATTTACAGGGACATATTTGAGGTAGCTACATATCTTCTACATACTCCAAAATATTTATCAAATAAAATATTTACCAATATTTATAAAAATATATTTACCAAATAAAAGCTAACATTGATCTAAAAAATATGAAAGAACATTATCATTAAAATGACAAAACACAATAGCAAAGTCCATATTAGTACTGAGGTCTTGTAAAATTACACCTTTGAATTCAGCATTTAATTACTGAATAGAGAATCACCAACTACTGAATTTATCGAGTATTACATACAGCATAAAAAACGGCTTCTCAAACCAAAAGTACAGAGATGTTACAGTGGTTTCCACAGTTCTCAAAAATTTTGCTATGCTTAACAAGGTAAACACCACAAATATGTAAATAGTTCACAGTTTCAATCAATCTTACAAGTGAGGAGCAAGAAAAGCAGTACCTTGCTGAAAGTGTAAGAGAAGAAACAAAGGAACAGCTATGGTTTCTCAAGTCCCAGCAGCAGGTCACTGTGGCAGACAGTGGGGCTGCCCAAGCCCAACCATTCTGCATTTCATTCTCCTTTACAAAAAGAAAGGTTCGGGACACTGGGGTCAGGCCTTATCAGGCAACAGTGCTCAAAGGCAACTCCTCAACCACTGTCCCTTCCCTCCCAGACAAACGGTTTTCAGCCCCTAAAAACATACGAGCAACAAGTACTAAGTCATCCACATTCAAAGGCATTTGGGATCCTTTCTGACAGCATGAGTGAGAGGCCTAGGAAGATGCCAACAGGCAGGCCAAGCCAGGCAGGCTTCCAGCACCAAGCCTTCACTGCACCAGGCAGCAGAACTGCCAGGGCCCTTATGCCAGAAGAACATAGTACTTAAAACTTGTTATCACAGGGGTTCTTTTCACTCTCACACCCTCCCCCCCCCCCTTTTTTTTTTTTTTCAGAAGCTGAGGACTGAATTCCTGTTAGTTTCCAACACATTCAAAGTACCGGCTTCTCACCTCCACAAAGCACAAACATTATCCAAGCAATATAACCACCTTTGTTATGTTCAGGAAAAGCCTTTAAGAAAAACAAAATAAATTCTGAAACAGCAGGGAGATGTAGTCACCAGCAGCCACCACACAATACATTTGTTCTGTTAGTTCTTCTTCAAGACAAACTCCTTCACTTATAAAGCAAAAACAAGCCAAACAAAAATCAGGCTCAGCAAATTAACTTTTTCCTGGGTTCAGAAGCATTTCTAGGAGACTGACAGTTTCAATACTGAACCAGTAGTAGCATCCAGAAGAGCTAATTAAGAACAACAGCTGTGCGTATTGGAACAAAACCACCACTCAAAAGTTGAGCTGAAAAGCTTTCAAACAGTTAAAGCACCATATGCAAAATTGAAAAGTGTTAAGCACAAGATCAGCAAAATTATGTAGGAAAGTGTCATAAACAAGAACTATTATTTAACTTTCTACACATTATTCTTCAAATTTTACACTCAACTTTTATTATAATTGAGAGACAACTAGAGACTTATATGTGCTCTCATCATTATTTTTTTTTACCTTTTCAGAATCACGAGTATTTTGGTAATTGTATATGCCAAGGAAAATCCTCACTGAAAGAAAGCTTCCCCAAATCTGAACCTGATAGTTCAGCCACGGGTGACAAGCAATTTAGAAAAAAAAAAAAATCCCACAGGTAAAGAAACAGGTCATACTTCCATAATAAGCATTCAAGTTATATGTGAAGAGGCATTCCTTTTCTCATCAAATATGATGCCATAAATGGTGAAAGAGATAGATTATTTCTTTCACACTGTACAGCCAAAGACTATTGACTAATCATGTATTTGCCCATTTGACAACATAATACAAATTAACTTAGTCTGTTTTGCTTTACTTGCATAAAATTAGTTCCCATCCCATGGGTTTTTAAAAAAACAATAAACAAAAGTGAACAATAACTGAGGTTGGATGAGACCTCTAAAGAGCTGATCCAATTTTTCATTCACTTTGTAGTTTAGCTAGGTCAACTGCCTCAAATTCAGCTGCTAAGATACTACAGGACACCTGTAAGAGCCCTGGAAGAGCCAAGGTAATTGTCATCCACCGCTCTTTTTCATCCTTGGAGCCAGTCATATCAAAGACGGTGTCCTGGTTTGAGTGAGTGGCAGCAGTTTTTTGGTAGCAGGGGAGGTGGCTACACCAATGGCCCCTGTGAGAAGCTTCTTGAAGCTCCCCCGGCTCCAAGTCAGACCTGCCTTTGCACCAAGGCTGGGCCAAATCTCAGACAGATAAGCAGCCTGTATCCATTTAACAAAAGACTGCACATGTCATAGTGCCAACACAAGTGGCAGATACACAAAAGATAGGAAGGTAAAAAGGGGAGAGAACTACTCTTAGTAGGCAGCACAGACTTTACAAAAAATCTACCTCAGGTCCATCTCTGTCTAGAAGTCGTCCTAATAGCAAAAGGAAATTCAGTCCAGGGCCTGCTGACCAGTATTTACACCCACACAGACAAGAAATGAGATAGTATTACCAGATATCAGTGCTCAAGAATACTGCCTCAAAACATCATCCTTGAATCTCCACAGCCACAGTTAATAAGAAATAGTACAGCCGGGACAATATAAACCACAGGAGAAACAGATGTAAATCTGCACAATGAAACAGTTGCTGCTGAAGACCTGGGTGAAGGCCAAAGTCAGGAAAGACAGGATACTCAGAAAGCCTCAAAGGAGAAGGGGTCCAAGGACCTTTTGTTCTCGTCTCCAAGGGGGTGAGGCAGCAGGAAACCATGACACTGCAGCACCTCTCACAGATGAGCATGGTACAACTATCTTTTTTGGTCACACTGACCATGTTTAATTGCATAAAAATTTCTACATACAGCACTTTCCACCACCACCTCTGGAAAGGTTGAGATGTTAGCACAAGCAAAACAGAATATAACAGGTGTACACCCACTTGGTTCCTTGGGGCAATTCACTGCAGTAAGCACAGTAAGTTCGAGCCAGCAGTATGGCAGCAGGAGCCATTGATTCAGAGCTGCCAATGACAGTATTTCAAGTATTTCAAGTGGTGTCCTCTGCAAACACTTGTGGCTTCAAAGGAAGGAGCTGCCGGCTCTTCCCCTGCCTCCCAAGAAAAGAGAGGCAAGTCTTCAGAACAAGTGAAGCTGAGTGACTTCAGTCCTGCTTAAACTTTGAGGTTGATCACTGAGGTACCTGTACACCTCTCCAAACCCCAGAGCTCTGGGTACAGTGTCAGAGCATTGCAGCCGGCAAGGCAACAGAAGTCAGTTTAACTGATGGCTGACCTACTCCCAACTCATCGTGCTTCCAATACATGGCTTCAGCACCTGTCAGACATTCCACTGAAATATTTTAGCATACTAAATCAGTAGAAAAAAAAATGTTATCTAACTTGACAAATAAGGTGTCTGGTGTGTTCAGAGCACTGAAACAGCTCAGCAGCAAGAGCAAGAAAGGGCCCAGAAGGGCAGTACCATGCAAGTAATTAGAGCAGCTTCAGTGTACATTAGCATTTAAGTTCAAATCAGGACTGCATTTTTTTAAGTTAATCTCTCAGTCGTCCCCACTTATGACACATTTGTCTCCAACACACAGCTGTCTCAAAGCACATGAACTGAGTATCTTCCAGGCAAAACTCAACCAAAAGATGCAGTCCAGCAAACACATCAAACCACCAGTAGCAGGCACCAGACTAGAACCAATCAAACAGAGATGCTAAAAGGCAGGCAGCAAGGACACCATGTCTTCAGCACGAACCATTTCACTCTAGATACACTCCTGTTACTCTACACTACCTACTGATGTAGACAGTCAACAGCACCCACAGAACCACTGCTTCACTCTCCACAGCATTGAGCACCTCCACATTTAAGTTGCAACTAAATTCTCTGACTGGACTTCAAAATTTTCCTGCCTCAAGGATAATTCATTACAACTTCTGACAACAACCACCTCCCCCAAATGAGCTTTATGCCAAGAAATGAATTTTAATCCATGTATTGATCCTTCAAATAAATCAGCTCGGTAATTAAATAACCCTCCCCACAAAGGTCAAAAGATCTGGATTCAACTCCCTCTTTCCAATGCATACTTCCCACCTCCAAGGAAGTGTCCTGAAAAGGCCTGCAGCATGATGCTTAAAGTATTCTACTCTACACCCTTCCTCTCCTACTCAATGTCACAGTTTCAACCAGAATCCAACACAAGCAACATTTCAGCTTAGCCACACTACACAAAAGGAGTCTGACCCGCTGCAAAGGTCATATATTCATTTCACATC